>NC_044597.1:4567764-4867764 GCF_901933205.1 Camarhynchus parvulus
CACCAGAAATAGCCGGGCTGACGTCAAGGCCCAAAGCACCCCTGGGGGGGGGCAGCGGGGGGGGCGCGGGGTGTCCCAGAAATATCCCGGCTATTAAAAGTCTTGGCTCGGGATTAACGCCGGGTAAATAAACGTGGCGCTGCCGGGGCGGGGGGGTTACGCACGGTCTGGGCGCTGGGGGGTGGTCCCTGAAAAGGGGGAAAAGGGGGGGGGCATTCCACACCTCAGCACGGTGTCACCCCCCCCCCCCCGGTCCGGGTTGTCCCTGCAGAGCCGCTTGGGGACAGCGATCCCATTGGGAAAGGTGCTGAGCTGGCAGCCGTGCCCCCCCCGCCCCCCCCAGCCCCTCTTGGGGCATCCGGGGGTCTGGAGTGGGGTGGGGTGGGGTGTGGGGGGGGTCCTCGGCCTTCACGTTCCCAAAGTGGGGCTAATCCCCCCGGCACATCCCAGCTTTGGTTCCGGCAGCGCTGATTACCGCGGATTAACGTCCCCGCTAATTAGGGGGATGTGGGGGGTGGGATGGAGCTGGGGGGTCCCGGGGACCCCCAATCTCCCCACAGCCTCCCCCAGCCCGTGCTCCCCCCCCAGCCCCCGGGGCAGTTCGGGGGTGCAGCCGGGTCTCGGGGGCTGGGGGGGTGCAGGGACACAGCGCATCCCCTGCCGGGATCTGCCGTGACCCCCCCCCGGCACAATTCCCTATTTATAGCCGGCTCCTCCCGTGCGCCGGCTATTTCCAGGCGCCAGAGAGAATAGCCTGGATTGGGGGGGCGTGGGTGAAGGGGGGGCCCTTTGGCCCTGCCCTGCCTGCAGTGGGGGGGCTGCATTGGCTCCCGTCACCCCAAAACCCAGGGATGCTCTGTGACCCCCCAGCCCCACCCGCCGGGGAGGGATTTGGGGGCTGGGGTTGGGTTTGGGGATGCACGTGCCCCCCAGTTCCCAGCCCGTTCAGGGGGTCCCGGGTGTCTCTCTGCAGAGGGGGGGTCCGGCCGTGAGCCCCCGCTGGAGCTGCTGCCCCGTGTCCCCCTGCACGCTGCCCTGCCCGCCCCAGGTGAGTGGGGGCGGCCCCCCGTGCCCCCCAAAACCCGGTGACACCGCTACAGACCCGGTGACACTGCCCCAAAATCCGGTGACACCGCCCCAGACCCGGTGACACTGCCCCAAAACCCGGTGACACCGCCCCAGACCCAGTGACACTGCCCCAAACCCGGTGACACCGCCACAGACCCAGTGACACTGCCCCAAAACCCGGTGACACCGCCCCAGACCCGGTGACACTGCCCCAAAACCCGGTGACACCGCTCCAGACCCGGTGACACTGCCCCAAACCCGGTGACACTGCTCCAGACCCAGAGACACTGCCCCAAAACCCAGTGACACCGCTACAGACCCGGTGACACCGCCCCAAAATCCGGTGACACCGCCCCAGACCCGGTGACACTGCCCCAAAATCCGGTGACACCGCTCCAGACCCAGTGACACCGCTCCAGACCCAGTGACACTGCCCCAAACCCGGTGACACCGCTCCAGACCCGGTGACACCACCCCAAACCCAGTGACACCGCTCCAGACCCGGTGACACTGCCCCAAAACCCGGTGACACCGCTCCAGACCCGGTGACACCGCTCCAGACACAGTGACACTGCCCCAAACCCGGTGACACCGCTCCAGACCCAGTGACACCACCCCAAACCCAGTGACACCGCTACAACCCGGTGACACTGCCCCAAACCCGGTGACACCGCTCCAGACCCGGTGACACCGCCCCAGACCCGGTGACACCGCTCCAGACCCAGTGACACCACCCCAAACCCAGTGACACCGCTCCAACCCGGTGACACTGCCCCTCCCGTGTCCCCATTCCGTGGGACACCCCCACTGTGCCCATGGGGTGTCCCGGGCAGCGAGGGGTTAAACGAGACCCCACCCCAAAGCCCCCACTGACCCCAAAGTGCCCCATTGGCCCCTCGGGGCTGTTTTTACCCCCCCTCCCCCGAGTGCTGCCCCCTGCACGGACTGGCTGCTGAGACCCCCCCCCATTGCACCCCAACACCCCTCGGGGCTTTTTGGGGACCCCCGGGGGGGGGGCTGCAGGAGTACCCCAGTGTACCCCCAAATACCCCCGGGAGAGCCGAACCCCTGGGGGGGCTGGATGGGACTGGGGGTGCTCGGGATATGGGGGTGCTGCTTCTCCTGGGGGGCTCTGTGGTACTGGGGGGGCTCTGGCTGTCCTTGGGGGGGGTCTGTGCCCCCCCCTCCGTGCCCGGTGACGTCCGTGGGTCCGCGTGGGGACGTCAGTGCCCGTCAGTGCCCGGGGGAGGGGGCTGGGCTGGGGGGGCTCATTGACATGCACCGCGTGCCCCCCCCGCCCGCCCCCGCCTTCCTGTGTGCGTGGGGCCGCCCCCTCCCACCCCCGATCCTGCGTGTCCCATCCCTCCCTCTGTGTGGCCCCCCCTCCCCCCGGTGGGTGTTGGGGGGATATTTGGGGTGGGGGGCTCGGTGTGTGCTGCAGATGGAGGGGCTTGGATTGGGTGGGGGGGCCACCCCGGTTTTGTTTTTGGGGGGTTAAGTGAGGTGGGGGTCGATCCAGGGGGTGGGGCTGGGGGAGACCCCCGAGGGTTTCCTTGATACCCACCCCAAACCGCCCCTGACCCCCCAAACATCACCCCCGGGACACCCCCAAACCACTCTGCATGCCCGGAGCACCCCAAACCGGCCCCTTGAACCCCTCCCAGCCCCTCCATCCTTCCCGGCGTGTCCCCATCCCATCCCCCTCCGCGTGTCCGCAGGAGTGGAGGGGGGATTGGGGGGGCCCCGTTTTTTTTTGGGGGACCTGAGGTGGGGGTCGATCCGGGGATGGGGCTGGGCGGAGCAGCGCTGCACCCACCCCAAGCTGCAGTGACCCCCCCTGGAAACCCACAGCACAGCCCAGAACCCCAAACCACTCTGCTGCCCGAGTTCCAGAAGCAGCACGAGCACCTCACCCGCCAGCACCAGGTGCAGCTCCAGAAGCACCTCAAGGTGGGTGGGGGGGCATGGCCAGGGCTGGGGGGGGGATTGGGGGGTGGGGGGGATCTGGGGGGATGGAGCTGTGGGGGTGTCACCCATTGGGGGGATGTGCCTTTTGGAGGGGTATTGGGGATGATGGAGATTTGGGGTGTCACTAGTCTGGGGGGATGGGGCTTTTGGAGGGGTACCAGGGATGATGGAGTTGTGGGGTGTCACCCATTGTGGGGGGGTGGAACTGGGGGAGGGATACTGGGGATGATAGAGATGGGGTATCACCAATTTGGGGGGGAGATGGGCCTTTTGGAGGGGTATTGGGGATGATGGAGATTTGGGGTGTCACCAGTCTGGGGGGGGATGGAACTGTGGAATGGGATACTGGGGATGGTGGAGATGTGGGGTGTCACCAGTTTGGGGGGGAGATGGGGCTTTTGGGGGTGTACTGGGGAGGATGGAGCCACTGGGGGAGGAATATGGGGGTGATGGAGCCGTGGGGTGGGATATTGGGGTTGATGGAGCCATTGGGGGGATACAGGGAGTGATGGAGCCGTGGGGTGTCACTGATGGAGGGTGAGGGAGCCATTGAAGGGATGGAGCTCTTGGGGGGACACTGGGGGGTTTCAGCTCCCCCCTTGGGGCCGGGGGTGAGGATGGGCCCGGGGCCGTGTCCGGGGTCCCACGGCGGCGCTGCCCCCTCCCCACAGCAGCAGCAGGAGGCCCTGGCAGCCCGGCGGCAGCAGGAGCTGGAGCAGCAGCGGCAGCGGGAGCGGCAGGAGCTGGAGCAGCAGCGCCTGGAGCAGCTGCAGAGCCTGCGGCCCAAGGAGCGGGGCCGTGACAGTGAGTGGGGGGGCCGGGCTGGGCTGTGGGGGTGCAGCGGGGCTGGAGGGGGGGCTGTGCTGCCCCCCTGACCCCCCCCTGCCCCCAGGCGCCATCGCCAGCACGGAGGTGAAGCTGAAGCTCCAGGAATTCCTGCTCAGCAAGACGAAGGAGCCGGGCCCCGGCCCCCCCAACCATTCCCTCCCCCAGCACCCCAAATGTTGGTAGGTGCCCCCGAGCCCCCCAGGACCCCCCCTAAGGCACTCTGGGGGTGACCCGGGTGTCCCAGCGGGGTCTCTGCCACCTTCCCCCCCCCTCTCCAGGGCTCACCACACCTCGTTGGACCAGAGTTCCCCCCCCCAGACCGGCAGCCCGGGGACCCCCCCGTCCTACAAGCTCCCCCTCCTCGGCACCTACGACGGCCGGGACGATTTCCCGCTCCGCAAAACCGGTGGGTGATGGCGGGGGGCGTGCCACGCCCGCAGGGGGTGACGGTGACAATGCCGGTGGTGGTGACACGTTTGTGTCCCCAGCGTCCGAGCCCAACCTGAAGGTGCGCTCGCGGCTGAAGCAGAAGGTGGCGGAGCGGAGGAGCAGCCCCCTCCTGCGGCGCCGCGACGGCTCCGTGCTCAGCGCCTTCCGCAAGCGCCACGTGGAGATCACCGGTGCGTGCTGGGGACACCGCGGGGACAATGGGGACACCGCGGGGACACGGGCTGGGCTCGCTCACCCAGTGCTTCCCCAGAGCCCCCCTGGCCTCCCGCGGCTGGGGTGACACATGTGACACATGTGGGGTGTCAGGGTGTGACACACCGTGTGACACGGGGCAGTGTCCTCATGCCCGTGTGACACAGAGCAGTGTCCCTGTGCCCGTGTGACACACGCGTGTCCTGCAGTGTAGTGTGACATGGGGCAGTGTCTGTGTGACACAGAGCAGTCCCTGTGCCCGTGTGACACAAGTGTGTCCTGCAGCGTCTGTGTGACGCAGGGCAGTGTCCCCATGCCCGTGTGACAGAGGGCAGTGTCCTCGTGCCCGTGTGACACCGCGTGTCCCGCAGTGTCTGTGTGTGACACACCATGTGACAGAGCAGTGTCCCCATGTCTGTGTGACACAGGGTAGTGTCCCCATGCCTGTGTGACATGGAGGAGTGTCCCCATGCCCATGTGACACACCCATGTCCCACAGTGTCTGTGTGACACAGGACAGTGTCCGTGTGACACACAGCAGTGTCCCCATACCCGTGTGACACACCCATATCCCCCGCAGTGTCTGTGTGACACACCTGTGCTCCCCTTGCCCAATTGACACAGAGCACTGTCCCCATGCCCGTGTGACACCCGTGTCCCCTGCAGTGTCTGTGTGACACGGGGCAGTGTCCCCATACCCGTGTGACACCCATGTCCCCCACAGTGTCTATATGTGACACAGAGCACTGTCCCCATGCCCGTGTGACACCCGTGTCCCCCACAGTGTCTATATGTGACACAGGGCAGTGTCCCCATGCCCGTGTGACACCCGTGTCCCCCACAGTGTCTATATGTGACACAGGGCAGTGCTGACATGACACCCGTGTCCCCTGCAGTGTTATATGTGACACAGCACTGTCCCATGCCCGCGCCACGTGTCCCCATGCCCATGTGACACAGAGCAGTGTCCCCATGCCCGTGTGACACCTGTGTCCCCCACAGTGTCTATATGTGACACAGAGCACTGTCCCCATGCCCGTGTGACACCTGTGTCCCCCGCAGTGTCATCGGTCTGCAGCAGCGCCCCCGGGTCGGGGCCCAGCTCCCCCAACAGCTCCCACGGTGCCCACAATGGCCTGGCTGCCTCTGTCCCCAACATCCACAGCGAGGTACGGCCCCATGGGGACAGGGACGGGGACACACGGGTGGCCGGGGGGCTGGGTGCATGTCAGTGCTGTCCTGTCCCCACCCGTGTTGGTGGCATGTCGTGTCTCTACATGTGTCAGTGGTGGTGTGTCCCCACCATGCTGGTGGCCTGTCCCCACACATGTTGGTGGCGTGTTCCACTGTCCTGTCCTGTCCCCACATGTTGATGTCCTGTCACTTTTGGTGTCCTCTCCCCACACATGTTGGTGGCCTGTCTGTCCTGTCCTGTCCCCACATGTTGATGTGCTGTCCTGTCGTTCCCCACACATGTTGGTGGCCTGTCTGTCCCCTGTGGTGTCCCCCTCGGGTGTTGATGCCACGTTTGCCGTGTGGTGCCACAGCAGCTCCTGCCCCAGCCCCGCGCCCTGGCCCTGGACGGGGCCCAGCTGAGCCTCTACACGTCCCCATCGCTGCCCAACCTGTCCCTGGGGCTGCAGGCCACTGTCACTGTCACCAGCGCCCACCTCCCTGTGAGTGGGGGCACTGGGGACCCCGGGCTGGGTGGCACTGGGGACCCTGGGCTGGGTGGCACTGGGACCTCGGGCTGGGTGGCACTGGGACCCTGGGCTGGGTGGCACTGGGGCTTGGCTGGGGGGCTGGGAACTTGGGCGCCACGGGGTGGGCCGGGGACCTGGCGCTCACAGGGGGAATATGGGGACCCCACGGGGGGGACAGGGGACACAAGGGGGGCCCTGGGACATGGGGACACTGTGGCGGGTGGCACGGGATATGGGAACACAGTGGGGGTGGTATGGGTGGTTGGCACCCTACAGCAGGAATGTGGGGACCCACAAAGGTGGCACAGGGGTGGCACAGGGACCTGGCAGCCCTGGGGTGACGCGGGTACCCCCAGTGTCACCGCTGTCCCCGCAGGTGTCCCCCAAGCTGTCGCCGCAGGCGGAGGGCGAGCGGCCGGGGGTGCCCCCGGGGGTGTCCCCGCTGCGCCCCGGGGCCGCCCTCACCGGCAAGTTCCTGAGCACGTCCTCGATCCCGGGCTGCCTGCTGGGGGTGGCCCTGGACGGCGACGCCCCGGCCGGCTCCCCGTCCCTGCTGCAGCACGTGCTGCTGCTGGAGCAGGCGCGGCAGCAGAGCACCCTCATTGCTGGTGAGCCCCAAGTGCCTGCTCCGTGTCCCCTCCGTGTCCCCCTGATCCACTCTCAGTGTCCCCTCAGTGTCCCCCTGATCCCCCCTCAATGTCCCCATAATCCCCCCTTCAGTGTCCTCCTGCTCCTCCCTCAGTGTCCCCCTTATCCCCCTGCAGTGTCCCCCCAGTCCTTCCCAGTTTGCCCTCAGTTTAGCCCCCATTTTCCCCTCAGTCCTGCCCAGTTCACCCCCCCTTTTCCTTCCCCCTTTCCCAGTCCCCCCAGTCTGTCCCACATTTCCCCAGCGCCTCCAGGGTGGCTCTGAGCCGGTGTCCCCGTGTCCCTGCACGGGCAGTCCCCACTGGGGGGCTCTGTGGGGCTCGGGGTGGCTCTGACAATGTCCCCTGTCCCCGCAGTGCCCCTGCACGGGCAGTCCCGGCTGGGGGGGCTCGGGGTGGCTCTGACAGTGTCCCCTGTCCCCGCAGTGCCCCTGCACGGGCAGTCCCGGCTGGGGGGGCTCGGGGTGGCTCTGGCAATGTCCCCTGTCCCCGCAGTGCCCCTGCACGGGCAGTCCCGGCTGGGGGGGCTCGGGGTGGCTCTGACAATGTCCCCTGTCCCCGCAGTGCCCCTGCACGGGCAGTCCCGGCTGGGGGGGCTCGGGGTGGCTCTGACAGTGTCCCCTGTCCCCGCAGTGCCCCTGCACGGGCAGTCCCGGCTGGGGGGGCTCGGGGTGGCTCTGGCAATGTCCCCTGTCCCCGCAGTGCCCCTGCACGGGCAGTCCCCGCTGGTGGCAGGGGAGCTCCGGGGTGGCTCGGGGTGGCTCTGACAGTGTCCCCTGTCCCCGCAGTGCCCCTGCACGGGCAGTCCCCGCTGGGGGCTCGGGGTGGCTCTGACAAGTCCCCTGTCCCGCAGTGCCTGCTGCGGCAGTCCCCGCTGGTGGCGGCGGGCGCCGGGGCTCCGCGCGGCCCCGGGGGCAGCAAGCTGCCGCGGCACCGGCCCCTGAGCCGCACGCAGTCCTCGCCGCTGCCGCAGAGCCCCCAGGCGCTGCCCCACGGGCCCCTCCAGCAGCACTTCCTGGACAAGCAGCAGCTCCAGCTGGCCAAGGTGGGCATGGGGGGCACTGGGGGGGGCGTGTGGGGCACCGCTGACCCCGAAATAGAGCAGGGGGAGCAGTGCGAGCGGGGGAAACTGAGGCACGCGGTGGGAAACTGGGGAAGGGCTGGACAAAGGTGTGTGGGGTGGCTGGGGTGTGGGATGGATGCAGGGCACGGGTGACCCTCACTTAACCCCCGTGCCCCCCAGCTGCTCCCCAAGGGGGGGGAGCTGGCACGGCAGCCCCCCACCCACCCCGAGGAGACGGAGGAGGAGCTGACGGAGCAGCAGTCGCCCCCCCCGGGGGGGAGAGGCCCCCCCGGCCCCCCCCTCGGCCCCCCCATCGCCCTGGTGTCCCCGGAGGCCGGGGAGCCCCCGGAGCAGCCCCAGGACCCCGAGGGCTGCCAGGAGCCGGGTGACAGCGGGGACGAGGCCGAGCCCCCTGGGGACCCCGACGTCACTGAGCTGGGGGTCACCTACAAGCAGGTGAGACTTTGGGGGGCACCCAAACCCCCCAGTTCCCTGAATCGCCCCAAACTCCAGCTCCAGCACCCCCTGCCCTCCCCCAGCCATGTCGTGTGTCCCCTCCCCCGTTTTGGGGACGCTGCCGCAGCGATGACTCGCAAGGGTCGGTGACTCATCCCCCTCTGTCCCCTGTCCCCGCCGCCCCCGCGCCGTGACCCCCCGGTGACTCAGCCGCCCCCTCCCCTCCCCAGGTGTACCCCGAGGCGCCGCTGCAGCTCTTCCCCGCGCCCCCCCTGGGGGTCCTGGCTCTGCCCCACGCCGCCCTCGCCCGCACGCAATCGTCCCCAGCCAGCGTCAAACCCCCCCAGCCCGAGGGGCCCCCCAAGCACCTCTTCACCACAGGTACGGTACTGAGGGATGGGGGGGTCCCTGTGCTCTGGGGTGCTGGGATTTGGGGGGCTCCTGTCCCGTGGGAAGGGCCAGGGATGGCTGTGTCCCCCCCCTTAGGGTCACATTCTGTGGTGGGGCTGTGGATGTTCCTCTCCTGTAGGATTCCCTTCTTCCCTGGGGTTCCCAATGCTTTGGAATGTTCTGGGGTCCCCATACACCATAGGATCCCTCTGTCCCTGGGGTCCCCCTAATCCATAGGATCCCTCTATCCCCTGGGGTTCCCAATACTTTGGAATGTTCTGGTGTCCCCATACACCATAGGATCCCTCTGTCCCTTGAATTCCCAATATTTTGGAATGTCCTGGGGTCCCTCCATGCCACAGGATCAGTGTCCCTCTGAGTGAGGGGTCCCTCTGTCCCCTGGGGGTTCCCAATACTTTGGAATGTTCTGAGGTCTCCATAGGATCTCTCTGTCCCCTGGATGCCCAATATTTTGGAATGTCCTGGGGTTCCCCTACCCCACAGGATCCCTCTGTCCCTTGGGGTTCCCAATACTTTGGAATGTCCTGGGGTTCCTCAGTGCCACAGGATCCCTCTGTCCCCTGGGGTCCCTCAGTGCCACAGGATCCCTCTGTCCCCTGGGGTCCCTCAGTGCCACAGGATCCCTCTGTCCCCTGCATTCCCAATACCTGGCCGTGCCTGGTATCCCCCATCCCGTGGATTCCCTTTGTCTCCCGGCGTTCCCCACACCTCGGGGTGCCCAGGGATCCCCTGGGGGTGTGCCGGGGTGCCAGCTGTGCCAGCTGTGCCGTGCCAGGTGTGGTGTACGACACGTTCATGCTGAAGCACCAGTGCACCTGCGGGAACACCACCATCCACCCCGAGCACGCCGGCCGCATCCAGAGCATCTGGTCCCGGCTGCAGGAGACGGGGCTGCTGGGCAAGTGTGAGGTGAGGGGGGGTCCCCGTGTCCTGGGGGGTCAGGATGGCGTGGGGAGCCTGGGGGCTCAGCCTGTGCCCCTTGGCAGCGGATCCGGGGCAGGAAGGCGACGCTGGAGGAGATCCAGACGGTGCACTCGGAGCACCACGCGCTGCTCTACGGCACCAGCCCCCTGAACCGCCAGAAACTGGACAGCAAAAAGCTGCTGGGTGGGTGCTGGGGGGCCCCTGATGCTTGGGACCCCCCCTCTCTGGAGCTGGGGTCACCTTGGTGCCCTGTTCCTTGTGATCCCTCTGTTCCCTGTGGGTCCCCATGCCCTGGGGCATCCAGGAGAGTCCGTGTCCCGTGGGGGGTTCCAGTCCTTGGGGTGTTCAGGGGTCCCATGGGATCCCCCTGTCCTCTGGGGTTCCCCCATCCCTTGGGGCGCCTTGGGTTCCTCCTGTCCCATGGGATCCCTCTGTCCCTTGTCCCTTGGGGTTTCCCCATCCCTTGATGTGCCTGGGGTTCTCCCATCCCATGGGCTCCTTGTCCCCTGGTGTTCCCAATGCCTTGGGGTGCCCAAGGCTGCCCTTTTCCCATGGCATCCCCCTGTCCCCTGGGATTCCCAATCCCTTGCTGTACCCAAGGGTGCCCTTTTCCCATGGGATCCCCCTGTCCCCTGGGATTCCTGATCCTTTGCTGTACCCAAGGGTGCCCTTTTCCCATGGGATCCCCCTGTCCCCTGGGATTCCCAATCCTTTGGGGTGCCTGGGGTTCCCCCATCCCACAGGCTCCTTGTCCCTTGGTGTTCCAAATCCCTTGGGGTGCCCTTTTCCCATGGGATCCCCCATCCCCTGGCGTTCCCAATCCCTTGGGGTGCCCTTGTCCCATGGGATCCCCCATCCCCTGGCGTTCCCAATCCCTTGGGGTGCTCAGAGGTCCCCATTACCCCACGGGACCCCTGTGTCCCCTTGTCCCCATCGCCCCTTGCCCCCGCAGGTCCCATCACTCCGAAGACGTACGCGGTGCTGCCGTGCGGGGGCATCGGGGTGAGTCTGGGGCAGGGCTGGCGGTGTCCCCGGGGTGGCCGTGCCCCGCTGAGCCCCGGTGTCCCCGCAGGTGGACAGTGACACGGTGTGGAACGAGCTGCACTCGTCCAGCGCGGTGCGCACGGCCGTGGGCTGCCTGCTCGAGCTGGCCTTCAAGGTGGCCGCAGGGGAGGTCAAGGTGAGCGCGTGGCACTGTCACCCTGCCACCCTGCCACCCTGCACGTCTCCCTATCTGTCCTGTGAGTGTCCCTGTGCCCCAGTTGCGCCCCAATGCCACATGTCCCTCTGTGTCCCATCCATGTCCCTCCCTGTCCTGTGAGTGTCCCTCTGTCCCAGTCGTGCCCCAATGCCACATGTGTCTCTGTGTCCCACCCCTGTCCTTCTGTCCCAATTGTGCCCCAGTGCCACACGTCTCTGTGTGACACACATGTCCCTCTGTGTCCCACCCGTGTCCCTCTGTCTCAGTTCTGCCCCAATGCCACATGTCTCTGTGTCACACACATGTCCCTCTGTGTCCCATCCATGTCCCTCCCTGTCCTGTCCATGTCCCTCTGTCCCGGTCGTGCCCCAGTGCCACGTGTCCCTGTGTCACACACATCCCTGTGTGTCTCACCTGTGTCCCTCTGTCCCAGTTGTGCCCCAGTGCCACACGTGTCTCTGTGTCACACACATGTCCCTCTGTCCCAGTCGTGCCCCAGTGCTACCTGTGTCTCTGTGTCACACACACATGTCCCTCTGTGTCCCACCTATGTCCCTCTGTCCCAGTCGTGCCCCAGTGCCACACGTGTCTCTGTGTCACACACATGTCCCTCTGTGTCCCACCCTTGTCCCTCTCTGTCCCCCAGAATGGCTTCGCTGTCATCCGCCCCCCAGGCCACCACGCCGAGGAGTCCACGGCCATGTGAGTACAGGGACAGGGCTGGGACCCTCACCCAGTGCCACCCCCCTGCCCAGTGCCACCCCTGCACTGATGTCCCTTGTCCCCAGGGGCTTTTGCTTCTTCAACTCGGTGGCCATCTCGGCCAAGCTGCTGCAGCAGCGGCTCAGCGTGGGCCGGATCCTCATCGTGGACTGGGTAAGGGGGGACAGGGGGGACCCCGCAGGCCTCGGGGCGGCTGTGGGGGGGTCCCTGACCCGCGGCTGCCCCCCCAGGACATCCACCACGGCAATGGGACCCAGCAGGCCTTCTACAGCGACCCGCACGTGCTCTACATCTCCCTGCACCGCTACGACGACGGCAACTTCTTCCCGGGCAGCGGGGCCCCCGAGGAGGTACCGGGGGCACTCTGGGGGGTGGGGGTCCCTCCGTGCCCCCCCCGAGGCACGGGGGGGTCACCCGTGGCTGTGCCCAGGTGGGCAGCGGGCCGGGCGTGGGCTACAACATCAACATCGCCTGGACGGGCGGCGTGGACCCCCCGATCGGGGACGTGGAGTACCTGACGGCCTTCAGGTGGGGGGGCTGCACCTGGGGGGGCTCCGTGGCTGTGGGGGAGCTCTGCCTCGAGGGGTTCCACTGTCCTGGGGGGGTTCCTGAGCCCTCGGGAGGTTCCTGAGCCCTTGGGGGGTTCCTGAGCCCCTGGGGGGTTCCTGAGTCCCTGGGGGGTTCCTGAGCCCTTGGGGGGTTCCTGAGCCCTTGGGGGGTTCCTGAGCCCTCTGGGGGTTCCTGAGCCCTTGGGGGGTTCCTGAGCCCTGGGGGTTCCTGAGTCCCTGGGGGGTTCCTGAGCCCTTGGGGGGTTCCTGAGTCCCTGGGGAGGTTCCTGAATTCCTGGGGGGGTTCCTGAGCCCTTGGGGGGTTCCTGAGCCCTTGGGGGGTTCCTGAGCCCTTGGGGGGTTCCTGAGCCCTGGGGGGTTCCTGAGCATCCCTGGGGAGGTTCCTGAGCCCCTTGGGGGTTCCTGAGCCCTTGGGGTGGGTCTGTTCTATGGGAGGGGTCCCTGTGTCCTGGGGGAAGGCTTTCTCTGCAGTGTGGGGGGGTCCCTGCATCAGGGGGTCCTCTGGATCCTGGGAGGGTCCCTGCACAAATTGGGGGAGTCCATGCATACCTCGGGGGCTCCATGAACACCTCAGGGGGGTCCCTGCACACCTTGGGGTGTCCCTGCCCTCCTGGGGGCTCCCCAAGTCCTGGGGGTGTCCCTGTGTCCCTGTGCTCTGGGGGGCTCCGCAAGTCCTGGGGGGTGTCCCTGTGCCCTGTGCTCTGGGGGCTCCGCAAGTCCTGGGGGGTGTCCCTGTGCTCTGGGAAGATTCCCAAGTCCTGGGGGGTGTCCCTGCCCTCCTGGGGGGCTCCCCCAGCGCTGGGGGGGTCCCGAGCCGCCGCTGCCCCCCCCCAGGACGGTGGTGATGCCCATCGCCAAGGAGTTCTCCCCGGAGCTGGTGCTGGTCTCCGCCGGCTTCGACGCCGTCGAGGGCCACCTGTCCCCTCTGGGTGGCTACTCCGTCACCGCCAAGTGTGAGTGGGGCTCTGGGGGCACCCCTGGGATGGGACCCCGGCCCTGCCACCCCTCACCCGGTGCCCCCTCCCTCCCCAGGTTTTGGGCACCTGACCAAGCAGCTGATGATGCTGGCGGGGGGCCGGGTGGTGCTGGCGCTGGAGGGGGGACACGACCTGACGGCCATCTGCGACGCCTCCGAGGCCTGTGTCACCGCCCTGCTGGGCCTCGAGGTACAGGGGACACCCCCGCGGTCACCCCGGGGCCGTGCTGGGGCGCACAGCCCGTGTTGTGCCTCAGTTTCCCCTCGTTGGTTGGTGAGGGGCTCCGGTCTCATCCCTGCTGTGGCAGTCTGGGGGTGCTGGTGGCAGTGTGGGTGTTCTGGTGGCATTTTGGGGGGATGCTGGTGGCATTTGGGGGTGCTGGTGGCGGTTTGGGGGTGCTGGTGGCAGTGTGGGGGTGCTGGTGGCATTTTGGGTGTTCTGGTGGCATTTTGGGGTGCTGGTGGCAGTTTGGGGTTGCTGGTGGCAGTTTGGGATGCTGGTGGTAGTCTGGGGATGCTGGTGGCACTTTTGGGGTTGCTGGTGGCAGTGTGGGTGTTCTGGTGGCAGTCTGGCGGTGCTGGTGGCATTTGGGGGTGCTGGTGGTATTTTGGGGGGGTGCTGGTGGCACTTTTGGGTGTTCTGTTGGCATTTTGGGGGGCTGGTGGCAGTCTGGGGGTGCTGGTGGTATTTTGGGGGGGTGCTGGTGGCACTTTTGGGTGTTCTGTTGGCATTTTGGGGGGCTGGTGGCAGTTTGGGGATGCTGGTGGCATTTTGGGGATGCTGGTGGCAGTTTTGGGGTGCTGGTGGCATTTTGGGTGTTCTGGTGGCACTTTTGGGGGTGCTGGTGGTTGTCTGGGAATGCTGGTGGCAGTTTTGGGGTGCTGGTGGAAGTCTGGGGGTGCTGGTGGCAGTTTTGGGGTGCTGGTGGCAGTGTGGGTGTTCTGGTGGCAGTTTGGGAAGTGCTGGTGGCACTTTTGGGGGTCTGACGGGGTGTCCCCCCCAGCTGGAGCCCCTGGACCCGGCCCTGCTGCAGCAGAAGCCCAACGTGAACGCGGTGGCCACGCTGGAGAAAGTCATCGAGATCCAGAGTGAGGACGGGGACACGGGAGGTCCCCAAGGGGTCCCTGGGGCCGGATCTGTCACAAGTGGGACACGGGGGGTCCCTGAGTGGTCCCTGGGGCCAGCTCTGCCACGGGGGGTCACTGCCCGCTCGGTGCCAGCCCTGTCCCTGTCCCTGTCCCCAGGCCGGCACTGGGGCTCTGTCACAGGGGTCCCTGTCCCTGTCCCCAGGCCGGCACTGGGGCTCTGTCACAGGAGGTCACAGGGGTCCCTGTCCCTGTCCCCTGTCCCCAGGCCGGCACTGGGGCTCTGTCACAGGGGTCCCTGTCCCTGTCCCTGTCCCCAGGCCGGCACTGGGGCTCTGTCACAGGGGTCCCTGTCCCTGTCCCTGTCCCCAGGCCGGCACTGGGGCTCTGTCACAGGGGGTCACCCTGTCCCTGTCCCCAGGCCGGCACTGGGGCTCTGTCACAGGGGTCCCTGTCCCTGTCCCCAGGCCAGCACTGGGCTCTGTCACAGGGGTCCCTGTCCCTGTCCCCAGGCCAGCACTGGGGCTCTGTCACAGGAGGTCACAGGGGTCCCTGTCCTGTCCCTGTCCCCAGGCCGGCACTGGGGCTCTGTCCGGCGCTTCGCCGCCGCCGTGGGCCGGTCCCTGCTGGAGGCGCAGCGCGGGGACACCGAGGAGGCCGAGACGGTGACAGCCATGGCCCTGCTGTCCGTGGGGGCTGAGCACGGCAGGACAGAGCCACAGGCCAGGTACGGCCCGGGGACACGGGGGGAACTGGGGGTGTGACAATGGGGGACACGGGGGTTGTGACAACGGGGGACACGGGGGACGTGGGGGGTGTGACAGTGAGGGACATGGGGGGACACAGGGCAGGGTGAATGGAGCCAGGTGTGACATGGGGGGGACACGGGGGGGTGTGTGACCATGGGGGACATGGGGTGTGTGACAATGGGGGACATGGGGGACATGGGGGGGTGTGACAATGAGGGACACGGGGGACACAGGGGGTGTGTGACAATGGGGGACACAGGGGACATGGGGTGTGTGACACTGGTGGACGTGGCGGGTGTGACAATGGGGGACATGGGGGGACATGGGCGGGTGTGACAATGGGGGACATGGAGGGTGTGTGACAATGGGGGACATGGGGGGTGTGTGACAATGGGGGACATGGGGGGTTGTGACACTGGGGGACACGGGGGGACACGGGGTGTGTGACACTGGGGGACATGGGGGGGTGTGTGACACTGGGGGACATGGGGGGGTTGTGACAATGGGGGACACGGGGGGACACGGGGTGTGTGACACTGGGGGACATGGGGGGGTGTGTGACACTGGGGGACATGGGGGGGTGTGTGACAATGGGGGACACGGGGTGTGACAGTGGGGGACACGGTGGGAAGTGAATGGAGCCGGGTGTGACACTGGGGGGAACATGGGGGACACAAGGAGCATAGGGAGGGTGTGACCCTGGGGGACATGGAGGGACAAGGGGGACATAGGGGACATGAATGGAGCTGGGTGTGACACTGGCAGGGACACGTGTCCCCATGGCAGGTGACACACACGTGTCCCTCCCCTGCCCAGGCCAGCAGAGGAGCCCATGGAGGCCGAGCCCACGCTCTGACCCACCCGGATCATCCAGCAAACCAAGGAACACCTGGAAAAGAAGAAAAGAAGAAAAACACACAAAGAAAAAAAATCACAGTAAAAGGAAAACGAAACAAAACAAAAAAAAATCCAAAACACACACAAAAAAAACACTAAAAAAAAAAAAAAAAAAAAAAAAAAAGGCAGAAATCGAAAGGAAAACCAGAAAAAAAAGAGGAAAATATTTTCTTTTTCTATTAAAAAGAGGAGAAAAAACACAAAAAAAAAAAAATCCCCCTGCCCGTCCTGTGCCCCCGGCTCCCCGCGGTGTTTGCGGTCGTGTCTCTTGTGCAGCAGCAGTTCCACCAGCACCCCCTGTCCCCCCGTGTCCCCCCGTGTCCCCCGTGTCCCCCGTGTCCCCTGTGTCCATCGGGTCCCCCCGGCGCTGCCCGGACCCCCCCCGGGGCTCCTCGAGATTTTTTTTAGGGTTTTTTCCTTATTTTCCCCATTTTTGTGTCTCCTCCTCCTCGTTCCCTCCCTGGCTCCGGATCCGTCCCCCGCCCCCGGGGGAGGCGATGGGAAACATTCGTGCCTTTGAGTAAGTATTTTGGTTTTTTTTTTTAATGCCTTAATTTCCCTTCATTTTGGGTTTTTCTTCATTTTCTTGGGTTTTTTTTTTGTTTTCCCTTCGGCCTCCCCGTTTTGGATGGGGACAGGAGACAAAGGGACGAGCCCTGTCCCCCAACCTCCCACTCTGTCACTTTGTCACCCCTTTGTTGGGATCAAACTTATCCTTATAGGAGAGGGAAAAACAACAAAAAAAAAAGAGGAAAAACCACTTTATTTTCCTGTTTTGTCACCAGCCGGAGGGGCCTCGGAGCGATTTTAGCTTTAAGAGAGAGAAAACCACCCACCACCCTCCCCCCCCCAAAAAAAAAAGGGATATAATTTTATTACAGATGGATTATTTAATAGTATTTTTTTAATTGGGGGGGTGGGACAGGGACAGCGCGTCGTGGGTTAAATTATTCCGGGTGGGGGGGACAGGGGTGGGATTTGGGGTGGTCCCAAATTAGGACAGAGGGCTAAGGGTGTCCTTGTCACCTCTCCTGGTTTGGGGTGAGGAAGGGGGGGGGATCCTGCGTGTCCCCAACGCTGGGGACACCCCGAGTGTGGCGGGGGATCCCCCTCCCATCCCAGGAGAGGAAAACGCCCCTGGATTTTGGGGGGGGGGAATGAGGGTCTCCGGCCCCCCAGTTTGCTTTGGGCTGGTGTGTCCCCCCCACCCCCGCCCCGCCGTGTGCCCCCCGGTCCGTCCGTCCGTCTGTCCGTCCGTCCCCGCTCACGCTCGCTCTGGGTCTCGGTTCAGTATTTTGTAAGATGTCACCGATGTTCGTCCTTGTATAAATAAACTGTTTCTGGCAATAGCCGCCGGGCCCGCTGCCTCTGGGGGGCTGGGGGTGGCCCTGCGTCCCTGTCCCTGGCTCCCTGTGTCCCTTTCCCTGTCCCTGTGTCCCTTTTCCTGCCCCTCTGTCCCTTTCCCTGTGGCCCTGTCCCTGTGTCCCTGTCCCTGTGTCCCTGTCCCTGTGTCCCTGTCCCTGGCTCCCTGTGTCCCTTTCCCTGTCCCTGTGTCCCTGTCCCTGTGTCCCTGTCCCTGGCTCCCTGTGTCCCTTTCCCTGTCCCTGTGTCCCTTTTCATGTCCCTGTGTCCCTTTTCCTGCCCCTGTCCCCAGGTCCCTTTTCCCTGTCCCTGTGCCCCTTTCCCTGTCCCCGGGTCCCTTTTCCTGTTCCCAGGTCCCCTGTCCCTGTGTCCCTTTTCCTGCCCCTGTGTCCCTTTCCCTGTCCCTCTATCACTTTTCCTGTCCCTCTGTCCCTGTGTCCCTGTGCCCCTTTTCATGTCCCCGTGTCCCTTTCTCTGTCCCCGAGTCCCCGTTCCCTTCCCCTGTGTCCCTTTTCCTGTCCCTGTGCCCCCTTCCCTGTCCCCGGGTCCCTTTTCCTGTCCCCCTGTCCCTGTCCCCGTGTCCCTTTCCCTGTCCCTCTGTCCCTTTCCCTTTTCCTGCCCCCTTCCCCCCGCCGTGTCCCCACGTGCCTCAGTTTCCCCCAGCACCGCAAGAGGTGCAGGGAGGGAGGGGGGGGTCCCCTTTGTCACCCTCGTGCTCGGGGGGCTCTGTCCCTGCTGTCCCCCCCCCCCAGCCCGTGTCCCCCCGCAGCACTCGGGGCCCGGTTCGGTTCGCTGCTTTATTTGGTTCCAAATGGGGGCGGCCCCGCACGCACCGGGGTGGGGACAGCTGGGGAGGGGGTGGCAGCTCCGTGTCCCCCAGCTGTGTCCCCAGAGCCCGCTGGGCACGGGGCACCCCCGGCTCTGCCCCGGGGGGAGCAGGGACCCTGCCCGGGGTGAGGGGGGGTCCCCGGGGCAGGGGGGGTGAGGATGAACCGGGACAGCTGCTCGGTCTGGGGGGAGTGAGAGTGAACTGGGACAGAGCACAGACCCCCCACTCAATTTGGGGGTCCCTGGGGGAAAGGGAGGGTGAGGATGAGCTGGGAACAGAGCACAGACCCCCCCACTCAATTTGGGGGGAAGGAGTGTGAGAGTGAACTGGGAACAGAGCACAGACCCCCCACTCAATTTGGGGGTCCCTGAGGGGAAAGGGAGGGTGAGGATGAACTGGGACAGGAGTGGGGACCCCCTACTCAGTTTCAGGGTCCTTGGGGTGAAAGGAGTGTGAGAATGAACTGGCAACAGAGCAGAAACCCCCTACTCAATTTGGGGTCCCTGGGGGATAGGAGTGTAAGAGTGAACAGGGAACAGAGCAGACACCCCCTACTCAATCTGGGGCTCCCTGGGACATGAACTGGGAGCAGATCCCCCCCACACTCCCCGACACTGGGGGGGGTCTAGGGGGTCGCCCGGAGCAGCGCCGCAGGGTGAGGATGAGCTGGGGCATCAGGGTTCCCACCAGCACGGGCCCCAGCGCGTAGCGAGCACCCACGTTCAGGTACCACAGGGCGCTGTCGCCGCTCCTGGGCAGCTTGTGCAGCATGTCCAGGGCCAGCAGCCCCAGCGTGGCGCTGCCCAGGGTCGGCTCCAGCAGCAGCAGCTCCTCGGCGGCGCGGCGGCTCAGGGGGTGCCGGGCGGCCAGGGCCAGCCCCAGCGCGCTGCTGCTCACCCGGCACAGCGAGGCCCAGGGCCGCGTCTCGGGCCGCAGCCACGCGGGCTCCGAGCAGCGGGCGCTGGCCCGGCGGAGGACCGGAGGGGACCGCGGGGATAGCGGGGATTGGGGTGGGGGCGCCCCTCCCAAACGCCGGGCTGGGGGGTGCCCCTCCCCAAACCGCTCTGGGATTGGGGTGTGACCCCTCCCAAACCGCTCTGGGGGCAGCCCCCTCCCCAAACCGCTCTGGGATTGGGGTGTGACCCCTCCCCAAACCACTCTGGGATTGGGGTGTGACCCCTCCCCAACCGCTCTGGGATTGGGGTGTGAACCCTCCCAGGAACTGCTCTGGGATTGGGGTGTGACCCCTCCCCAAACCACTCTGGGATTGGGGTGTGACCCCTCCCAAAACCGCTCGGGGATTGGGGTGTGACCCCTCCCAGGAACTGCTCTGGGGGCAGCCCCCTCCCCAAACTGCTTTGGGGCACATCCCTGGGCTTGGCCCTGGCACATCCCTAGGGTTGGCCCCTGGCACATCCCTGGGGCTGGCCCTGGCACATCCCTGGGCTTGGCCCTGGCACATCCCTGCTGTTTGTCCCCAAACCACTCCGCAGCAGATTGCTGGGGATGCCACCTTCCAGCCCGGAGGGCTCTCCCTGGGGATACCCCTCCCTGGTGGGCAGAGCTCTGGGGGACCCCATGACACCCCAGAAGCTGATCCTTGTGACATCCCTGTCCCTCCTTGACACCCCTTTTCCCCGTGACAATCCTGTCCCCCTGCAACACCCCTTTTCCCCTGTGACAACCCTGTCCCTGTGTGACACTCCTGCCCCCCGTGTGACACCCCTGTCTCCCTTGTAACACCCTTTTTCCTCTGTAACACCCCTGTCCCCCTGTGACATCCCTGTCCCCCTAACATCCCTCCCCCTGTCCCTTGTCCCCTTGTCCCCGCACTCTCACCAGTCCAGGTCCAGCCCCGCGGCTGTGGCCAGCCCGTGCAGGGCCAGCGCGCTCAGGAGCAGCCCCAGAGCCGTCAGCAGGAAGAAGCGAACCTTGAGGAAGTTGGGGGGCCAGCGCTGCAGCCCCCAGCCCAGAGCCATCCCTGGGGCGGGGACAGGCGGGGTCGGCGTTGGGATGGGCTGGGAAGGGGCTCCGGGGAAGGGGAAGGGGCTGCGAGCCCCTCTCACCTGCCAGGGAGCCGGAGATCACCTGGTGCGGGAAATGGGCCAGGACGAAGATCCGCGAGAGCCCCATGGCCGCCAGCAGGAGGAGGTAGAGCAGGAACGGCACCAGCCTCAGCAGCCGGCTGGGGGGAAACGGGGTCAGCGGGGAGGGAAAGGGGGAAAGCACAGCAACAAAAAGGTCCTGGGGGGCATTCAGGGGGTGTCACGGCCTCCTCCCGAGCCGCCAGGGGAGGGATGTGTCCCCCTGGAGCCGCCCTGCTGGGAGGGGAGGGATCCTAATCACCCTCCAGGGCTGCTGCAGGGGTTCCACATGCACCCCCTCTTCCCACAGGCGCTCTGGAAGCTCCCAAGGGATGGGGTCTCCATCTCCGGACCTCTCCTTGTGCCCCACATCCCACCCCCTGCTGCCACAGAGGCCCAGGACGCTCCCCAGGGCTGCCCCTGCCCGTGCCAGCCTCACCTCCGGCTGTACCTGGACACTGCCTTGCTCAGGGCGGTGACAATCGGCCACAGGGCCGCCCCCAGGATCATGCAGTGCCCCGAGGGGCTCCCTGGGGGATGAAGCACAGGGGGGCTGTGGGGAGAGCCGGCAATGCCCAGCCCGACCCTTGCCCGCTGCTCAGGAAGGGATTTTCCCACCTCCAGCCCAGCGTTCCCGCACGTTTGGGGCTCCAGGGGCTCCGAGCCGGGGCTGCCCGAGCCGGGGCTCACCTGGTCCCGTCTCACAGGTGACCGGGAACTGGCGCAGGGGGAGCTGCTCCCGCTCAGCCATCCCGGACTCGTAGATCCACCAGTACGGGCGCTCCCCGAACAGGAACCTGCGGCACGGACAGTAGGGGGCCGTGGGAGAGAGAACAGAGCCGGGCAGGAGCCCTGCAGCCATCCCTGGGATCCAGCAGAGCAGGATCCCTGCAGCTCTGGGATCCAGGAGAGCAGGATCCCTGAGCGGGGATCCCACGGGCAGAGAGCAGGATCCCTGGAGAGCAGCCATCCCTGGGATCCAGCAGAGCAGATCCCCACCCTGGGCACAGAGCAGGATCCCTGCAGCTCTGGGATCCAGGAGAGCAGGATCCCTGCAGCCCTGGGATCCAGCAGAGCAGGATCCCTGCAGCCATCCCTGGGATCCAGCAGAGCAGGATCCCTGCAGCCCTGGGATCCAGGAGAGCAGGATCCCTGCAGCCATGGGATACAGCAGAGCAGGATCCCTGCAGCCCATCCCAGGATTTCCATCCGAGCAGGATCCCTGCAGCCCTGGGATCCAGGAGAGCAGGATCCCTGCAGCCCTGGGATCCAGGAGAGCAGGATCCCTGCAGCCCATCCAAAAAATTCCAAATGAGAAGGATCCTGCCTGCCCCGATCCTGCGCTCATCCCTGGGACCGGGGAATTCCTGGCAGATGGCCAGAGGGCCTGCAGCTCCCAGGGTAATTACCCAGAGTGAGAATGCCCCTGCCTCCGAGGCAGTGAGTGTGTGCCCAGAGTGCCACAGGCAGGGTGTGTGTGCCCAGAGTGCCACAGGCAGGGCGCAGGGAGTGCCCCAGTGCCCCCCTCCACGTGCCCCCCTCACCACTTAAGGACCACGTTGAGCCACTCGGCCACCAGGGCGATCCAGAGGACCATGAGGGACACGTGCTCGTCCAGGCCGCGGGCCAGGGGGAAGCACACGGTGTAGATGGAGTTGGGGTCCAGGTGCGAGGTCAGCAGCAGCCAGAACTGCTCCAGCCAGGGCGGCCCAGCCTGCAGGGCCACGGCGGCGTGGATCCCGGCCTCGTGCAGGGCGTCCATGGCACTGGGCTGGGGCACTGGCTCCTGTTCGGGGAGTGCAGGGAGATCAGCCCCGGCACAGATCCCCTGGGATCCCTTGGGGACAGCAGGGGCGGGGGCGGGGGCTGGATCCCAAGGAATCCTCTGGGGAGGTGGGGATCCCCAGGGTGGGAGGTGGCTGGATCCCGAGGAATCCGTTGGGGAGGTGGCTGGATCCTGAGGAACCCCTTGGGGAGGTGGCTGGATCCCGAGGAACCCCTTGGGGAGGTGGCTGGATCCCGAGGGATTCCGTGGTGGGGAGGTGGTTGGATCCCAAGGAATCCCTCGGCACTGACTCAGGCAGTCACTCAGCACTCGAAGCTCGCCCACAAATGACTCCCAGATCGTTGCCCCAGGGCACAGCACACCTGTGGCTCTGGGCTGGGGGCCAGGGCAGGATGCCGGGGTTTGCTGTGGGGTTTGTAGCAGCTGAGGTGCTCTAAAGAGCCACCACCTCCCTGGGGCTTTCCCTTGGAAACCTCCTGGGTCTCCTGCGCTCATTCTGCAGAGGGCCTGGGCTCTCCCTGGAGCCACCCTTGGTTTTCCTTGGGGTTTTCGCGGGGTCTCCCCAAAGCCGGTCCTGACCCTCCCTGGGGTCCCTCTGGGGTCCCTCCGGGCCTCCCTGTGCTCTCAGGCCCGAGGCCTCTCTGGGGTCTCGCTACATCATACCCGCGGCCTGCCCATCCCCGCCAGCAGCCTCTGAGCCTCCCTGAGCCCCCCGGTGGCGCTGCCCACCCCCCGGTACCGGCGGGAGGTACCTGAGGGGGGGGCTCCATCCCGGGGAACCCTCAAAACTCCCTCCCGCCGCTCTCTGCGCCCTCTTCCGCCTACACTTCCCATCACCGCCCGCGGGCGCGGCGCGCTACGGCGGGGCGGGAGGGACAAACACCGGCCGGGCTGGGCTCAGCCAATCAGGACGCGGGGCGGAGCAGATCGGCGGGGCGGAGCGCCAATCCCCGCCCTCGCTGCCGCGCGGCCCCGCCCCCGCCGCGCCTGGCCGAGGCGAGCGGAGCCGCGGGCGCTGCGGGCGGACAAGATGGCGGCGCCGGGCGAGTACTTCAGCGTGGGCAGCCAGGTGTCCTGCCGCACCTGCCAGGAGCAGCGCCTCCAGGGCGAGGTCGTCGCCTTCGACTACCCCAGCAAGATGCTGGCGCTCAGTATCCACCCGCCCGCGCCTCGCCGCGCTGGTCCCGGCCCCGGCGCGGCCCGCTCGGGCCTCTGCGGCCCGCCCGATGAGGGGGGGGGCGTGAGGGAGGGAGGGGAAAGGGGGAAAAAGGGGGGGGGGTGTGAGGGGATCGAGGTGGGCGGCGACGGGGAGGGGTCTGAGGGGCTGCGGGAGACCCCCGGGGGATGGGGGGAGCGGGGAGTCCGCTCGGGAGGTTCTGGGGGAATTGGGGAGGTTGGTGTTGGGGTGAATGGGGGGATTGGGGTGCGGGGATTGGGGCGATTGTACCTGGGGGAGAGGGGATTGGGGAGCCCTGGTGAATGGGGGAGTTGGGGGTTTTGTAATGGGTGAATGGGATGGGGGGTGTCCTGTAGGGAGATTTTGGGAGGATTGGAGAGGTTGGTGTTGGGGTGAATGGGGGGATTGGGGAGCTCTGTGTGCAGGGATTGGGGCGATTGTAACCGGGGGAGAGGAGATTGGGGAGCCCTGTTGAATGGGGGAGTTGGGGGTTTTGTAATGGGTGAATGGGATGGGGGGTGTTCTGTAGGGAGATTTTGGGGCGAGTGAGGAGGTTTGTTTTGGGGGGATTGGGGGCCCCGTTTTGGGGTGAATGGGGATGGAGGGGCCCTGCATTATAAAGAGCTTTAGGAGGGGTGTGGGGAGCTCTGTACTGGTTTGAATGGGGGCACAGAGAGCACTCAGTTTTGGGGAGAATGGGGGGGACTGGGGTGTCCTGGAGGTTTTTTGGGGGCAGCAGTGAGGAACCCTGTAGTGGGGCGAGTGGGGGTGTGGCATTGACTATGGGGGGGTTGGGGAGCCTTGTGTTGGGGTGAGGGGGGGCAGTGGGGTGTTCCCTGCCCCCCCCAGTGTGAATATACATGGATGTGGTTGTGTTTGGAATCTGCAAGGAACGGGAAAAGCCCAGGGCTGTTGGGAAGCAGTGGAGGGTCCCAGGAGATGGGGGAAGCTGAATGCTCAGCTCAGAGCTGGCATTGGAGTTCTGGGGGGCCAGGGATGGGTTCTGCAGGGAATCAGGAGCTGGGAGAGGGTTTTGTGGCTGGAGCTGTGGGAAACACGACAGGAAAAGGCCCCCTGGGTGCCTGGGATGTGGTTGGAGCCAGGGGAGCTCCCAGGTCCCATTAGAGGCAGCAGGAAAATCCCAGAGGCTCCAACAGGTCGCTCAGTGCTGCTTGTCAGCCCCACGGGGGGCTGAGCCAGCCCTTCCCAAAGTGCAGCTGCTCCTGCCACGTCTGGGGTGCTCCAGCTCATCCCCCAAAGGGGAGACTGGAATTTCCTGGCTTGCTGCTCACCACTGAATGGTGTTTTTTAGGGAGGGCTCCGTCTTGTGCTCAGGGGGGCTGGGAGAGGAACAGGGACTTCCATGAGGATCTCTTCTAGGGGGAGGTGGTGTTGGCATGGAAGAGGCTCTCCATGCTGTGCTCCTTGCTCCATCCGTCCCTCCATCCATCCATCATCCATCCATCCCTCCATCCATCCTCCATCCATCCATCCATCCATTCATCCATCCATCCATCCATCCATCCATCCATCCATCCATCATCCATCCATCGTCCATCCATCCATCCATCCATCCATCCTCCATCCATCTATCCATCATCCATCCATCCATCCATCCATCATCCATCCATGGATCCATCCATGGATCCATCCATCCATGGATCCATCCATCCATCATCCATCCATCCATCCATCATCCATCCATCATCCATCCATCCATCCATCCATCCATGGATCCATCATCCATCCATCCATCCCTCCATCCATCCCTCCATCCATCCCTCCATCCATCCCTCCATCCCTCCATCCATCCCTCCATCCATCCCTCCATCCCTCCATCCCTCCATCCCTCCATCCCTCCATCCCTCCATCCATCCATCCATCCATCCATCCATCCATCCATCCATCCATCCATCCATCCATCCATCCATCCATCCATCCATCCATCCATCCTCATGGGAGCAGAGGATTTGTGCAGGAATCCCTGTCAGCTCTGAAAGGAGTGGTTTTGGGGTTTTTTTTTTGGGGTGCTGTCTCATTCCCAACAACCAACCTTGTGTGTCCCTCTCCTGGGAATTCCCATCCTTCCAGAGCAGGGAATGCTCCCTGGGGGTGCTGCTGCTTGCAGGAGGAAAAGAATTCTGGTGGAAAAAGTGCAAATTTGGTGGTGCTGGTTCGGGCCAGTGGTGCTGGTGGGCCAGGACTGGAGAATTCAATCTGGAGTTGGGATAGACCAGGATCATCAACAGCTGCAGAGGGACATGAGTGACATGGGATCACTGATCCCAAGGGAGCAGAGGAGCTCCCCACAAACCCACCCTCCTCCTGGTTTGCTCCTCACCTATAAAAACCTCTCTCTGGATTTGTTTTCCTTAACTCCCTCCTCCAGAATGCCCCTCTTCCAGTGGCAAGCCCAACCACGCAGACATCCTGCTCGTAAACTTACAGTACGTGTCAGAAGTGGAAATAATCAATGACCGCACGGAAACGCCTCCCCCTTTAGCCTCCCTCAACGTCAGCAAGGTGAGAGAGCCCTTCCTCAGCAGGGATCCTCCTGAAATCCTTCAGGGATCCCCCAAAATCCTGCAGGCATCCAGCAGGATTCGCCACTGGAGCTGCTCCCAGTGCAGCTTCCCAGAGCTCCATCCTGGATCTGGGGTTTGGTGATTTGCCTCTGGGTTTTACCACTTTGGGCTCTGGATTTTGGCATTTGGGGCCTGGATTTTGTTGGGTTTGGGGTGTGGGTTTTGGCATTTAGGAGCTGGTTTTTGGGGTGGTTTTGGGGCCTGGGTTTTATGTCTAGATTTTTGGTGTTTGGGAACCCAGATTTGGGTATTTTTGGGGTCTAAGGTGATCTTGTTTTGGGGTTTGAATTTTGAGGGGTTTGGAGCCTGGGTTTTGGTAGTTTGGGTCCAGGTGGTGATGTTTGGGGTCTGGATGAGGCTATTTTGGATCTAGATTTTGGAGTTTTGGAGTGCACAGCAGGGGCAAAGATGAACTCACAAAGGGGAACACCTGGAATTCTGAGGAATTGCTTTTCATCCATCCTGGAATGGGATCACTGCCCATTCCTAGTGAGGTGAAAAACAGGGAAGGTGACCCCGAGCTCTCGGTGCTGGGCTGAATCCAGGTGTGGGGTGCTCATTGTCACCTCCTTGTCCCACAGGGACACCTCTCCTGCTGCTTTGTGCCACACAGGTGGCACCAGCTGGGTGTCCATCCCCTCCTGGGTCCCTTCCCCGTGGATTAACACATCCAGGTCTCAGATGACACAGCTGCCACCACGGTGTGACCGTTGGCTGTCACTGCAGCGAGTGACATGGCTGGGAGCCCAGCCTGAGGGGATCCCCCTCGGGAATTCAGTGTTCACTTTGGGGATCCCCCTCGGGAATTCAGTGTTCATTTTGGGGAACCCCCTCAGGAATTCAGTGTTAACTTTGGGGATCCCCCTCGGGAATTCAGTGTTCATTTTGGGGAGCCCCCTTGGGAATTCAGTGTTAACTTTGGGGATCCCCCTCGGGAATTCAGTGTTCATTTTGGGGAACCCCCTCAGGAATTCAGTGTTAACTTTGGGGATCCCCCTCGGGAATTCAGTGTTAACTTTGGGAAACCCCCTCAGGAATTCAGTGCTCACTTTGGGGAACCCCCTCAGGAATTCAGTGTTAACTTTGGGGAACCCCCTCAGGAATTCAATGTTAACTTTGGGGATCCCCCTCAGGAATCCCAGTGCTCACTTCAGGGATTCCCTCAGGAATTCCTGTGCTCACTTTAGGCTTTCCCAGCATCCCAGAATTGTGGGTTTGGATTTGGGGAGGTGACACATGCGCTCGGGTTGGAAGGGGCTGTTCCAGTGGCAGCAGGGCAGTTCTGTGGGCTCTGCCCCCCATCCCCACGGGGGTTCAGGCAGGCTGGGCTGGGATGTTGCTGGTGGTACTGGTTGTACTGGGAGAAGGGGGTGTGGGCACATGGGAGTGCTGGGAACCCGGAGAGTTGGGGACTTTTGGGGACACCCCTGTCCCACGGGGCTGGCGCTCACCTGAGGACCTTGGCACAGCCACAGGGAGATTCTGGAGGGATCCCCTTGATCTCCTCAGCCTGCTGGCACCCAGGTGGGATGAGGGGCCACCCTGGCCCTGGGGGACCCTGGTGTGACCCCTGGTGGCCCCCAGGGTCCCTCCTTGCCTGGTGCTGTGAACTCCCATCCATTCAGGGGGATCCAGGGCATGGAGCTGCAGGGCTGAGCCACTTCCTTTTGGGAAATGGGTACATTTCCTCTTGGGATGGGCAGGGAGGGCTCACCTGCTGCAGGGGGCTGATGGATCCCGTGGCAATGCTGGGATGCTGCTGCTGGCCCCTCTCCAGGGGTTCCAGTCACCTCCTGGTGGCCTCTTGTCAGGGCTGTCCCCAAGTCTGGATGCAGCAGGTGCTGGAGGAGCATCCCCAGGCCTGGGACAGAGGGGATCTAAAGCTCAGGCTGGGGAAGGGGGATCTGCTCAGGGGGGACACGGCAGAGGGGATTCTGAGGGCTCTGTCCCACAGTTCCAGCCCATCCCAGTGTGGTCGGGGGGTTCCCACTTCTCCAGCGTTGTGGCAGCCGCCCCAGAGGGGTGAGGGGCTGTGGCACCCCAGGGAAGGATCTGGGGTGCAGGGAAATTCTTATGGAATGTTGTGTCAGGTTTGGAAGCCTGGCTGGTGGTCTTGGAGAGAGCCATTCCCACATGGAAGGGGGTGGGTGGTGAGGTTGTGAGGGTGAGGAAGGCTCCTGTCCCTGCTGAGGCAGTCAGGGAGCACATCCCAGTGCTCCTGCAGTGCCTGCTGCCACCAAGAGGGGACTGGGGATGGCTGGGAGAGGGACTCCTGTCCCTCAGGGGCTCTAAAGTGTCCCCAGTCAGAGGGATCTGGGGCTTTCCAAGGGGTCAGAAAGCCAGAGCAGCTCTGGGTGTGCTCCCAGCAACGAGGAGGCTCCAGGAGGAGGAAGAGGAGGGATGATGCTGATGTGGCTCCTCCACTGCGGCAGCTCCAGCCAGGAAAAGGCAGCTGGTCCAAGGCTGCTGCCTCCAGGCTCCGCTTCCTTCTCCTCCCACATCCATGGGATGCAGCCTGGGGGAGGCCAGGGTCGGGGTTTTCCATCTCTATTCCAGCGCCCTGTGTGTAATCACACCTCCCCACACACGGATGCAGCTCCCAGATAACCAATTCTGCTTATTTTTTGGGAACAAACCAACTGCTGCAGGCTAGAGTTGCTCCTACTCCTGCGTGGAGCGTTTACTCCCGGCGTGTTGGGTGTTCCAGGCTCCTCTTCCCCATCTCCATCCCAAGTGACCTGAGTAGTGAGGGGGGATTGCACCTAAAATGCCAGAATTAATTCAGAAAGGGGCAGGGCCATGTCAGGAGATGGCACCACCATCCCCCAAATCTCTGGGAGGCCCTGGCAGTGCTGAGGGTGCCTCCAAAGGGGAATTTAGGCTGGAATCACGAGGGGCAGAGCCATATCTGGGGTGTCCCCGTGTCCCCTCAGCCCAACCCCCTGTCCCTGTGTGTCCCCAGCTTGCCAACAAAGCACGGACGGAGAAGGAGGAGAAGATGAGCCAGGCGTATGCAATTAGTGCTGGTGTCTCTCTGGAGGGGCAGCAGCTCTTCCAGACCATCCATAAGACGTAAGTGCCCACCCGGGGGTCCCCAGTGCCCACCCGGGGTCCCCAGGCTCCTTTTTGGGGTCCCCCACAGCCTTTTTGGGGGATTGGCCTCGCTGAATCCCTCAGGTTTGCCCTGGAACGTTCTGGTGTGTCCTGGATGGGATCCTTGGGGGTGAGGGTGGCTCTCTGCCCTGCCTGGCACATCCCACCCCCCCCGGGCTCCCACCCCTCTCCAACCAGACCCTGGAGTGACCGGGGGGCTCTGTGCCCCCTCAGTGGGACACAGCCCCACCCCAGGGGGCAGTGGTGGCAGTCCCCTGATGCCATTGTCCCTCCCCTCAGCATTAAGGACTGTAAATGGCAGGAGAAGAACATAGTTGTGATGGAAGAAGTCGTCATTGCCCCTCCGTACCAGGTGGAGAACTGTAAAGGCAAAGAGGGGAGCGCCCTGAGCCACGTACGCAAAATAGTGAGTGTGGGCTGGGGACAGAGGGGGGTGGCACCTCCTGGCAGGGGGACACGTCCCTGGGGACAGCCAGGAGCCTCCTTGGCTGGGCTCCAGCCCCTCCTGGCATCCCCTTCCCTCTCCAGAGCCCCCTGCCACCCTTTTTGAGTCGTGTGTTCAGAATGGTGAGCAGGGGATGGGGACACTGGGAGGACTGGGTGGGTGTCACCTCCCTGGGGACACCTGAGACCCTTCCTGGCTTGGCCTCCAGCCCCTCCTGTGGTTCTCCAGACCTTCCTGGCCTCCTCCAGCCCCTCTTTGCTTGGCCTCCAGACCTTGGGGTTCTCCAGACCTTCCTGGAGTTCTCCAGCCCCTTCTTGCTTGGCCTCCAGCCCCTCCTGGGGTTCTCCATCCCCTCTTTACTTGGCCTCCAGACCTTCCTGGGATTCTCCAGCCCCTTCTTGCTTGGCCTGCAGACCTTCTTAGGGTTCTCCAGACCTTCCTGGGCTCCCCCAGCCCCTCCAGGGGCTCCCCCCACCCCTCCTGGAGTTCCCCAGCCCCTCCTGGGGTTCTCCATCCCCTCTTTGCTTGGCCTCCAGACCTTCTTGGGGTTCTCCAGACCTTCCTGGGGTTCTCCAGCCCCTCCAGGGGTTCCTCAGCCCCTCCTGGAGTTTTCCAGCCCCTCCTGAGGTTCTCCAGACCCTCTTTGCTTGGCCTCCAGACCTTCTTGGGGTTCCCCATCCCCTCCTGGGGTTCCCCATCCCCTCCTGGTTCCTTCCCTGAACGCCTCGGTTCCCCCCTTCCCCTGCAGGTGGAGAAACACTTCCGGGACGTGGAAAGCCAGAAGGTCCTGCAGCGTTCACAAGCACAGCAGACACAGAAGGACACGTCCCTGTCATCCTGAGGCCACCTCGGGGCCACCACCACCACCCTGTCCCCGCGTCCCCTCCCCGGAGGCGGCGTCGGGGGGGCTCCTTCAACTTTTATTTCCTTTTTTTTTTTTTTTTTTGGGGAAATCTCAACCAATTCCAAACTTTAGACTTCAAAACAAACGAGAAAAGAGAATAATTTAAAGCTCCTCGCGCATTACTTGACTAACAGACTTTGTTTTTCCGCCATGGTTTCTCCCTCCAGCCAGTCAGACTCTGTTAATTTTATTTTTTGGCCTTTTTTTTTTTTTCTTTCCCTTTTCCTCCCTGTTCCTGCCTCCCTCTTCCCCAAAAATCCTTCCAGAAAATAAAACTAACGAGCTGACTGTGGTGGCTGACCCGGGACCCTCGTGACCAACGTGGTCTCGTTTTAATTTTGTTTGCACAGGGCAAGGCTTGAATTAGTCTTATTTTTCTTATCTTTAAATATATAAATATATATTAAAATGTTCTTTAAATATTTGTCTGCTTCTAGGGTCGTGGCAAAAAAATCCCTCTAACACCTCCTTGGGAGCAGACAGAACCTGGATTTGGGGTTTTTCACCCCATTTCCTTTATGTTTTTAATTTTTTTTGCCATTTTTCATTTAATTTTTAATTTTTTAAATTCTTCTTTTTTGCCACAATCCTCCCTCTCCCCGTTTTGTTTCCTTCCATTGTTTTTTTGGTTTTTATTTTAATTAAAGAAAAAAAAAAAACCAGATCAAACTCGAAACAATTCAAGCCCTGCCTTTAGGAAAATTAAAGATTAAAAAAAATTTAAAAAAAGAAAAAAAAAAGGAAAATTTTTTAGTCTTGTTTAGCAAAAAACAATAAAAACCCGAAATTTTTTTAACCATCACCGGAGTCTGTGGGGGCTCAATGGGGCGTGGCCTCGCGAGGGGCGTGGCCAAGGGGAGTGGGCGTGGTTTAGGGTGGTGCCTGTTACCCTTTGTTATGGGGCGTGGCTTCAGCGGGGGGCGGGGCCTAACGCTGCATTTTCAATGAGGGTTTGTTTGATTGATGGGGCGCGGTTGAGGCCATGGCGGGGTTTCGGGGGGAAGGCGCGGCCCGGGGCAGGCTGGAGGCTCGCTGGGCGCGGCTGTTCCGGAGCGCGGTTGCGGTTTTGGGGCAGGAGCCGCCATTTGAATGGAGAGGCGCGGCCTGAGGGGAATGAGGGCGCTTCCATTAAAGGGGCGTGGTTTGTGCAGACAGGGCGTGGCTTCCCCTTGCGCGGCGCTGATTGGTCCGCGAGGCGGCTTTTCCGGCGCGGCATTTCCGGCGGGACGGCCCGGTAATGGCGGCGGGCCGCGGGTGGAGGCGGCGGGCGCTGCGGCTGCTGACGGCGGGCGGCGGCGTCCTGCTCACCCGCTTCCCCTTCTGGCACTGCTTCAGCGGGCTCCTGCTGTGCGCTGAGCGCGCCGACCTGCGCCGGTGCGCGCCCGGGGGCGAGACGGGCTCGGGCGCCTGCGAGTGCTCCTGGGGAGCCTGGGCCTGAGGGGGGCCTGCGGTGGTTGTGAGGGCAGGGGCGGCTGTGGGGCTGGGCTGGCGGGGATCTCTGAGAGCCTGGAGGTGCTTGTGGGGCCTGGAGAGTCAAAGGGGGTGTGGGGCCTTGAGGGTCTGGGGGAGTGTCCGGGGTGTGAGGGGCTGAGGGTGATTCTGGGGGGCTGGGAGAGCCGGTGGGGCCTGGGGGGCTGCTGAAGTGTGGGGCAGCTGGGGGGCTCCTGGGTGAGTGTGGGGCTGGGTAGGTGACGGGGACCCTCGGTGGGGCTGGGACAGGTGACGGGGACCCTCGGTGGGGCTGGGTATGTGATGGGGACCCTCGGTGGGGCTGGGACAGGTGACGGGGACCCTCGGTGGTGATGCTCCGGGTGATAGGGACATTCGATGGGGCTGGGGCTGAGGGGAGACCGCAGCAGCGTCAGGGTCTGGGAAGGGGACGGAGCAGCAGAGGGGGCTCGGAGGGGCTCTGTGGGGCAGGGCAGGGCTGTGGCTGCCCCATAACCCAGAGGAGGCTCCGGGGTGAGTATGGGGTGCCGGAGCCGCTGTCCCTGTCCCCGCAGGAAGCCGGACATCCCGGTGCCCTACCTGTACGTGGACATGGGCGTGGCCGTGCTCTGTGCCAGCTTCATGTCCTTCGGGGTCAAGCGGCGCTGGTTCGCCCTGGGCGCCGCCCTGCAGCTGGCAGTGGCCACCTACGCTGCCCACGTCGGGGGGCACGTGCACTACGGAGACTGGCTCAAGGTGAGACCCCCACCCCTGCTGCCCCCAGAGCCCTGGGTGGCACTGAGGGCAGTGACGGGCAGCCATGGGTGGCACTGAGGGGCAGTGATGGGTGGCAATGAGGGCAGTGACGGGCAGCGCTGAGGGGCAGCCATGGGTGGCACTGATAGGCAGCCCATGTGGCACTGATGGGGCAGTGATGGGTGGCACTGGGGGGAAGCTCCAGGGTGGCACTGAGGGCAGTGATGGGCAGTTCTGGGTGGCACTGAGGGGCAGCCCCAGTGTGGCACTGAGGGGCAGCCCCAGTGTGGCACTGAGGGGCAGCCATGGGTGGCACTGATAGCCAGCCCAGGTAGCACTGATGGGGCAGCCCCGGGTGGCACTGAGGGTGCCCTGAGGGGCAGTTATGGGCAGCCCCAGGGTGGCACTGAGGGGCAGCCATGGGTGGCACTGACAGCAGCCCAGGTGGCACTGATGGCAGCCCCAGGTGGCACTGACAGCAGCGTGCCCCCCAGGTGAGGATGTACTCGCGCACCATCGCCATCATCGGTGGCTTCCTGATCCTGGCCAGCGGCGCTGGGGAGCTGTACCGGCAGAAACCCCGCAGCCGCTCCCTGCAGTCCACGGGCCAGGTGTTCCTGGGCATCTACCTCATCTGCCAGGTACTGGGGCTGGGGACAGCCAGGGGACACCTTGGGGACAGCCAGGGGCGGGGGACAGCCCTGTGCTGCAGGCTGGGGCCGTGGTTCCCTGCAGGAGAAGCCTTGGGACAATGCTCCACATTGTCCCTGGTGGCAGCCTCAGGGACAGTCCATGGCCTCAGGGTGGTGTCAGCAGTGTCACCAACCCCGCACTGTCCCCAGAGGAGAAGTCTCGGGCAGTAGATGTCCTTGGGGGATTGTCACCAGTGCCACCACACTGCATCCCCCATGACCCCCTGGTTTTGGGGACCCCCCTTGTGCCACCTCTCCCCATCCCAGAACTCTTGTGTGTGGATGTTCCCAGTGCCACCACACTCCAGATCCCTGTTGTCCCTAGGGTGAAACCTTGCATGGCACCAGCGCCATCCCCCACTGCGAATGTCCCTTTGTCCCAGCTTTTGGTGGGACTCCCCATCCCAGAACTCTTGTGTGGATGTTCCCACTGCCACCACACTCCAGGTCCCCGTTGTCCCTGGGGTTGGAAACCTTGCATGGCACCAGCGCCACACCCCACTGCGATTGTCCCCTTGTCCCCTGCTGTCCCCCCAGGCCTACTCCCTGCAGCACAGCACCGAGGACCGCCTGGCCTACCTGGACCACCTGCTGGGGGGGGAGCTGGCCCTGCAGCTGCTCTTCCTGCTCTACGGGCTGCTGGCCCTGGCCTTCCTGTCGGGTTACTACGTGCGGACAGCGGCGCAGGTGCTGGCCGTGCTGCTGCCCCTGGCCATCCTGCTCATCGACGGCAACCTGGGCTACTGGCACGCGCTGCGCCGCGTCGAGTTCTGGAACCAGATGAAGCTCATCGGCCAGAACGTCGGCATCTTCGGGGCCGTGGTCATCCTGGCCACCGATGGATGAGGGGCAGCGGGGATAAAGGGTGGGAGGGATTTTTTTAAGGAGCGCCGCTATTTATTTGTTGATTTTTTTGGGTTTTTTTTTTTTTGTTTTGGTGGTGTTTGTAAATATTTGATAATTTTGGCGGAGGATGGGTGGGGGGGGTCCTGCCACTGTGTGGTCAGGGTGCCTCTCCCTTGCTGAGGGGTGTCACTGCTCCTCCCCCCCCAAAAAAAAGTATTTTTACTGATGTACTGAGAAATGTTTAATGTCTCACCCCGGGGGGCTCAGCTTTGGGTGCCAGGGTGAGGGGCTGCAGCTTTTGGGGCACAAACTGCTTTTGGGGTCCTGGAATGCAATGCAGGAGTGCTTTGGGGAGCTGATGGTGAGGGAGGGGCTGCTGTGGGGCAAACTGCTTCAGAGGAGTCACTTTGGGGGGAGCTGATTCAGGGGAGATGCTTTGGGGGGCTCGGAGGGCAGAGCTCCTTTAGGGGCTTGGGGTGGAGGGGCTGCTGCAGGGGAGCTGTTCTGGGGGACCCTCATGGGGAGCCGCTTTGGGGGGGCCAAATCTGGGGAGGGATGTGAGTCTGAGGGCTTGGGGGGAGCAGCTTGAGGGGGAGCCACTCTGGGGACTTGGTGGAGAGGCTGTGGGTGTTCTGGCACAGGTGGGGGCCCCAGGGAGGGGCTGGCAACCCCCAGGGTCCCCGTGGGCTGTGGCCTCAATGCCCTTGTCCTGTGCCTGGGCTGTGTGTGTGTCCCCAACCCCCCCGGGCTGGGCAGGGCTGTGTATCCCCCCCGAACTGTGTGTGTCCCCCCCCGGGCAGGGCAGGGGTCCGTGTCCCCCCTGAGCTGTCCGTGTCCCCCTCAGGTGTCCGTGTCCCCTCCCCGGGCAGGGCACGTGTCCGTGTCCCCCCCAGGTGTCCGTGTCCCCTCCCCGGGCAGGGCACGTGTCCGTGTCCCCCCCCAGGTGTCCGTGTCCCCTCCCCGGGCAGGGCACGTGTCCGTGTCCCCCCCCAGGTGTCCGTGTCCCCCCGCCCTGTCCGGAAAAGCAAACAGGGCTGATAAGGGGCTTCCTCCGGGGGGCCCTAATGGCGCCTCCGGCGGAACCGGGGCCATAAAACGCGGGCAGGCGGCAGAGCCCTGTTTGCTCGGGGGGGGCCGCCGCGGCTCCTCACCCCCGGCACCCCCCCGGCGGCTCCAGCCCCGCGCCTTCCCCCCCCAGACCCTCCTCTTCCTCCTCGCTGCCCCTGGGGAGGTGGGGGCAGGCAGGGGACCCCCCCCAGCCCTGTCCCCGCTGTGCCGGGGGTGCAGCCCGCGCCCCCCCCCGCGGCAGAGCCATCCTGTGACCTTTGGAAAATGTCTGTTTGCTGTCACTCGGATAAATGGGGCAGAAAGCTCCGGCCCCCCCTCCCCGGGTCCCCCCGCGGCTGCTGGGGGCCACCCGCGCCCTGCTCCCCCCCGGCCGGGGGACATCTGTGACAGCGCGGTGACATTGTCGCTGCCCTGGGGTCCCCGCAGGCCCCCCCCGGTCCCGTCAGCTCCGCACCGACGTGAAAGCTCCGGGGCCGGGGGGGCTGCGGGAGCCGCTCCCCCCTCCCGGTGCTGCCCGAGCCCGGCGCCGCTCGGCCGGGACCCCCCGCCCGTGTCCCCGCAGCCCGCGGGTGTCACAGCGCGGCCACGCCACGGGGGACAGCCCGCCCCGCCACTGCCACCAGCCGCGTCCCCGCCGCCGCTGCCCGGGTGACAACCGGGGCAGGAGTGGGGGCGCGTCCCCTCCGGCCGGGACTGCCACCCTCCCGTGTCCCCTCCGGCCGGGGCTGCCACCCTCCCGTGTCCCCCCTGGCCGGGGCTGGCACCTCCCGTGTCCCCCCTGGCCGGGGCTGGCACCTCCCGTGTCCCCTCCGGTCGATTCTTGTCGCCTCCAGCCGCGCTGGTGGCACCCCACTATGTCCCCACGGCCGTGTCCCCTCTGCCCCACTAGCCGGAGGCCATCCCGGCGGTTTTGGGGACCCCCTTCTGCCGCTTGTCCCCATTCCAGCACTCCCACGGTGGCTTTGGTGGCCCCTGCGCGACGGGCACGTCCCCGCCGCGTCCCTCCGTGCCTCAGTTTCCCCCGGAGCCGGTGATTGCTCCTTAATGGTAAATCCATACGGGATTAATGTCCCCGCACGGGGGGCTGGAAAGGTCACCTCATCCGTCCTGCGGGTGGTGACAGCGCTCGATGGCGGTGGTGGGGCTGCGGTGACGGGGCTGTGGTGGCGGCTTCGTGCCTGGTCTGGGGAAACTGAGGCAGCCGTGGCTGTGGGTGTGTCTGTCCCCTGCACTGTCCCCCGTGCGTGGCTCAGGGCCGTGGGTCTTGTCCCACGGGCCACGTTTGTGCCCCTGGGTGTGGCTGATGTCCCTGTGTCCTTCTGTCACATCCCGCGGCTGTGTGAGGGCAGGTTTGTGTGACACTGCTGCCTGTGACATCCGTGTGTGTCCTGTGTCCTTGCGCCATGGCTGCGTGTGACATCCATGTCAGTGTCCCTGTCCTGTGTCCTTGTGCCACGGCTGCATGTGACATTCCTGTGTGTCCTTGTGCCACGTCTGTGTGTCCCATCCATGTCAGTGTCCCTGTCCTGTGTCCTTGTGCCACGGCTGCATGTGACATCCATGTCAGTGTCCCTGTCCTGTGTTTCCGTGCCACAGCTGCATGTGACATCCATGTCAGTGTCCCTGTCCTGTGTCCCCGTGCCACAGCTGCGTGTCCCATCCATGTCACTGTGCCGTGGCTGCCTGTCACACCTGCCATGTGCCATTTCGTGTGTCCTGGCCGCCTGTCACACTGCCTGTGTGCCATGGTGACATGTCACACCCGTGCCTATGTCCCGTGCCCGCCTGGCATTGCCGTGTCCGTGCCCTGTGGCCACACGCGTGTCCCTGTGTCCATGTGTCCCACCCGTGTCCCCCCGCTCTGTCCTGCCCAGCCCCTCCGTGCCCCAGGCTGGGGACCGTGCAGGGGACAGTGACAGCGTGCTGGCACGTGTCCCCTGGCCGCGGCGGGGGGGCCGCAGGGTCCTGCGTGCCCGTGGGTCTGTCACGCGTGAGGGAGGAGCCACCAGCCCCCCTGGGGCTATAAAAGCCCGGGCGGGTGCAGGAGCCGCCGTGTCCCCGGCACTGTCACCCCACTGCCAGGCCCTGCCTGTCACCTCTGCCTCCGCCATCGTGAGTGCAGCCACGGGCGGGGGTCCCGGGGGGAGCTCGGGACCCCAGGAGGGACAATCAGCTGTGGGGACCCTGGAGGGGGGCGTCCCTTTGGGGCCACGGGGGTCTCTGGGGTGCTTTGGGGTGGGACAACTCATTTGAGGGGGGGGTCTCTGGGAGGGAGGTGTCCCCGTGGGATACGGGAGGGTCCCCGGGGGTGGCGATGTCCCTTGAGTGGGGCTGGGGTCCCGGGTGGGGGGTGGAACAAATCCCTGGGGAGCTGGGGGGTTTGGTGGGGGGCAGAGCCGGGTTGGGGGTCCCGGGGGTGATGGGGGCGCCCCCCCCGCAGCCACAGCCGCCCCTCGCCCCTGTGCCCCGCAGATGGTGCCATCCCCGCGGCCGTGGCGCGCGCTGGTGGCCGTGTCCCTCTGTGCCCTGCTGTGCCTGGCGGCCGCGTACCCCCCCAAACCCGAGAGCCCCGGCGAGGACGCGTCCCCCGAGGAGATGGCGCGCTACTTCTCGGCCCTTCGCCACTACATCAACCTGGTCACGCGGCAGAGGTGAGCGCGACAGAGTGAAGGGGGGTGACACGCGTCCCTGTCCCCGCGGGGTCCCCTCCGCACCTCGGCGCGCGCTCCCGCGAGGTCCCCGCGGCTCAGGCGCGCTCCCGTGTCCCGCAGGTACGGGAAACGCGCCAGCCCCGGCGCCGCGGGGACGGAGCTGCTCCTGGGGACCGACAGGTCACGGTGAGTGTCCCTGTCGCTGTCCCCTCCCTGTGCCCAGCGCCCCGCGGGCGGGAGCGCACCCCGGGCTGGGGGTCCCGGGGCTGTTTGGGGGTCCCAGGGGGGTTGTCGGGGGTCTCTTTTCCCCTCCTCTCACACCAGCTCTTCCCGCAGGTTCGATGACGACTCCTCGTGGTGACCGCCCCGCCCAGACCCCCCCTGCCCCCCAAGTCCTCCCCACATCTCCGGGACCCCCCAGGGGACCCGGGGCCAGCGCGGGACCCCCCGCTGGAAGGCCGGGGACCCCCAGAACCCGGCCCGGGGGTGTCCCGCTGCCGGGGGACGGGGGGTCCCCGACCCTGTCCCCTCCCCACCGCTGCCGGGTGGGTCCCGCGTGGTCCCTGCACGGCCCCGCAGTGACAATAAAAGAGCGATCGTGGGCACGGGCGGCTCCGCGCTGTGCGTGGGGGGCGCGGGGGGCGCGGGGAAGGGCAGGAGGGATGGAGGGGTGGGGGGAGATGGAGGGGGATGGAGGGGTGGGGGGAGATGGAGGGGGATGGAGGGGTGGGGGGAGATGGAGGGGGATGGAGGGGTGCAGGGGGTGTGAGGAACAGGGGACAGGAGGTGCCGGGGTGCAGGGAGGGGGGTCAGGAGGGCGGGCAGGGATTGGGGGGTGAAAGGAGGGGAGCGGGAGGGGGTCATGGGTGGGAATTTTGGGGGGGGGTGCGTGGGGAAGGGTGGGAGCGGGGTGAGCTGGGGTTGGATGCTGGGGTGTGCTGGGTGTGGGGGGCACTGCTGGGGGGATCCACCGCTGGTGAATGTGGGGGTGCAGGGGGTGCTGGGGGGCATCCGTGGGGGTGCTGCCCCTCCACCGTCCCCCTGTCTGTCCCACTCCCCCCCCTCTGTCCACTCCTGCCACCCTTGCACCCCACCAGCCCCCCCGGCTGCGCCCCTCTCGTCCCTCTGTCCCCACACCTGTCCCTCTGTCCCTCCGTGGGGCCGGACACCCGTGCCCACGTCCTGTCCCCTCCGGGAGCCCCCTGAGCGCGGGGTCAAACATTAACCAGGGGCCAGCTGTCCCTGTCCCCCCTCCCCGTCCGAGTGGGCACCTGGCCACAGGTGCTGCGTGGCAGGGTGACATCAGCGGGGACACGGGGGATAAAAGGGCCGGCGCGGCGGTGGCAGCAGCGGCACCGAGCACCCGGCGTGCCAGGCAGCGTCCCCTCGAATCGCCGTGTCCCCGCGTCCCCGGCCGAGGAAGAAGGTGAGTGGGGACGGGGAGCTGCGGGTGCGTGACAAACGGGTGTGTGACAAACGGGTGTGTAAGTGACAGGTGTGTGCAATGGTTTGTGCGAGGCTGAAGGTGTGCAGGAGCGGGCCATGAGGTGTGCAGGGGTGGGAGTGTGCAGGTGCGTGTGTGGAAGTGTGTGCAGGTGTGTGTGTGCTGTGCGCAGGTGTGTTCAGGTGTGTTCAGGTGTGCACAGGTGTGTGTTTGCATGTGCTGTGCGTGCAGGTGCGTGCAGGTGTGTTCAGGTGCATTCAGGTGTGCACAGGTGTGTGTTTGCATGTGCTGTGTGTGCAGGTGTGTGCAGGTGTGTTCAGGTGTGTGCAGATGTGCACAGCTGTGTCCAGGTATGTACAGATGTGTGTGTGATGCATGTTCAGGTGTGTGCAGATGTGCACAGCTGTGTCCAGGTGTGCGTAGGTGTGTGATGTGTGCTCAGATGTGCACAGCCGTGCACAGCTGTGGGCAGGTGTGTGTTCAGGTGTGCAGCTGTGCACAGCTGCACGTAGGTGTGTGTGTGATGTGTGTTCAGCTGTGCACAGCTGTGTGTTCAGGTGTGTGTTCAGGTATGTTCAGGTGTGCACACCTGTGTGCGTGCCCCGTATGTGAGCACGCCCCGTCCCGTTCCCGGCCCGGTGTGACCCCGCTGTCGCTGTCGCTGTCGCAGCCATGGCCCCGCCGCTGCTCTTGGTGGCCTGCGCTGTGCTGGCGCTGCTGCCGCTGCGGCCCCGCGCGGCCCCGGCCCAGCCCGCGTACCCCGGGGACGACGCGCCCGTGGAGGAGCTGCTGCGCTTCTACAACGACCTGCAGCAGTACCTGAACGTCGTCACGCGCCCGCGGTGAGCAGGGCCCGGGGCTGCCCGTCCCGACGTGTCCCCTGTCGCGACACACCCCCTATCGCAACGTGCTCCCCATCGCGGCGCTCTCCCTACCGTGACGTGCTCCCTATCGCAATGTGCTCCTCATCCCACCGTGCTCCCACCACGGTGTGCTTCCCTTCGTGACGCACTCCCCATCTCAATTCACTCCCTGTCATGACATGCTCCCTGTCGTGACATGCTCCCTGTCGTGACATGCTCCCTGTCGTGACATGCTCCCCATCGCCACGCTCTCCCTACTGTGACGTGCTCCCCATCCCAGCGTGCTCCCACCACAGTGTGCTTCTCTTCGTCATCCCCATCCCAATGCATTCCCCGTCGTGACACAAGCTCTATCGTGACATGCTCCCCATCATGGCGCTCTCCCTACCGTGATGTGCTCCCCATCCCGATGCGCTTTCCCACCAGGGTGTGCTTCCCTGTCGTGACACCATCCCCAACTCAATGTGCTCCCTGTCGTGACACACCCCCTATTGCGACGTGCTCCCCCTCGGAGTGCTCTCCCTACCGTGATGTGCTCCCCAATGTGCTCCCACCACGGCATGCTTCTCTTCGTGATACTATCCCCATCTCAGTGCACTCCCTGTCGTGACATGCTCTCTGTCGTGATGCACTCCCCATCTCAATGCACTCCCTGTCATGGAACTCTCCCTGTCGTGACACACTCCCTGTCATGACATGCTCCCCATCCCGATGCGCTCCCTGTCGTGACATGCTCCCTGTCGTGACACACTCCCCATCACTCCCCGCTCCCTGTCGTGCCCCTCTCCCTGTCAGGATTTATCGATTCAGGGCGGCCCCAGTGCAGTGAATGATTTGCTCTGAGTCCGTGATTTCAGAGGGCTGAACAAACACTTTATTGAGCTAGGTTATATCACACCAATGCTATATCTAGGTTATATCACACGAATATCTAGGTTATATCACACCAATGCTATATCGAGGTTATATCACACTAATATCTAGGTTATATCACACCAATGCTATATCTAGGTTATATCACACCAATGCTATATCGAGGTTATATCACAATTATATCTAGGTTATATCACACTAATATCTAGGTTATATCACACCAATGCTATATCTAGGTTATATCACACTAATATCTAGGTTATATCACGCCAATGCTATATCTAGGTTATATCACACCAATGCTATATCGAGGTTATATCACACCAATGCTCTACTAAAACTATACTAAAGAGATACTACAGACAAACCCCGTGTCCGACACTACAGACACAGCTTTGACCCCAATTGGCCGATCAATCCAAACCATCAGCAGAACCCAATTAACAAACCACTCTCGTTAAACGATCTCCGTAGCACATTCCACATGTGCCGAACAGGAGCAACAAGCGAGACAAGAACTGTTGTCTTCTCTGAGCTTCTCACTGCCTGCCCCAGGAGAAATCCTGGGAGAGAGAGTGATGTCTCTGTCTGTTCAGAGCGTGTGAGTGCCACAGGGACGCGCTCCCCACGGTGTGTCACTGTCACCCTGTCCCCTAACGTGTCCCCATTGCAGGTACGGCAAGCGGGCAGGTGGGCGAGCGCTGGGCCAGGAGCCCCTGGGAGCCCCAGGGTGCTGAGCCCCAGGTGAGGGGCTGGGGGGCGGGAGGAGCCCCCCAAAACTCCCCACAGCTCCCCTCGGCCTCAGGGTCCCCACGGGGACAGCCTGGGGGGAAGGGAGGCTCTGGGCTGGGGGAATGCAGGGGGAGACCCTCAGGGTGTCAGGGTAGGGGGCCTGAGGGTGTCAGAGTGGGGGATGTGGGATTGGGGGGGCCCTGAGGGTGTCAGGGTGGGGGATATGGGATTGGGAGGTCTCGGTGGGGAAGGGGACATGGCGTGACACCCCCGTTTTGTTTCAGGGACACCGCTGGGGCCGAGTGGGTGAAGAAGCCCAGAGGGTGCAGCCCCCCTGCCCCTGCTGCACCCCCGGCCCCCCCAGAGCCGTCACTGTGGGGCTGGGACGGACCCCCAGCAATAAAACCCCCCCTGCAACCACCGCCTGTCTGCCTCTGCCTGCTGGGGACACTGGGGACAGTGGGGACAGTGACCGGGGGGAATGGGAGTACTGGGGACACCGGGGGTGTTACAGACGCTGAGTGTGGGGACCGTAGTGATGCTGGGGACAGAGGGGGCAACGGTGGCTCTGGGGACACGGGACAGCGGGGACACTGAGGCACTGAGGGTGTCGGGGACACCGAGTGGCTGTGCTGGGGACACTGGGGGTGCTGTCACTGGGGACTCTGGGGACACCGAGTGGCCGTGCAGGGGACACCGGGGGTGCTGGCATTGTGGACACGCCTACGCGGCCGTGCCTGTCGCTGTCGCTGTCCCCGTCGCTGTCCCCGCGCGGTCGGTGCCAGTCGCGCGTGTCCCGCCGCGATGCCGGCGGCCGCCCCCGCCTCGGTCACGGGTGAGCGCGCGCACCGGGCGGGGCTTGCACGCGCGCACACGCGCGGGCACGCGCGCGCAAACACCTTCCCCCCCCCGTGCACTCGGGGGGGGGGGATGTGCCCGGGTGGGGGGCACAGGGTGCGCGTGCGCGCGTCGGGCACGCGCGTGGGCGCGGGGCACAACCGGGTCTGGCACACGCGTGTGCAAGGGTGGGGAGGGTCGCTCCGGAGGGGATGGGCTCTCGGCTGCGCGCTCTCGTTGGTGCGCGGGTGCGCGCGCGTTGCACGCGGCCCCTTTAAATCCGCGCTCCCGCCCCCCTCCCCCCTCCCACCGCCCCCTTAAAGGGGCCGAGCCCCCGCCGTCCCCCTCCCCACGCCGCGGGGGGGTCCCACCCGCGAGCGGGGTGGGTGTGCAAGCACGGGCGTGCAAGCGCGGGTGAGCGGATACGGGGGGGGATATACAGCGGGGGAGCGCGCCCGTGGGTTTGCACGCCAGCGGGAGCGCGCGTGGGGAGGGAGGGGCGGGGGCGCGCGTGTCGGCGAGAGCGCGCACACGCTTGTGCGCCGTGCGGGTGCGCGGCGGTGTTGTGTGTGTGTGTGTGTGTGGGGGGGTGCGTGGGTCCGCACACGCGCGTGATCACGCTCAGGCGGTTTGCACGCGTGGATGCTCGCGCGCGCGTGCACACGCGGGAGATGCGCGCGCACGAGCCGTGCCCGCGCGTGTGAGCTCACGCCGCTGCCCCCCCCACCCCCATTCCCCCGTTTTCCGCCCCCTCCCCGCCGCCGCGCGTGCCAAGCGGCCGGAGCGTGCCCGGTGCACACGCGTGTGCAAGGCGGGGGGCGCGGGCCCCACGCGGGGCCGGGGGGGCGGCGGTACCCGGATCTGGGGCGGGGGAGCGCGGCCCCGCAGCCATGAGCGGCCCCGGCCCCGGGTCCCCGCCGCCCGCCCGCGCCCCCCCGGCACCCCCAGGTACGGGGGGCTGGGGGTGCCGGGGGCGCTGCCCCGCGGGGGGGTCAGAGCGCCCCGGGGGCGGCGCGGGTGCGGATGCGGTGGGGGATGAGACGGGTGGGGGGAGATGGGGCTGGGGGTTCGGGTGGTGCTGTGACACCCCCCTCGATGGGGGGGGGAGGATGATGGATGCCGCCCCCCCACCTCCGCGCCCCCCCGGCTGCATCGCCATCGGCCCCCGCCATTGCAGCGCAGCCGCGCAGCCGCTCCCGCCCCCGCGGGCCCGGATGCGGCCCCCCTCAATTGCATCGGCCCCCCCATCTCATCGCCCCCCCATTGCATCCCTCCCCCTTCCATTGCCCCCCCTTGCAGCCCCCCCGGCCCGTTGCACTGTGCTCTGGGGGGCTTCTGACTGCACGGTGACAGTTTTGGGGGGGGGGTCCATCCCCTTGTCCCTCCCGCTGAACGAGGAGGGGACATTTCCGCGCTGCCAGCGGAGCCCGACGCTTGTCCCCGTAATGGGGGGGGGGGCGGGCTGCCTGTGACAGGAATGGGGGGACACCGGCACCCCCCCTGCACTTTCTCTCACGGCGCTGATCCTCCCCCCATTTCGTGTCCCCCCCGTGTCCCTGTGTGTGTCCCTGTGCCCCCCCCCCCAGCCATGCAGCAGGTCCTGGACAACCTGATGGGGCTCCCGGGGACCCCGGGGGTGGCGGACCTCGACCTCATCTTCCTCCGTGGCATCATGGAGAGCCCCATCGTCCGCTCCCTGGCCAAGGTACGGCGGTGCGGGCGGCGCGGGGGGCGCGGGTCCCCCCGGGCACCCCCGGGATGTGCGGGAGTGCCCCCCGTGTGTGTGTGTGCGTGTGCACGGGTTCTGTGTGTGTGTGTGTGTGTCCCCGCACTCAGGGGTCCCTAACCCCCCCAGACCCCCAATTCCCCGCACTCAGGGGTCCCGAATTCCCCCAGACCCCCAATTCCCCTGTCCCTGGGTGTCCTGAATCCCCCAGGCACACCCAGATCCCCATTTCCCCCTGACCCTGGGGGTCCCCAACAGCTCTGCTGTCCCTACCCCCTGAGCCCCCGGCTCCGGAATCCCCTCGGCCCCTCCGAGTGTCCTCAATCCCCCCGGATGTCCTTGGGGACACCCTGTCCCACCAGGGGGGTCCCCGCTCCCCTCAACCGCTGGAAATCGCGAATCCCCCCGAGGATCCCGAATCCCCGCGGCACTCGGGGGTCTCAGCGGTGTCCCCGCTGTCCCCAGGCTCACGAGCGGCTGGAGGAGCGCAAGCTGGAGGCGGTGCGCGGGGACAACCTGGCGCTGGTGCAGGAGATCCTGCGCGACATCGGGCGCCTGGCGCGGCCCGAGGCGCAGGGAGCGGCGGCGGAGCTGGCCCGGATCCTGCGGGAGCCGCACTTCCAGGTGCGTGGGACCCCCGGGGACCCTCTGTCCTGCGCCACAAGGCGTGTGCCACACGAGTGGGACACAGAGGTGACACCCCGCCCCGCGTGTCGCTGCAGTCGCTGCTGGAGACCCACGACTCGGTGGCTGCCAAGAGCTACGACCCCCCCCCGAGCAGCCCCGGCCCGGAGGCCTCGCTGGGGTCGCAGCCGGTGCCCCCCGACGCCGTGCGCATGGTGGGCATCCGCAAGGCAGCCGGGGAGAACCTGGTGAGCCCGGCCGGGGGGGCACCTTCGGGGGCAGGGGGTGCTGCGGGGGCGCCGGGTGGTGATGGGAATAGTTTAGGGTGCTGGGGGATTTCGGGGTGCTGGATGGAGAGTGTTGGTTGGGGGGATGGGGACATTGGTAGAATTATGGGGTGCTGGGGGTGTTGTGGGTTGATGGGGCGTTTTGGGGTGCCGTGGGCATTGCGAGGTGCCGGGTGGTGTTTTAGGGTGGCTGGGAGCGTTTTGGGGTGCTGGGGCGGTAGCGGGGTGTCCGCTGGGTGTGTCACGGGTGTGTCCCGGCTGAGCGGGGCTGTCCCCTCAGGGGGTGACGTTCCGGGTGGAGCGGGGGGAGCTGGTGATCGCCCGCATCCTGCACGGGGGGATGGTGGCGCAGCAGGGGCTGCTGCACGTGGGGGACGTGATCCGCGAGGTGAACGGGCGCGAGGTGGGCAGCGACCCGCGGGCGCTGCAGGACAGCCTGCGCCACGCCAGCGGCAGCGTCGTGCTCAAGATCCTGCCCAGCTACCAGGAGCCGCACCCCCCGCCAGGTACCGCATCCCGCATCCCAACCCGCATCCCGATTGTATCCACCCCACATGCACCCTGCATCCCACCCGCATCCCACCTGTATCCCCCCCGCATCCCGCCCCGCATGTCACCCACATCCCACCCCACATCCCACCCACATCCCACCCGCATCCGTCCCATATCCCGCCCCGCATCCCGCCCCCCATCCCACCCGCATCCCGCACCCACCACCCCGCCCACAGCTCCCCCTGCCCTCTGTTCCCATCCTCGTCTTGTCCCCCTGTCCGTGCCATGTGCCCCTGGGCTGGTGGGACCCCCGTGTCCCCCCCCGTGTCCCCCCCGTGTCCTCTCTGCGGGCTCTGGCTGTCCCTGCCCTGTCGCTGTCCCCGCACAGGACCCGGGTGCCGGCTGGCAAAGGGTGCCCTGTGCTGCCCCTCCCCGCCCCGTGCCAGCCACCGCCGTCTCCGAGGGACAAAGCAGCGCTGTCCCCACGCTGTCCCCGCGCGGGCTGTCCCGCTGTCCCCACGCTGTCCCCGCGCTGTCCCCGCGCTGTCCCGCTGCCCCACGGCCGTGTGTCCCCCGCACGTCCCCATGTGCGCCATCGCGGGCGCGGCGCTGGCGGCGCTGGGGACGCTGCTGTGCCTGTCGCTGGCGCTGGGGCTGTGCCTGGGGGTGGCCGTGGCGCTCGCGTGGGGCGCGGCGGCGGCGGCCGGAGCGCTGTGCGTGTGCGCGGGGGCCGTGCGGGCCTGGCTGCGGCGGGCACGGGGGGCGCGGCCCGCGGGGGGCGCTCCTAGCGGGGCACACGCGCGTGGCTGAGCGTGACACGGGTCCCGCGTGTCCCCCCCACCCCCGCGCTGACCGCCCTGTCCCCAGGTGTTTGTCAAGTGTCACTTCGACTACGACCCGGCCACCGACAGCCTCATCCCCTGCAAGGAGGCCGGGCTCAAGTTCATGGCCGGGGACCTGCTGCAGATCGTCAACCAGGATGACCCCAACTGGTGGCAGGTCAGGGGGGCCCTGGAGGGGTGGCCTGGGGGGTGGGGGCGCTTTGACCCCATCCTGGGCCACGGAGGGCAAGGGGGTTCAGGGGGAGATCCAGGGGTCCCTGGGGGCTTGGGGTGTGCGTGGGAGAATTCCTGTAAAGTGGGGGGGTCCCTGGAGCTCGGGGGGTGTCCTTGGAACAGGGGGGGCTACTGGGGAACTGGGGGATCCCTGGAGCAGGAGAGGGTTCTTGTATGGGCTGGGAGGTCCCTGGAAATGAGGGGATTTCCTGGAGCTCGGGATGCGTGTCCCTCTCGGGATTTGGGGCTGAGGAGAGTCCCTGGAAATGGGGACGGTTCTTGTGGAACTCGGGGGATCCCTAGAGCTGGGGGTGTTCCCTGAGGTCAGAGGGGTCTCTGGAGCCCAGGGAGGTCCCCGTGGGGCTGGGGGGTCCCCATGCGTGGCTCCGTGTCCCCAGGCGTGCCACGTGGAGGGCGGCAGCGCGGGGCTGGTGCCCAGCCAGCTGCTGGAGGAGAAGCGCAAGGCGTTCGTCAAGCGGGACGGGGAGGTGGCGCCCTCGGCAGGTACGGGGACAGCGGGGACACGGGATGGAAGGGCCACCTCCCGAGGGGGAGCACGGCGGGTCCCCTGCGCCCTGTGACAATGTCCCGGTGGCCCCAGAGCCATGTCCCCTCGCAGGGAGTCCCCGTTCTCAGGGCGATGTCCCCATGGCACCGCCCCTCAGAAGGTCCCAGCTGCCGTGCCCCGTGTCTCCGTGCCAGGGTGCTGTCCCTGTCTGTCCCTGTCCCCGTCCCTGTCCCCAGCTCAGGCAGCCCCTTGCCTCACAGGGGCCCTGTGTGGCAGCCTCAGCGGGAAGAGGAAGAAGAGGATGATGTACCTGACGACGAAGAACGCCGGTGCGTGTCCCAGGGCGCTCCCCGGGGGAAGCGGTGGCGGCACCCGCTGGGACAGGGTGCCCTGGGGTCCCCAGGGACGGGTGCCAGCCCTGTCCCTCGCCCAGAGTTCGACCGGCACGAGCTGCTGATCTACGAGGAGGTGGCGCGGATGCCGCCGTTCCGCCGGAAAACGCTGGTGCTGATCGGGGCTCAGGGCGTGGGGCGCCGCAGCCTCAAGAACAAACTGATCATGTCCGACCAGGCGCGCTACGGCACCACCATCCCCTGTGAGTGGCCCTGTCCCCTGCGATCATCATCGTCCCTGTCCCCTCGGCGCCACCCCTGTCCCCGGAGAGTCGCTGTCCCCTGTGCTCATCCCGGTCCCTGGAGCATTGCTGTCCCCAGAGCGTCCCTGTCCTCTGCCACCACCCCTGTGCCCCATCATCGTCCCTGTCCCCTGTGCTCATCCCTGTCCCCGGAGCATCCCTGTCCCCAGAGCGTCCCTGTCCTCTGCCACCACTCCTGTGCCCCATCATCGTCCCCGTCCTTGTTCCCGGAGCATCGCTGTCCCCTGTCACCACCCCTGTGCTCCATCCTTGTCCCTGTCCCCTGTGCTCCATCCTTGTCCCTGGAGCATTGCTGTCCCCAGAGCTTCCCTGTCCCCTGTCACCACCCTTGCGCTCCATAATTGTCCTCGTCCTCTGTGCTCATCCCTGTCCCCAGAGCATCCCTGCCACCACCCCTGTGCCCCATCATTGTCCTTGTCCTCTGTGCTCATCCCTGCTGTCCCTGCCAGCGTCCTTGTCGCTGCCAGCATTCCTGTCCCCTGTGCTCATCCCTGTCCCTGCCAGCATCGCTGTCCCCGCCCCACTGCCATCCCTGTCCCTGTGCCCGTCCCGGTGCCGGTTCCCGGGCGGGACCCCGGGCCGGGCGGTGTCACCGCTGTCCCCCCCCGGCAGACACGTCCCGGAAGCCGAAGGAGAGCGAGCGGGACGGGCAGGGCTATCGCTTCGTGTCGCGGGGCGAGATGGAGGCGGACATCAAGGCGGGCCGGTACCTGGAGCATGGCGAGTACGAGGGGAACCTCTACGGCACCAGGATCGACTCCATCCGCGCCGTGGTGGACGCGGGCAAGATGTGCATCCTGGATGTGAACCCGCAGGTGGGGGACACGGCCAGGGGACGGCGACAGCCACAGCCGGGCCCTCGGGGCGCGGGGCTGAGCGCTGTCCCCACGGGCAGGCCGTGAAGGTGCTGAGGACGGCGGAGTTCGTGCCCTACGTGGTGTTCATCGAGGCGCCCGCGCCCGAGAGGCTGCGAGCCATGAACAGGGCGGCCCTGGAGAGCGGCGTGGCCACCAAACAGCTCACGGTGAGGGGAAACTGAGGCAGCTCCGGGGGGCGGGAGGAGGGCACCAAACAGCTCACGGTGATGGGGAAACTGAGGCAGCTCTAGGGAGCAGGAGGAGGGCACCAAACAGTTCGCGGTGAGGGGAAACTGAGGCAGCTCTAGGGGGCGGGAGGAGGGCACCAAACAGCTCACGGTGATGGGGAAACTGAGGCAGCTCTGCGGGGTGGGAGGAGGGCACCAAACAGCTCACGGTGAGGGGCTGGGGAAACTGAGGCAGGAGGAGGACACACAGGTAGCAATGGGTGTCCCCCACTGTCCATGGGAGTGATGGGGAAACTGAGGCACGTTTGGAGGGTGGGAGGAGGGCACAGTGGGTGTCCCCCACCATCCCTCCTGGGGGTGATGGGGAAACTGAGGCAGGTTTGGGGGGCAGAAGAACGACACAGTGGGTGTCCCCCACTGTCCCTGGCGGTGATGGGGAAACTGAGGCAGGTTTTGGGGGGGCAGGAGGCGGACGCCCAGCGCACGGGGAGGAGAGCAGCCGCATCCAGCGCGCCTACGGGCACTACTTCGACCTGAGCCTGACCAACGATGACCTGGAGCGCACGTTCGGGCGCCTGCGGGAGGCCATGGAGCACCTGCGCGTGCAGCCCCAGTGGGTCCCGGTCACCTGGGTCTATTAGGGACCCCCGAACCCCCCCTCAGCCCCACCCGGGGGGCCGCGGGGGGCTGTGGCTCACGATGAGCTCGCAGGGGGTTGGGGGGGCTCTCTGCAGACCCCCGGGCCCAGCCCGACCCCTGTGTCCCCCCCAAATCTGGGGAGGGGCAGCCGTGGGGTCCCATGGGGGGCACAGCCCCCCCACAGCTGAGTCACTGCCAGGACCTGGGGCAGCCCCCGGGTTGGGGATGGGGGCTGCGGGGTTTGGGGGGGTTTGGGGGGTCCCCTCCGTGTCCCCCAGGCCACAACCCCCCCCCCGCCTTGGGGACCCCCTTCTCCCCTTACCAGCGTGGGGGTCCCTCACTGTCCCTCGTGTCCCCTTGTCACCCCTTCCCAGGTAGCAATAACGCCGCGCCCTGTAATTAACCCTTAATTAACCTTTAACCGACCTTGTAATTAACCCTGTCATTAACCCAGTGGGGGGCTGTGGCTGGGGACTCGCTGCGGGGGGGTCTGGGGTGGTGACACGGGGTGTCCCCAAGGGACAGGGACACGGGGGGTGCGGGGTGTGACCCCCTCGTGTCCCTCCTGCCCCATGCCGCCGTTTCCTCCTTTTTGGTACTTTGCTGTCAATTTTATTAAAGGAGACAAAGATGGGTTCGTCCCTTGTGGTGAACGCGAGGGGGTTTGCAGGGCTGTGGGTGTGCAAGGGGCGTGTGTAGGTGTGCAAGGGGGTTTGTGTCGGTGTGCAAGAGGGTTTGCAGGGCTCTGGGTGTGCAGAGGGGTTTGTGTAGGTGTGCAAGGGGGTGTGTAGGTGTGCAAGGGGGTGTGTAGGTGTGCAAAGGGGTGTATGTAGGTGTGCAAAGGGTTTTGCAGGGCTCTGGGTGTGCAGAGGGGTTTGTGTAGGTGTGCAAGGGGGTGTGTAGGTGTGCAAGGGGGTGTGTAGGTGTGCAAAGGGGTTTGCAGGGCTCTGGGTGTGCAGAGGGGCTTTGGCTCCCTTGCACAAGCGTGGCTGTGCCCGTGTTTGTGTGTGCAGAGCCCTGGGGTGACACGCACGTCCCCACCTCGTGCACACGCGTGGGCACCTCCCAGGGGCCATGGGGTGTCACAGGATGTCACAGGGTGCCATGGGGTGCCATGGCCATAGGATGTCATTGGATGTCACAGGGTGCCATGGGGTGCTGTGGGGTGACATGGCCATGGGGTGACGTGTGGTGCCATAGGGTCCCATAGGGGTGCCCTGTCCATGGGTGCCCTGTCCATGGGTGCAGTGTCCCGTCCGGGAGCTCTGTGTCTTTAAGCAGCGCTGTCCCTAAAGCCGCTGTATTGGCCGGTCCATAATCCCCGTGTCCCTAAGCTGCCGTGCCTATAAGGGCTGGGGCTGCACGTGCTGGGCTGGGCCGTGTCCCTGCTGTGTCCATATGTGTCTGTGAGTGTCTGTGTGTGTCCCTGTGTGTCCGTGTGTGTCCCTCTGTGTCCCTCTTTTGTCCCTGTGTGTCTGTGAGTGTCTCTGCTGTGTCCCTGTCACGTCCATACGTGTCTGTGCGTGTCCCTGCTTGTCTGTGTGTGTCCCTGCCGTGTCCCTGTTTTGTCCCTGTGTGTCTGTGAGTGTCTGTGAGTGTCCCTGCCGTGTCCGTGCGTGTTCCTGTGTGTCCCTGCCGTGTCCATACACAGCCCCACGCAGTGACAGCCATGTGGCCCGTGCTGCTGCTGCTGCTGCTGCTGCCGGTGGCCCTGGCCACGCTGGCCCTGGCCCGGGTGGCCCATCGGCTGCTGGCCCCGTCCGGCAACCCCTTCTCAGGGCCACCCCTGGAGCCACCACGGCCCCTGGTGACCGACCAGCGTGCCCGGGACAGGGTCCTGAAGCAGGGTGAGTGCTCCCCGTGTGTCCCTGTGTCCCTGTGTCTGTGTGTCCTGTGCAGAGCTCAGTGTCCCTGGTGGTCACTGTCACCCCTGTGTGTGTGTGTGCAGAGCTCAGTGTCCCTGGCAGTCACTGTCACACCCCTGTGTGTGTCCCTGTGTCCCTGTGTCCGTGTGTCCTGTGCAGTGCTGGCTGTGCAGAGCTCAGTGTCCCTGGCAGTCACTGTCACACCCCTGTGTGTGTGTGCAGAGCTCAGTGTCCCTGGCAGTCACTGTCACACCCCTGTGTGTGTGTGCAGGGTTCAGTGTCCTGGCGGTCACTGTCACACCCGTGTGTGTGTGCAGGGTTCAGTGCCCGGCGTGTCCCAGCCCCGCTGGACGCTGTGGTCATCGGCAGTGGCGTGGGGGGCCTGGCGGTGGCCGCCACCCTGGCCAAGGCGGGCAGGCGGGTGCTGGTGCTGGAGCAGCACGACCAGGCCGGGGGGTGCTGCCACACCTTCCAGCAGCACGGCGTGGAGTTCGACGTGGGTGAGGACCCCCGGGCAGCCCTGTCACCCCCTGTCACCTCCTGTCACCTCCTGTCACCTTCCATCACTCCCTGTCACCCCCTGTCAGCCCCTGTCACCTCCTGTCACCTTCCATCACTCCCTGTCACCCCCTGTCCCTGCAGCCCCACTGTGAACCTGCCGCCAGCCTTGGTGTGTGCCCCATCCCTGCCATGTCCCTGTCCTTGCCGTGTCCCTGCCCTGTCCCTGACATGTCCCTGCCCTGTCTGTGCCCTGTCCCTGGTGTCCCTGGTGTCCCTGGTGTCCCTGGTGTCCCTGCCCTGTCCCTACCCTGTCCCTGGTGTCCCTGGTGTCCCTGCCCTGTCCACGTCCCACCCCCACCCCTCAGTGCCCCACTAAAGCCAACCCTGCCCTCCAGGGGCCGCTCCCTCCGCGTGTCCAAGCACTGTCCCCTCTGTCCCCTACCGTGTCCCTTGTCCCCACACCTCAGGCATCCACTACGTGGGGCAGCTGCACGAGGGGAGCCTCCTGCGGGTGGCCCTGGACCAGGTGACAGACGGGCAGCTCTGCTGGCACCGCCTGCCCGACCCCTATGACGAGGTGACCCTGGGGGCCCGGCGCTACCTGCTGCGCTCGGGCAAGGTGGCCTTTGTCACCGCGCTGGAGGAGCAGTTCCCCGAGGACAAGGAGGCCATCAGGGAGTTCATGAAGCTCTCCAAGGTGTGGCCTTGGGGTCACCTCCGCATGTCCCCAAGGAAGGGCCATCTTGGGGTGGTGGCACTGATGGGGACGTGGAGGTGGTTGTGGTGGGGAAGGGGCTGTGGGGACAGTGGGGACACAAGTGGCAGTGGTGGTGGGGACATGGGTGATGGGTGTGGTGGGAATGGTGGGGACAAAAGTGACAATGGGTGATGGGTGTGATAGGGAAAGGGTGGTGGGAACGGTGGGGACAAAAGTGACAGTGGTGGTGGGGACATGGGTGATGGGGAAAGGGTGGTGGGAACGGTGGGGACAAAAGCAGTGGGCACAGAAGGGACACAGAGGGGACACAGGTGATGGGCATGATAGGGACAAGTTCTGGAGATAATGAGGACATGGATATTGGGGGGACAGCTGCTGAGCCACGGGTGGCCCTGGGGCCACAGCGGTGACAGTCCTGAGGACACGGTGGTGGCCGGGCAGGGCAGTGTGGCTGGTGGCACATGGTGATGTCACACAGGTGGCCTCGCTCAGGCTGTCCCCAGCTGCCGCGGGCGGTGGCGGTGGCACGGTGGCTGTCCCGCAGGTGGCCTCGCGGCACGCGGCGCTGCTGGCCCTGCTGAAGCTGTCCCCACGCTGGCTCGTCACCGCCCTGCTGCGCTCGGGGCTCCTGCCCCGCCTGTCCCCCGTGTTCCGCATGGCCACCACCAGCCACAGCCAGGCCGCCGCCCGCCTCACCTCCAACCCCGACCTGCGCGCCCTCTTCGGATACCTCTTCTACGGTCAGGGGCTGTCGCGACAGGGAGGGGCTGTCGCGACAGGGAGGGCGCCAGGTGGAGGAGGCGGGCGGTACTGCAGTGGCGGCGGTTGTGTCGCGACAGGGGGCTGCACCATCGCGATATGGGCAGCGCTGTGTTGGCATGGGGGCGGCGGGAAGAGCAGTGTCGCGATACAGAAGGGCCACGTGACACTGCGGGAGGGCCGTGTCGTGATAGTAAAAGGATGTGTCGCGGTATGGGAAGGCACCGTGGTGACAGCGGAGGGCTGTGTCGCAATAAGGGAGGGCGATATCGCGGCGAGGAGCGCTTTGTCGCGACACGGGAGGGCTGCGGCGGCCTCCAGCCGTGCCCGTGTCCCCCCCTGGTGTCGCCGCAGGCACGGCCCCGCGGGACTCGAGCTTCCTGGTGAACGCCCTCATGGTTCACCACTACCAGCGCGGGGCCTGGTACCCGCGGGGGGGGGCCAGCGAGGTCGCCTTCCACGCCGTGCCCGTCATCGAGCGCGCGGGGGGGGCCGTGCTCGTGCGCGCCCCCGTCACGCGCGTGCTCGTCAGCGCCGACGGCACCGCCCTGGGTGAGCGCGGGGACCCTCCGAGGGGACGGGGAGGCGGTGGTGGCGCCCCGCGTGTCCCCTGACCCCATTGGGACCCTCCGAGGGACGGGGAGGCGGTGGTGGCGCCCCGCGTGTCCCCTGACCCCATTGGGACCCTCCGAGGGATGGGGAGGCGGTGGTGGCACCCCGCGTGTCCCCTGACCCCGCCGCGGTCCCCAGGGGTGGCGGTGCGGGCGGGGCCCGGCGAGGAGGAGCTGGAGATCCGCGCCCCCCTGGTCATCTCCGACGCCGGGGTCTTCAACACCTTCGGGAAGCTGCTGCCCCCCCACGTCCGCAGCCACCCCGGTAATGTGGCGCTCGTGTGCCCGCGGCGCTCGTGTCCTCAGTGTCACCAGCATCCCCGGTGTCCCCAGCATGCCCAGAGCTCATCGTTTCTGGCACCCCCGTGTCCCTGCCTGGACAGGGTCAGATGCCACCCCTGTGTCCCCTGCACGGGCAGGGTCTGGTGCCAACCCCAGGCAGGATCAGGTGCCCCCCCAATGTCCCTGTCCAGGCTCAGGTGCCATCCCCGAGTCCCTGCCCAGGCTCAGGTGCCACCTCCGTGTCCCTGCACAGGTGCCACCCCCATGTCCCTGCCCGGGCTCAGGTGCCACCCCCAGGCTCAGGTGCCATCCCCGTGTCCCCTGCACAGGTTCCAGTGCCACCCCCATGTCCCCTGCCCTGCTCAGGTGTCCCCGCCGTGTCCCCGCAGGTGTGCGCTCCCTCCTGGCCATGCTGCGGCCGGGCATGGGCTCCTTCCTGGTGTTCGTGGGGCTGCGGGGCAGCGCGGCCGAGCTGCGCCTGCCCCCCACCAACTTCTGGATCTACCCCCACAACGACCTGGATGCCATGTGAGGGCTCTGGCACCGCGGGGCGGGCACGGGGGGCGGCTGGGGGGCACGGGGGGCATCCCAGCCCTGTGTTCCCGCAGGATGACCCGCTACGCCGCCCTGAGCCGCGATGATGTCCCCGACAACCTGGCCATGATGTTCATCACCTTCCCCGCCGCCAAGGACCCCACGTACGAGCAGCGGCACCCAGGTACCCTCCGCGGGGGGCTCCCGCGACCCCCCAGCTCCCCTCCGCGGGCTCGGAGGCTCCTCAATCCCCTGGGCACGGGGTGGGCGCCGCCACCGCCACCCCCGCGGGGTGTCACCGGCTGTCCCCGCCCCGCAGGCAGGTCCTGCATGACCATCCTGACCATGGCGCGCTACGAGTGGTTCGAGGAGTGGGCCGGGAGCCGCCCCCGCCACCGCGGCCCCGAATACCAGCGCTACAAGATGGACATCGCCCAGCGGCTGCTGGAGAGAGCCCTGCTCCGCTTCCCGCACCTGCGCGACAAGGTGGGGGTGTCCCACAGGGCCGGGGTGCCCAGCCATGCCCCCTGATGCCCCCTGGCACGCCGTGAACCCCCCGTCCTGCCCAGGTGGAGTTCGTGGAGGCGGCGTCGCCGCTGAGCAACCAGCACTACCTGGGGGCGGCGCGGGGGGAGATGTACGGCACGGAGCACGACCTGCGCCGCTTCAGCCCCGCCGCCGTGGCCGCCCTGAGGCCCGACACGCCCGTCAGGAACCTCTACCTGACAGGTGAGGGGCTGTCCCCGTGCTGCTGTCCCCGTGTCCTGCTGTCCCCGTGTCTTGCTGTCCCTGTGTCCTGCTGTCCCCGTGTCCTGCTGTCCCCGTGTGCTGCTGTCCCCGTGTCCTGCTGTCCCCGTGTCCTGCTGTCCTCGCGTCCGGCTCCACACCCTGGGTGCTGTCCCTGCGGCTCTGGTGGCCACGTCCCCCATGGTGGCGGCTCTGTCCCGCCCCGGGGGTGGCCGTGTGTCCCCTGTCGCACGGTGCGTGGCTGTTCCTCAGGGCAGGACGTGTTCTCCTGCGGGCTGGCGGGGGCCGTGCACGGGGGGCTGCTCTGCGCCTCCGCCGTCCTGGGCCGCCTGCTCTACCTGGACCTGCTGCTCCTCAAGAGGAAAATCAAGCGGCGCCAGGGCCGCCACACGGCCTGAGGGGACAGCGGGGACAGCTGGCCTCGGGCTGGGAGTGGCTCCCGGCTCAATAAACCCCGATGTCCCAGTGGCCAGCAGCTGTCTTTGGGGAGGGGATGGAGATGGGGGTGGGAGAGGGATGGGAAAGGGACTGGAATAGGGATGGGATGGGATGGGAATGGGAGGGGAATGGGATGGGCATGGGGATAGGGGTGAGACTGGGACAGAGAGAGGGTTGGGATTGGGATGGAGATGGGATAGGGACGGGATGGGGACAGAGATGGGATGGGGATGGGATGGGGATGGGGATAGAGGTGACACTGGGATGGAGAGACAGTTGGGATGGAGATGGGGATCAGATGGGAATGGGGATAGGGGTGAGACAGGGATGGAGAGAGGGTTGGGATGGGGATGGAGATGGGATAGGGACGGGATGGGGATGGGGATAGGGATGGGATGGGAATGGGGATGGGGTGAGAGAGGGATGGGAAAGGGACTGGAATAGGGATGGGGACAGGGATGGGATGGAGATGGGATGGGAATGGGGATGGGGTGAGACTGGGATGGAGAGAGGGTTGGGATGGGGATGGAGATGGGATAGGGACAGGATGGGGACTGGAATAGGGATGGGGACAGGGATGGGATGGGAATGGGGATAGGGGTGAGACTGGGATGCAGACAGGGTTGGATGGAGATAGAGGTGACACTGGTTTGGAGAGACAGTTGGGATGGAGATGGGGATGGAATGGGAATGGGGATAGGGGTGAGACTGGGATGCAGACAGGGTTGGGATGGGGATGGGCGCAGGCAGCACCCACAGCTGGGGGTGAATGGAGGGTGCAGACCCCCCTTAATCTCCCCTCCCTTCTCCCTCTGTACTCCCAGAGCTTCCCCAGCCCTGCCCTCCCCCCAGCAGAGTCTGGAATTCTTTACACTTTTAAATATAATAAATAGGGGGAATCTCAGTGGGATGGCTTGGGGAAACGGGGCCATCCAGGTGGTCCCGAAGGGTCTGTGTCCCCCTGAGTGGCGGGGAGGTTGTCACCAGCTGTCCTTGGAGGTCACCTCTAGGTCCGGGCGCTGAAGGGGGGCTGAGCTGTGGGGTTGTGGCTGCATTGGGGGCACGGCCCCTCGGGCAGGGGGTACAGGAAGGGCTTGGCTGTCACCTGAGGGCGAGGAGTGTCAGTGTGGGGGGACATAGGGCACACTCAGGGGGTTCCCCAGGATGTCCCCCTGAGTGGGCAAGGCAGACCAGCATCCCATAACCCCATCACCCCACATCCCATCATCCCACATTCCCATCACCCCCCACCCCACATCCCATCACCCCACAGCCATCCCCGGCCCCATCGCGGGCTCAGCCCAGCCCCACCGGGCGGGACCCACCTCGCTGTAGGGCGGGGGCTCCAGCCCCTGCGGGGATGGCGGCGCTGGGCAGGCTGGGCACGGTGGGCATCAGGGACAGCGCGGGGGGCACGGAGCCCTGGGGGTCTCTATAGGGCGGGGCGGGAGGGGCGCCCTGCGGGCTCCTGTAGGCGGGGGGGGGCACGGGCTCCTGGCAGAGCTTGCGGAGGATGTGGAAGATGAGGAGGAGGACGGTGATGGCTACGAAGGTGATGGCGATGATGAAGACCATGGCCCTGGGGACGCCGAGAGGTGCGTGCTGGGGGCGGGCATGTCCCCCCTCCCTGTCTGCACCCACCCCCAGCTCCCAGGGTCTCTCCATGCCCCCATTCCCCCGTCCCCAGGGACCCCCCGCCAACGAACCCGGTGTCCCCCGGCGCCGCCGCGTCCCCTCGGTGCCACCGCCGCCCTCTGGACCGGGGCCACGCCAGGGCCCGCGCCCAGCGTCCCAACCCGCGCCCTTTGCACCCTCCCTGCCCCGCTGCGCACCTTGCCCTGGGTGGGGGGCCCTCGGGACACCCCGCCGTGGGGCGCTTCGGGCTGATTTGGGTCATTCTGGGGTTTTTTTTGAAGGGTGGGACCGTGCCAAGGGGGGCTGGCACCTTGCTGAGGGGGCTGTCCCCGAACCGGGGGGATGAGGGGTGGCCCGGGTGGCGCAGGGCGTGCTCAGGGTGACACAGGAGGTGCTCGGGGTGGCACAGGGGACCGCTGGCCCTGGAGGGAGCAGTGCCCGGGCCGAGGGGAGGGCGAGGAGGCAGCGGCGAGGCCGAAGGAGCGGGATCCCGCCGCGGGTGTGAAGAGCCGCCGGCTCAGCGCTGTAAGCTCCTAAATCCCATCAGCGCCTGAGCCCCGCGCCGGGGCCAGCGGAGGGTGAGCAGGGGGCGATCCGGGGCTGATTCGGAGAATGAACCGGGGCTGATTCGGGGAATGAACCGGGGCTGATTCGGGGAATGAACCAGGGGTGATCCGGGGGTGATTTGGGGGTGATACGGAGGGAGAGCAGGTGGGTGACGCGGGGGCGATCCGGGGAATGAACCAGGGGTGTCTGGGGGTGATCCGGGGGCGATCTGGGGGTGATTCGGGGGTGATCCAGGGGCGATCCGAGGGTGATTTGTGGGTGATCCGAGGGGACAGCAGGTGGGTGATCCAGGGAATGAACCAGGGGCGATCTGGGGGCAACCCAGGGTCAATCCAGGGGTGATCCGGGGTTGATTCAGGGGTGATCCGTGGGGAGAGCCGGTAGGTGATCCGGGGGTGATTCAGGGGTGGTCCGGGGGTGATTCAGGGGTGATTCAGGGGTGATTCAGGGGTGACCCGGAGGTGCCCCACGCTGCGCCCCCGGCCCCACGGCAGAGGGTGACAAAGCAGGTGAGTGGCCCAAGAGCAGACGAGGAGGCGGTGGCAGAGGGGACAAGGCTGGTGGGGAGGGTTTGGGAGGGGGAGCTGGAGCCGCGGAGGGTTGCAGGGATCGGGCTGTGGGATGCCCTAAGCAGGATCATCCCCCTAAGGGGTTTAGGGCTGCCCGGGGCACCGGGGCTTGGCCGCACGGGTCAGGCAGCTCCAGCCGCGTAATTGGCTCAAGAGCTTAGCGAGGGATTTACCGCCACATGTCCTCCCATGCCTTGGTGGGGACCCCCCAAAATCGGCCTCCCGATGCGGCAGAGCCCCCCTCAACCAGGGGAACCCCCCTCAGTCCTGGCTGAAGCGATTTTGCTGAGTCTCTGCTGCCGGACACGGGGTCCTTCACCCCCCAGGGCCGGGTGCTGCCCCCTGAGCCCAGCTCAGGGCGCTGCGTTGGTGTCCCCTGGTGTCGCCCAGGGCATGGGAGGGTACCCGGGGCCCCCTTCGGGCTCCTCATTCCACACCAGCCGCGGGGAATGAAATCCCAGCTGGAGGCAGAAACATCCACCACGGCGGGTGCACCCACCTGGGCACACCTGGGCACACCTGGGCACACCTGGGCACACACACACGGTCACACACGCCCACCATCCCCTGGCACACGGACCCTGTGCCTGCAGGGACGCCTGTGCCAACCCCGCTCCCGGCTGCCAGGGCTGCCACGGTGCCACCAGCCCCGGCGCAGGGACCAGCGCCATCCCCAGCCGTGTCCCCAGCTGACCCCGCCGCTCTCCGGTTTCCCAGGCCAGGGCGGCGTCCCGGAGGGGACCCGCGGGACAGCCGGGCACCGGAGCCACGCGGGCATGGCCACCGCGGGGTGACACCGCCGCTGTCCCCGCAGAATCCTCGCCGCGCTCCGAGGCAGGGAGGACCCGGGTGCCCCGCGCTCCCCGCCCGCTCCGGGCCGCCTCGGGGGTTGCGCAACCCGAGGGGACGGGACCCCCCAAAACCCGTGAGAACCGGCGGTGGCTGCGGCGGGGCCGGGGTCCCGGTGCCTCGGTTTCCCCGGCATGCCCCGTGCGGAGGGAGGTGCCCGCCCGCGTGTCCCCGTCCCCTCCCCAGGGCCGCTGGGACCGCCGGCTGCGCACACACGCGCTGTGCTCCTGCCCTGTGCACACGCGTGTGCAAGCGTGTCCGAGTGTGCACGGCCGAGATCCTCACGCGGACCCCGTTGCCACTCCTCGGCCACCGCGACGCCGCCGAGAGGACCCCGTGCGTCCCCCTGTCCCCATCCCCACACCCCATCCGGGCCGCCGTCCCCCAGCCCCCTCCCCGCCCCCGCCTGGCCCCGTGCCCCCCTTCCCCACCGCGGCCCCTCTCTCCCCTCCCTCGGCCCAGCCTTTTCCCTTCCAGCTCCCTGTTTGAAGCGATTTTTTCCACAGCTCCTGCCAAGAGCCGCTAATGAGAAACAAACGGGCTCCTCGGCCGCGGCTGCTCCCGGCCCACACACCTCCGGCCGGGGCACCGGCCTTGCACCTCCCGGTGCCCTCCTGGCAGCGGCCCTGGGCACCTGCATCCTGCTCACCTGGCACCGGCACCGGGCACCTGCATCCTGCTCACCTGGCACCGACCCTGGGCATCTCCATCCCCCCATGTGCCACCATCCCTGGGTGTCTCCATCCCCCCCACCCAGCACAATTCCCGGGCATCTCTGTCCTGCACATGTCACCATCCCTGAACATCTTAACTGTCCCCATCTGTCACCATCCCGGGGTGTCACTAACCTCTCCATCCAGCACCATCCCTGAGCATCTCCATCCTGCCCACCCAGCATCACCCACGGGCATCTCTGTGCTGTCCATGTGCCACTGTCCCTGGGCATCTCTGTGCCACCCAGGTGCCACCATCCCTGGGCACCTCATCCTCTTCTGTTGTCACCATCCCAGGGCACTTCCTCCTCTCCTCTTGTCACCACCCTGGGCACCTCATCCTTCCCTTTTGTCACCATCCCAGGGCATTTCCATCCCGCCACCACCCCTGGTGTCTCTGCCCCTCTGCAGGGCAGGGCTGCCCCGGGGCCAGGTGCCACCATTCTCGGAGCACCTCGGTGTCCCCTCTGTCCCCGTGTCCCGCGCCTGTGACCGGGCCGGGTGCCAGGGAGGTGCCGGGGGCGGGGAGGAGCGAGGTGCGAGGGAGTCCCGAGCTGTTCCCCCCGGCGGCTCCCCCGCTCCCCGCCCGGCCCGGGCTCCGCAGCCAAGCCCGTGCTGTTCCAGTTGGCCCCGGGCCGGCCCCGCTTATCGGCCGCTCACATTTTCCACTGAGCCGTGTTTGTGTTTGAGCAGCGCCGGCAGCAGGGAGGGACCCCCCGAGCCCACCGCGGGGAGGGGGAAGGGTTTAAGGAGGAGGGGATGGGGATTCCTGCCCGGGGGCGTTGGTACCGAGGGTGGGAGCAGCACCCAGGGGTGGGAGCGGGGATCAGGATGAGCTCAGCGCCGAGAAAAGGAGCGGGACCCAGGGATGGGGACATCAGCCGGCCTTGGAGGGACAGCGGGGCTGTGGGAGCAGCATCTGGGGCCTGGAGCGGTACCTGGGGATGGGAACGACGCCCAGGGATGGGAGCAGCACCCAGGGATGGAAATCCCGGGTACACAGCGCCGGCACTGCCCGAGCCGAACATTCTCTCCTCCCACCCTTGAGGCTCCCGGGACAGCGACGGCCGCGCCAGGAGACGCCCCCTCCTCACGCTCCGGCCGTGGGGAGCAAACCCGCCCTGTCTGGGGCTCCCCGGGGCCGCGCGGGTTCCTCGAGCGAGCGCGGCCGGGCCAGGCCGTGCCGAGGGCGGTCACGGGCCGGATCCTCGCCTGCTTCCTCGAAGGAGCCGCCGCTGCCGCTGCCAGCGTGACGCTGGCGGCTCGGGGCTGAGCCGCTTTCTCTCCTCCGCCCCGGCATCCCTCCGGCATCCCTCCGGCCGGGCCCGGCCCCGCTGCGCCGCCAGCGCCGCCGGCTTCCTGCGGAGGCGGAGGAATTTGGCTGCGGGCCGCGGGGATGGAGCCGGACAGCGCCGGCAGCGCGGCCACCGGCACCGGCCGGGGAACAGCCCGGGATCCACCGGGAACGGCACCGGAACGGGCTGAGGGTGCCACCGCGGCCATGGCGGCATCGCGTGGGGTCGGGGGTGGCCCCGGGGGGATGTCCCTGAGAGGACACGGGTGACACAGGCGGGGGGCTGCACACGCAGGGGTTACACACACCTGGCACACCTCGGCACACGCAGGGGTTACACACAGCCGAGCCCGTGTGGGGATGGAGGGGCAGAGGGATGGCGGGAGAAATAAATAAGAAGAGTGTAAAGTGGTTAGATGGATGGATGGATGGATGGATGGATGGATGGATGGATGGATGGATGGATGGATGGATGGATGGATGGATGGATGGATGGATGGATGGATGGATGGATGGATGGATGGATGGATCCTTCACGGGTCGGGTCCGGCAGCCCTGGTGTGTCCCGCCGGTGGTCTGGAGGGTGCAGCCCCCCGGTGCTGCCCATGGAGTGTCCCCAAGCGCTGCCAGTGCCCCACGCCAGCCCTGCCTGTGGCACCGTGTGGCAGTGCCAGCCCTGCTGGTGGCACTGTCCCCACTCCTGCCGGTGGCACAGCGTGGCACACCCCTAGTGGCAGTGCCAGCCCTGCCGGTGTCACTGTCCCCAGCCCTGCCCATGGCACAGCGTGGCAGTGCCAGCCGTGCCCGTGGCGCTGTCCCCAGCCCTGCCCGGTGCCCTGCCGTCCCCTCGGGGGGTGCTCCCCGTTCCGACCCCCCCGTGATGAGCAGGGTGGGGCGCGGCACAAGGCGGGGACCCCCCCCAGCCCCCCCAGCCCCCTCCCGCTGCCGACGTGGAGGCAGCTCCGGGGACGTGTCAGGGCCGGGGTGTTCGCCAGGGGCATCGTGCGCCCGCCCCGCGTTCCGGGGGGTGCGGCCGCCAGCGGCCCCGCCGGGGGCGGAGGCAGCGCCCGGAACGGGCCCGGTCCCGGTCCCGGTCCCGCCGCGTCCCCGCGAGGGGGGGACACACACCCCCCCTGCTCCCCGCTGCTGTGCGGGACCCCCCGGCACCGCCCGCGACACGGGGACACCGTGTGCTCCCCTCCAGCCCTGCCGTGCCTCAGTTTCCCCTCACACGTGTGCAGAGCCAGGGACGAGCCCGGGTTGTTTTTTTCTTGTGGGGGGGTGAGGAAAGGCTTTTAAAGTTTTCTGGCTTTGCCCCAATTTCATCCCTTTGAAAAGCTTTTGTTGGGTGGCCGCGCCCCCTCCCCGCAGGCCACGCCCACCCGGGCACACCACGCCCAGTTCCCCCCCACCCCCCCCCCGCTCTGTTTCCACGACGGCCGAGTCCCGGTGCCAAAGGGACGTGGCGGGGACGGGGGGGACACCGTGGGGACGGGGGGACACCGTGGGGACACCGTGGGGACGGGGGGCATCATGGGGATGGGGGGACACCGTGGGGATGGGGGGACACCGTGGGGATGGGGGGGACATCATGGGGATGGGGGGACACCGTGGGGATGGGGGGACACCGTGGGGACATTGTGGGGACGGGGGGACACCTTGGGGACGATGGGGGGACATGGAAAGGACGAGGGGACCCCATCAGAAACGGGAATTCCGAGGAGATGGGGATCGCTGTGGGGATCGGGGGGACACTGGGGGAATGGGGGGACACTGCGGGGATGGGGGGCATTGTGGGGATCGGGGGGACACTGGGGGAATGGGGGACACCCCATCAGGAATGGGGAGCTGATGACGGGATAGGGGTGGCGCTGGGGGAACCCTTGGGTCGGTCTGGGGGGTTCCGCGGGGCTGGGGGGACACGGGAGGCTCGGGGGGACACTGCCGGGCTGCGAGGGAAGAGTTAACCCCCCCTCGGCCGTGCGGCTCCCGGCCCCTGGCAGGGAACTGGGATGAGCTGGGGGAGCGGGCAGGGAGGTGCTGACGTGGGGCCGGGAGGAGGAGGAGGAGGAGGAGGAGGAAGAGCTGGAGCATCGCTGCTGCTGCTGCTGCTGGGCCGAGCTCCAGCTGGAGGGACCCTCGCTGGGGCCGGGGGGGGCACAGCCCTGCTCCCCCTGCCTGGCCCCAGCTCCTCCTTTGGGGTGGGGGGGTCCTGAGTCCACAGCTGGAGCCTGACCCCCACCCCAGGAACCCAAACCACACAAATACCCCAAAAACCCCAACCCCAACAACCGAGCTCCCCAACTCCAAACCCCAAATACCCGAATACCCCAAACACTCCACCCCAAGCAATCCCCCAACCCAAACAGCCCCAGGAACCCGAGGACCCCAACCCAATCACCCAAACCACCTGAGGACCCCACCCCAACAGCTCCTCCCACCAACCCAAATACCCCGAGCCCAAGCCAAGAGCCCCCAGCAGTGCCTGGCTCCCCCCTGGCACTCAGACCCCCCCAAAACGGGCCGGGTTTGGGGTTTTGGGGACAGCTCGGTGCCAGAGGAGCCCCCCAGGACACACAGGACACCCCACAGGTCTGTCCCTACCCACCCCCAACCCACCAACCCCTCACCCCCTTCCTCCTGGGGGGGTATTGGGGTCTGCAGCCCCTCGCACCAAGGTTTTGGGGTACAGCCCTCCCCGCTATGGGCACGGCAGAGGGTGCGAGGCGGGGGCTGGCAGCGCCGCGACCCGGCCACGTGGCACCGGAGCCACCGGGCCCGGCAGGCGGCGGGCACCGGGCCAGCCACGGCCGATGAGGTCACCGGGACGGCTCCAGCCAGAACCGGGGCCGCCGGCAGCGCTCGGGGTCCCCATCCCGTCCCCGAGCGCTCCTGTCCCCCTCCCCACCCCTGTCCCCACCCCTGTCCCCACCCCTGTCCCCATCCTGTCCCCATCCCTGTCCCCATCCCTGTCCCCATCCCTGTCCCGTTCCTGGTCCTGGCCATGCTTTTCTGGGGGTTCAGGGATGGGGGATCCCCTCCCCGCGAGGTTCTGGGGTGCTCAGGGGAACCCCCACATCCCCACCCCAATGCCATGGTCAGGACGGGGATGGGGAGCATCGCCCCCTCCCCAGGGGGATGTGGGGGGGCAGCAAATTCTTCAATGAAACTGAAGAGGAGAAGGGAAAAAAATGTTTAAAAAAAAAAAAAAAGGAATAGAAAGAAAAAAAAAAAAAAAGGAGTCGGGAACGGAAAATGTTCGGCGTGGAGCTCGTCCCTCAGAGTTTCCATCCCTGAGCCCAGACTGGGGCCTGGCCTGGGCGGCTGCTCCCCCTCCAAAAAACAACCCCTGGACCCCCAAAAACCTCCCCCAGGCACCCCCAGGTCTGCCCAGACCTGAGCCCTGCGGTGAGGGGGTGCAGGGGCGAAGGAGCCCCCCAGGAAGGGCCCAGCCCCCCAGGAAGGAGCAGCCCTGGATGAGGGGGTGCAGGGGGGGAAGGAGCCCCCCAGGAGGGGCCCAGCCTGGGGCTGTGGTGATTCAGGGGTTCAGAAGGGGGGGATCAACCCCCCAAAAAGGAACCAGGCCTGGATGTGGGGGATGAGCCCCCTGAGGGGGTCTCAGCCCTGAATGAGGGGGTGCAGATGGGGGAAGGAGCCCCCCAAGGGGGTCCCAGCCATGGGTGACGGGGTGCAGATGGGGGGTAACCCCCATTCCCCCCCAGCCCTGGCTATGGGGGGAATGTGGGGGTACAGAGTGGGAAATGACCCCCCCGAGAGGGTCCCAGCCCTGGATGTGGGGGTTCAGATTGTGTGAAGGAGCCCCCCTGGAGCATCCAGCCCTGAATGTGGGGGTGCAGAGTGGGAAATGAGCCCCTCGGGTGGGGGGTCCCAGCCCTGGATTAGGGGGTGCAGATGAGGGGTGACCCCCAGCCCTGGCTGTGGGGGTACAGAGTGGGAAATGAGCCCCCCGAGGGGGGGTCCCAGCCCCTAGCAGGGGTCACACCCCATCTCCCCATCCCACTGGAGTGCAGGAACACCCCGAGCAGCACTTGGGGGTCCCCGTTGGTGACACGGCATCCCCCCCCCTCAGAGCCGGCGGTGCCCCCGCCGAGGGCGGCGTTGGCAATGGCGGAGGCCAATTTAAGCAATTTTGCCCTGGAAATAGCCGGGAGAGTCGCGGCCGTGATTACGGGGTTCGGCCCTGCCGCCGCAATTGAGGGCGCCCAGGGCCGGAGGCCACCAGGAATAGCCGGGGCGGTGCCGCGCTGCGGCCGCCGCGGGGGAAACTGAGGCACCGCGTCCTCACAATGCGGGGGTCGGTGTGAATTGGGGTGGGGGGTCTCTTTGGCTTTTCGGTGTTGGGGACACGGCAGGGGTGGGGTCAGACACCTGCGTGTCACACCTGGCAGGACACGGCCCTCATCATCCTCACCGAGGTGGGGAGGGGGGGACACGGCCCTGGCGGGGGGTCCTGTAGGTGAGGGGGACGCAGCCGGGGCTCGGGAGCGGCTCTCGGGGCTGCCCAGGGAAGGGAAGGAGGGGAGAGAGAAGGGAATTAATCCGATCCATGTGTCTGGGCTGCCGGGGGGAGCTAACCGGCTCCAGATGCCGCTGTCTGCTCCAGCTCCTCGGCAAACAAACCCCCGCCCTGCCCCGAACCCCCCGCACCCCCTTTTTTAGCTGCTTCCCCCCCAAAATTGGCTGGGGAGGGGGCTGCCCCTCTCCATTCTCGCCCCCCACCCTCAGGGCACCCCCTGGCCTGGTGGATTTTTGGGGCAGCCGCCGACTTTTTGGGGCGCCCATAAAACTTTTGGGGCAGCCACCGCATTTTTTGGGTATCCCCCAACTTTTTGGCACGACCACTGATTTTTTTTTTTTTGGGAGGATCCCCCAATTTTTGGGGTGGCGCCGAAGATTTTGGGGTGACCCTTTTCTTTTTGGGGTGGCCGCCTCCATTCTGAGCCCTGTGGCCACACGCCCAGTTTGCACCAGTACAAACCAGTCTGGAACTCGCGGGAAAGGCTCTGGGATTCCCCCAAAAGCTGAAGGGGGGGCTGAGTGCGACACCCCCATCCCCAACACCCCCAAGGAGCACGGGGGTCCCGGGTGGGAACCCCCAAACCCCTGCAGGAGCCCAGGCCTGCGCTCGGCATCTCCCATTCTGCTTCCGAGGATCCTGATGACTTTTCCAGCTTTTTTTTTTTTTTTCAAATATTCTTCTTCTTTATTATTTTTTTTTTCTTCTTCTTATTCAAAGTGGGAATTCTTCCCTTTTCCCAGCCCCCAACCCCTTGTCCTGCATTCCTGGGGCGGGCGGCCGGGGGTTGATGAGGTGGCATCATCCCGTCCTTCCCCCCCTTTTTTTTGAATTCCCCTCCCTCTCCATATATATAAAAAAAAAAAAAAAAAAAAAAAAAAAAAAAAAAAAACACCCAAGCCGATGACATTCTTTTCTTTTCTGTCATGCTGCAAAAATTAAAGACACATCTTCAGCCTGGAGCCCGGCCAGGGCTTTTCGAGTCGCCGGGGCAGGATTGGAGGAGGCTTCGCTTGCAACGTGTCTTGGATGCTTGGAAACAGGGCTGGAGAAGGGATCTGGGGAATGGAGAAGGGATCTGGGGCTGGTTATGGGGCTGGAGAATGGATATGGGGCAGGAGAAAGGATCTAGGGAATGGAGAAGGGATTTGGGGCTGGAAAAGGGATCTGGTGTTGGAGAATGGATATGGGGCTGGTTATGGGGCTGGAAAATGGATATGGGGCTGGATCTGGGGCTGGAGAATGGATCTGGGGCTGGAGAATGGATATGGGGCTGGATATGGGGCTGGAGAATGGATATGGGGTTGGAGAAGGGATCTGGGGCAGGAGAATGGATATGGGGCAGGAGAAAGGATCTAGGGAATGGAGAAGGGATTTGGGGCTGGAAAAGGGATCTGGTGTTGGAGAATGGATCTGGGGCTGGTTATGGGGCTGGAGAATGGATATGGGGTTGGAGAAGGGATCTGGGGCAGGAGAAGGGATCTGGGGAATGGAGAATGGATATGGGGCAGGAGAAGGGATCTAGGGAATGGAGAAGGGATTTGGGGCTGGAAAAGGGATCTGGTGTTGGAGAATGGATCTGGGGCTGGTTATGGGGCTGGAAAATGGATATGGGGCTGGATCTGGGGCTGGAGAATGGATCTGGGGCTGGAAAATGGATATGGGGCTGGATCTGGGGCTGGAGAAGGGATCTGGGGCTGGAGAATGGATATGGGGCAGGAGAAGGGATCTAGGGAATGGAGAAGGGATTTGGGGCTGGAAAAGGGATCTGGGGCTGGTTATGGGGCTGGAGAATGGATCTGGGGCTGGAGAATGGATATGGGGCTGGAGAGTGGAGCTAGTTATGTATCTGGGGAATGGAGAATGGATCTGGGGCTGGAAAAGGGATCAGGGGCTGGATCTGGGGCTGGAGAAGGGATCTGGGGCTGGAGAGTGGAGCTGGGGCTGGAGAGTGGGGCTAGGGCTGGATCTGGGGAATGGAGAAGGGATCTGGGGCTGGAGAATGGATTTGGGACTGGTTATGGGGCTGGAGAATGGATTTGGGGAATGGAGAGTGGATCTGGGGGTGGATCTGGGGCTGGAAAATGGATTTGGGGCTGGAGAAGGGGACAGTGCTGGGGACAGGGCTGTGACACTGGTGTAGCCCCACAGACACGTGTGGGCGCACAAATAACTCCCACCCCTCCTCCAGTGTGTTTTGTTTAATATTTAAATTTAATGGTAGGAAAAAAAATCTCCAAATGGGGGTGGGAGGGAGGTGACGTGTCGTGTGTCCCCCCCCTCCCCGTTATTTCATTGTTAAATTGCACGGATTTGGGGCTTTTCTGAAGGAACATCGAGGAATGTCCTGGTGGGAGACCCTGCTCTGTTGTGGGGTCACTCTGCAGTTCTCCCAGTGCTCCCAGTACTCCCAGTACCCCCAGTGCTCCCAGTGCTCCCAGTGCTGCCAGTATTCCCATTATTCCCAGTGCTCCCAGTGCTCCCAGTGCTCCCAGTACCCCCAGTACCCCCAGTGCTCCCAGTACTCCCAGTACCCCCAGTACTCCCAGTGCTCCCAGTGCTGCCAGTATTCCCATTATTCCCAGTGCTCCCAGTGCTCCCAATGCTCCAGTATTCCCAGTATTCCCAGTGCTCCAGTATTCCCATTATTCCCACTACTCCCAGTATTCCCAGTGCTCCCAGTGCTCCCAGTGTTCCCAGTGCTCCAGTATTCCCATTATTCTCACTACTCCCAGTGCTCCCAGTGCTCCCAGTGTTCCCAGTGCTCCAGTATTCCCATTATTCTCACTACTCCCAGTGCTCCCAGTGCTCCCAGTGTTCCCAGTGCTCCAGTATTTCCATTATTCTCACTACTCCCAATACTCCCAATACTCCCTGTGCTCCCAGTGTTCCCAGTGCTCCAGTATTCCCAGCTCTCCCAGTGTTCCCAGTGTTCCCAGTGTTCCCAGTGTTCCCAGTGCAGGCTGTGAGGGCTGAGCCCAGCCCTCCCAGTGTTCCCAGTATTCCCAGTGTTCCCAGTATTCCCAGTGCTCCACTGAGCCCTCAAGCTCTCGGCACAGTGACAGTGGGGACAAATGGAGCGCTGCCAGTATTCCCAGTGCTCCCAGTGCTCCCAGTGCTCCCAGTATCCCCAACATCCCAACGAGCTTTCTCAGCATAGCGGGAGGAGTGGGACAAATGGAATGAGCCCAGTGTTCCCAGCGCTCCCAGTATTCCCAGCATTCCAAGATTTCTTAGCATAGTGGGAGGAGGGGGACAAATGGAGTGGACCCAGTGTTCCCAATGTTCCCAGTATTCCCAATGTTCCCAGTATTCCCAATGTTCCCAGTATTCCCAGTGCTCCCAGCGTCCCACAGAGCCCTCAAGCTCTCAGCACAGTGACAGTGACGACAAACAGAGTACTCCCAGTGCTCCCAGTATTCCCAGTATCCCAAAGAGCTTTCTCAGCATAGTGGGAGGAGGGGGACAAATGGAGTGTTCCCAGAGTTCCCAGTGCTCCCAGTACACCCAGTACTCCATTGAGCCCTCCCAGTGCTCCCAGTGTCCCACAGAGCCCTCAAGCTCTCAGCACAGTGACAATGGGGACAAACAGAGCGCTCCCAGTACTCCCAGTATTCCCAGTATCCACAAGCCCCCAGCACCGCGGCACAGCGTGGGGGTCTCCAGGGCTGCACCCCGCTTTTCCCTGCCCCGGCCCCGTTTCTCAGCGCGTTCCCCGAACCCGCCCCGAGCAGAGCGGAGCGGAGCGGGAGCTCCCCCTTCCCCGGTGCCACATTGGCCGCGTCCCTCCCGCTCCATGCCGAGCTCCCGGCCCCGGCACAGGCGGGGATTTTTTTTTTTTTTGGCGTGTAATTACACCCTCCCCAAATTGCACGGTAGGTTGTGGATCATTGTCCAGGAGCTTTTGCTTTTTCCAACCAACGTGGCTCCTTCAAATGTGGAAACGGCCGTGGAGCCGTGCCAGGGGGGGAGAGCGAGGGGAGCGAGCGCAGCGAGGGGAAGGAAGGGAAAAGAGGGAAAGAAAGGGCTAAAAACACAGAGTCAGTGGGTTTGAGAGAGGGGTTTGGGGGTGTCTGTGCTTCTTGGAGGGGCTTCGGGGTTGGGGTCCCTCAGGGGATGCTCTTGGGGACCATCCAAGGGATGCTCTGGGGACCGGTGGCCTTGGCCTTGCACCGTGCTGGGGTTTGGTCCCGCTGGAGGGGGGTCCCCGATGGGAGCCCGGGGTGTGTTTTGGGGTGCCCCAGCTCTGAGGGTAGGTGGCAGGGCCCTGGGTGTGTTTTGGGGTGCCCCAGCTGTGGGGTGGCCTTTGGAGGGGTGGCAGGGCCCTGGTGACACTCCCAGCATCGCGTGGCACCGGGATCCCCAAAGCGCCACGTGCCACATCGCCTGTCCCCACCCCGCCAGCCCCTCAGACACCTCCGAGCATGCAGAACCCCCCAAAATCACAACCCCCCTCAAAAACCCGCACCCCGAACCCCCCCTAACCCCGAGCCCAGCCGGGCCGTGTGTGCGTGTGCCCGGCCGTGTGTGCGTGTGCCCGGCCGTGTTTGCGTGTGCACGGCCACACGGCCCGTGTGGGTGGGGTGGGGGGGTCAGGGGGTGCCCCCCGACTCGCTGGGTGCCTCTGATTGGCCGAGGGGGCCGTCCAAAATCCGCTGCTCGCTGCGGGTCCCACCTCCCCGCGGCTGCACACCGTATAAAAGGGCCGGCGCAGAAGTGGGCAAAGGGCAGTAGGAACTTTCTGCTGGGGTCTGGATTTGGAGCTCCAGGGTTGCATCGGCCCCGTATGACCCCAAGCTAAGAACAAAAGAGACCCCAAAGAGTCTACATGTCTAATATTTAGACATGTTCAGCTTTGAGGATTCTCGGTCACTGCTGTTGATAGCAGCGACTGTCCTACTCGCCCGCGGGCAAGGAGAGGAAGACAGTGAGTAGCGGGCGCTGGGTGATGCCCTCACCCCTCGGGACGCGGCTCTGGGCTGGCACCGGCTCCGGCGGCACCGGCGACGCCCGGCCCGGTTGCCCTGGGGTGGGAGAGGAGCAACTCGGGCTGGGCGTGCGGAGCGGAGAGGGGAATTAGGAGCCAAGTAGGGAAATGAGGGGAAAATTGCGGAAAAAAAAAAAAGAGAGAAGAGGACTGGGGGGATTTGGGGTTGGGGGAAAAGGGGTTTAGGGGGCTCTGGGGGTGAGGAGTCGGGGCGCCCTGCCAAGAGCGGGGAGGGAAGGAAGGGTGGAGAGGAGCCGGCGGGGAAGGAGGGAGCCGGGACGAAGGGGAGGAGGAGGAGGAGGCCGGGAAGGGAAAGGAAAGGGGGGAAAGAGCGCGGGAGAGACAAGAGGGGGGGAGAAGAGGAGGGAGAGACGGGGGGGCCCAGCCCCGGGATCTGCGAAAGCCATCAGGAAAGAATTAGAAAAGTCTCGGATGATTCATAAGCAAAATGTTTCGGCAGCCGGGGGAGCGGGGGCTGCCAGCGGCGCGGGCCGGGGGCACGGCCGGGGTCACCCCCCCGTGCCACGCCACGGTCCCCGTGCCCCGCTGCCACCTGCGCCAGGGGGACTCGGGGGGACCCCGGGCCCGGCGCCCACCGCTTTTTGCCCATTTTTGTCCTTTTTGGTTTTTTTTTTTTTGCCGTTTTTCTTAAATCCATTTTTAATTATTATTATTATTATTATTATTATTTATTATGACTATTATTATTATTATCATGCATTTTGCACTGACAACGCCCAGCCCGCATCTCCCCTTCTCCATTCCCCATTCCCCATTCCCTGTCCTGCATTTCCCATTCTTCATTTTGCCTTTCCCATTGCCATTCTGCCTTTCTTTTTTTTTTATTTTTTTCCCCCAGAAGAAGTTTGCATTTTCCATTTGCCTTTTTTTTTCAACATCCTTTTTTCCCCACTTTTTTTTTCCTTTTTTCTTTTTCCTTTGCACTTTTTTGACCCTTTTTTATTCTTTGCCTTTATATATATATTTTTTTTTGGTTTTTGGACTGGGGGGTTTTTCCATGAGCTGGCGCAGCCCCTCCCCACGCCAAGACCCTTCCCCACCGTGGGGCCACCCCCAGGCCTGGCCGCTCGCCCTTCCCTCCCCTTCCTCGCCCCGCAGCCCCCGCCCGCCTCCGCTCCGTGGCCTCCCGTTCCCGATCCCATCTGGCCCGATCCAGCCCCATCCCGCCCGGATCCAATTTCAGCCCAAACTTGGGGGCCCGCCCGTCCCGTCCCCCCCCAAAACCGGGGACCCCCCAGCCTCGGGGGGTGTTTGCCTTGGCCCGGCCGGCCCGAGCGAGCGGCTGCGGGGAATTTTTTGTTTAAATTCCAGCCGATGTGGGAAGAGTTTCTTGTGGAGCTTTTCCTGTGTCACCGCGCCGCGCTGATGAGAACCAGATGAAGGGAGAAGCGCTGCGGGAGCGGGGAGGGGGGTGAGGGGAGCGGGGGGGAGCTCCGGGCCGCCCCTCCTGACGCTGCCGCTCGCCCCGTCCCAGTCCAAACCGGGAGCTGCATCCAGGATGGGCTCACGTACAACGACAAGGACGTGTGGAAACCAGAACCGTGCCAGATCTGCGTCTGCGACAGCGGCAACATCCTGTGCGACGAGGTGATCTGCGAGGACACCTCCGACTGCCCCAACGCCGAGATCCCCTTCGGAGAGTGCTGCCCCATCTGTCCCGACACCGACGGTATCACGACATCTCTCCCACGGCGGGGTCCCGCCCCCGCTCCCGGGTGTCTGGGTGTGGGGTGGGTGATGCTGAGCTGCTCTGAACCCCCTTTTTTCCCCCCACAGCTTCCCCTGCCTACCCAGAAAGTGCTGGAGTAGAGGTAAGGGCCCCCCCAAAACGCAGCCCCCCCAAATGTCACCACAACTCCCCCCGCATTATTTAGAGCCCCCCCTTTTCTAACCTGTTCTGTCTCTGCTCCACAGGGTCCTAAAGGAGACCCCGGCCCCAAAGGAGACAGGGTGGGTGTGCCCCCCCCTCGGAGCCCCCTGCTCTGCAGGGACCCCCATCCCACTGAGGGTCACCCCAATCCTGATGGGGTCACTCCAATCCCACTGAGGGTCACCCCAATCCTGCTGGGGTCACCCCAATCCCGCTGGGGGTCACCCCCATCCCACAGGTCTCACCCCAATCCCATTGGGGCTCACCCCAGTTCCTCTGGGATTCACCCCCAGCCTGCTAGGCTCACCCCAATCCTTGTGGGCTCACCCCCATCCCAAACCTTCTGGGCTCACCCCAATCCCACGGGGCTCACCCCAATCCTGCTGGAATTCACCCCAATCCCCCACTGGGGCTCATCCCCATCCCACAGGGGTCACCCCAATCTCCCCCAGTCTCACTCCAATCCCCCCCAGTCTCACCCCAATCCCCCCGGGTCTCACCCCACTCCCCGGGTCTCACCCCAATCCCCCCGGTCTCACCCCAATCCCCCCCGGGTCTCACCCCTCTCTTCTCTCGCAGGGACAGCCCGGCCCCCCCGGCAGAGATGGAATCCCCGGCCAGCCCGGACTGCCGGGACCCCCCGGCCCCCCCGGCCCCCCAGGCCTCGGCGGGGTGAGTGTGGGGGGTCCCTGGTGGCGCAGCCCCCGGGGTCCCTGCCCCGCTCACCCCCCGCTCTCCCTCCCCGCAGAACTTCGCTCCCCAGATGTCCTACGGCTACGACGAGAAGGCCGGAGGCATGGCCGTGCCTGGGCCCATGGTGAGCCCGGGGACACCGGGACATCAGGGGACATCAGGGGACATCAGGGGACACCAGGGGGAGCTGGGCGAGGGGACAGGACAGGAGCGCTCCCTGTGCCGGTGATGTCACTGAGCAGCAGGACAGGGACAGGGATGGGGACAGGGATGGGGACAGGGATGGGGACAGGGATGGGGTGACATCAGAGACAGGGATGGGGTGACAACAGATACAGGGAATGTGTGGGGATTGGACAGGGACAGGGCTGGGGACAGGGATGGGGTGACATCAGGGACAGGGAATGCGTGGGGATTGGACAGCGACACAGTCAGTGACAGATTGGTGATGGGGACAGGGATGGGGTGACAACGGGGACAAGGAATGGATGCAGGTGGGAACAGAGATGGGGACACGGTGTTGGGGTGGCAGCGGGGACAGGAATAGGGACAATACAGTAGGGACAATAGGGACAGGCAATAGGGACAGTGGGGGCATGGCAATAGGGACAAGATAACAGGGATAATCTGGGCATGGCAATAGGGACAGTGGGGACAGGCAATAGGGACATGGCAATAGGGACATGGCAATAGGGACAATACAACAGGGATAATGGGGACATGGCAATAGGGACATGGCAATAGGGACAAGATAACAGGGATAATCGGGACATGGCAATAGGGACAATGGGGACATGGCAATAGGGGCAGGGATGGGGTGGCAATGGTGACAGGCCAAGGTCGGTTTTGGGGACAAGGAGCAGAGTGGGATGGGGTGACAGTGGGGACAGGGAGAGGGTGGCTTTGGGACAGTGGTGGGGAGGAGGTGGGGTGGCAGCAGGGCTGCAGCAGTGGGGTGGCGATGGCGACAGGGGATGGTTGGTGATGGGGACAGGGACAGGGACAGGGTGACAAGGCACCCACTGCTGACACTTCCTCTTCTCCCCAGGGCCCAGCTGGTCCCCGTGGTCTCCCCGGCCCTCCCGGTGCTCCCGTGAGTGTCACCTCTTCCTGTCCATTTGGGTTTGGGGACAAACAGCCCCCAGGGCCCCTCTGGGTGGTGGGGGGACAGGTCAGAGGGTGTCACACCCATCCTGACAGCCACAGAAGTACGTGGGGACAAAGTCCTGGTGCCACCACGCGGGGGGACACCACCACTGCCACTGGGGGATCCAGGCCCAAACTTCTCACTTTCTGACCCATTTTTTCATCCTTTATTTTTTCTCCACAGGGTCCTCAAGGTTTCCAAGGTCCCCCTGGTGAACCTGGAGAGCCTGGTGCTTCTGTGAGTGCTGATGTCCCCTGGGGATGGGGACACTGCCAGCCCTGGCTGTGGGGACACTGTCCCTGCTCTGGGATCCACGGCAGAGGGGTTGGCACTGCTCGGGTGGGTGACAGGGTGACAGGGGGCAGCTGTCACCTCATCGCTGCCTTCCCTCTCTCCTAGGGTCCCATGGGCCCCCGAGGTCCCGCTGGCCCCCCTGGCAAGAACGGAGATGACGTAAGTGGCCTGTCCTTGGGGTCCCCCCCACTTCGGTGGCCCTGCCATCCCCCCACCAGGTGAGCAGGAGCTGCCTGGCTTGGGGACGTGCCACCAAGGCCGTGTCCTTGTCCTCAGGGTGAAGCTGGCAAGCCTGGCCGCCCCGGAGAGCGAGGTCCCCCCGGCCCCCAGGTGAGACACACGGGGACACCCCCAGCTGTCCCCCCTTGGGGACAGGGCACTGTGGTGTGGGGACAGCCCCCCCAGAGCCTCCATCACCACCTCCTTTCTCCCCCAGGGTGCTCGAGGTCTGCCCGGAACCGCCGGCCTGCCAGGCATGAAGGGACACAGAGTGAGTCCCCTCCCCGTGCTGGTGACACTCAGGGGACCAGGGACCCCTGAGCTCAGCCAGGGCCCCCTCCTGACCCCCCACCCCTTCTCTGTCCTGCCCCCCCAGGGTTTCAGCGGTCTGGATGGTGCCAAGGGTGAGCCTGGACCTGCTGGCCCCAAGGTGAGGAGTGGTGGCAGCGTCACCGCTGTCCTGGCAATGTCACCCTGTCCCCTGTCCCTGCAGAGCAGGTCCCTCATGGTGTCCTTCCTCCCCAGGGAGAGCCCGGCAGCCCTGGAGAAAACGGAGCTCCTGGGCAGATGGTGAGTGCTGCACCCAGGGAGTGAGGGGGGTTCTGGCCAAGAGGGGACGAGGATGGGGGGTGACACCCGGTGGGGACCCAGCTCCCCTCAGGGATCCACAGGCAATGGGGTGGGAGGGGTTGAACCCCTTGGGAACGTCACCGTGGGCAGCAGTGGGGACACAGGGAGGGGAGGAGGCTCAGAAAGGGGGAAGTGTCCGTGCGGGTGACCCCAGCGTGTCCTGAACGTGTCCTGTCCCCTCCCAGGGTCCTCGTGGTCTTCCCGGCGAGAGAGGCCGTCCCGGCCCATCTGGCCCCGCTGTGAGTACTTGGGATGGGCAGGGCTGAGACCCCTGCCCGGGCACGGGGCTCTGGAGGTCACCTGTGCCACCCGCGGCTGTCACTGACGCTGTCCCCTGTCCCGCAGGGCGCTCGTGGCAATGACGGCGCTCCCGGCGCTGCCGGTCCCCCCGTGAGTACCCCCGACCCCACGGACCCTCCTGGGGACAGGGATCCCACCCTGCTGCCCCCATGGGGAGCCCTGGCCGGGAGCCAGAGGGGCTCTGCTGCCTGGGGATCCCCCCGAGCCGGGATCCCCCCTCTGAGCCGAGCCCTCTCTCCCGTTTAGGGTCCAACTGGTCCCGCTGGTCCCCCCGGCTTCCCCGGTGCCGCCGGTGCTAAGGTAGGGCCTGCCCGGCTCCTCGGGGCTGGGAGGGGCTGGGGGGCTCTGGGAGGGTGGGCTGGGGGAGCGCTGGGCAGGGGAAGGGTCCCGGAGAGCCCAGGCTGGCACTGCCTGGCACAGTGGCACCCCTGGGGACATCCCCTGGGCACCTGTCCCGGCTCTGCCATCACGGGAAGGAGCCGCGGGTGGAACCAGCCCCGCAGGGGTCAGAGCAGCCCTGGCCTCACTGCTCTTCCTCCTCCTCCTCTTCCTCGCCAGGGTGAGACCGGTCCCCAGGGAGCTCGTGGCAGCGAAGGTCCCCAAGGTGCTCGCGGTGAGCCCGGTCCCCCCGGCCCTGCTGGCGCCGCCGGTCCTGCCGTAAGTGACACCCGTGGGCTCCCCGTCCTTCGGCCTCGCATCCCGCCAGCCCCGCCGTGACCCTCCTCTTCCTCCTTCTCTCCGCAGGGCAACCCCGGTGCTGACGGCCAACCCGGAGCCAAGGGCGCGACCGTGAGTGTCCCTCGCGTCCCCCCCGCGCGGGGCAGGAAGGGCCGTGCCGCTTCCTCACGGCCTCCTGTGCCTCTTGCAGGGCGCTCCTGGCATCGCTGGCGCTCCCGGCTTCCCCGGTGCCCGCGGCCCCTCCGGCCCCCAGGGTCCCAGCGGCGCCCCCGGCCCCAAGGGGAACACCGTGAGTATCCCCGGGCTCCTGCAGCCGCCTCTCCCCGGGCTGCGGTGCCTTCCTCGGGCCCGGAGCGCTGCTGCAGCCGCACCTGGAGCTGCCTCCCGAGGCGTCCCGTGCTCGCTGCCAGGCCGGGGTGGCGCAGGGGATGGCAGATGTTGCGTCCCCATCCCTCCGGTGATCCCTCTGCTCCTCAATCCGCCGTTAACCCTTTCGTCTCTTCTCTCCCCTCCAGGGTGAGCCCGGTGCTCCAGGCAACAAGGGTGACACCGGTGCCAAAGGCGAACCCGTGAGTGACCCCCTGATGTGTCCCTGGGGGCTCTGGCCCTGCTGGCCCTGGCTCCTCCCGGGGGTCTTCATCCCTCCGCGTCCTTCCCCAGGGTCCCGCTGGTGTCCAAGGCCCCCCCGGCCCCGCTGGAGAAGAAGGCAAGAGAGGAGCCCGTGGTGAGCCCGGCCCTGCTGGGCTGCCCGGCCCCGCTGGCGAACGTGTGAGTAGCGATGGCCCTGTCCCCACCCCTGCCATGTCCCTGTCCCCACCCCGCCATGTCCCTGTCCCTGTCCCCACCCCTGCCATGTCCCTGTCCCCACCCCCGTCCTTCCTCCCCACCCCGCCTCCCTCCCCACCATCCCCTCCCCCCCCACCCACCCTATCTCCCCCCTCCATCCTCCCCCCCCTCCTGTCCTCCCCCTCCACTGCCCCACCCCCGTTCTCTCCACCCCGTATCCAGCGGCTGAACCCTGGCGCGTGTTTGGGGACCCCGTGGTGACACCCCCGGCCATGTCCCGCCTGTCCCGGCCCCCCGAGGTCCCCCCGTGTCCCCGCACTGACCCTGCCGTGTCCCCCTCAGGGTGCTCCTGGCAGCCGCGGTTTCCCTGGCGCCGATGGCATCGCCGGTCCCAAGGTGGGTGTCCGCGTCCGTCTGTGGGACAAAGTGGCGTCAGCGTGGCCCTGGGGACTCTGGCCGCTGTCACCCGTGCCCGCACAGCGGCCACGGCGGCTCCGAGTGGCTGCCACCCGCGGGGACACGGCTCTGTGCCGGTCCCCGGGTGCTATCCCTTCCCAGGGTCACCCCTGTGCCCCCTCCCCAGGGTCCCCCCGGCGAGCGCGGCTCCCCCGGCCCCGTTGGCCCCAAAGGATCTCCTGGTGAAGCTGGACGCCCCGGGGAACCCGGACTCCCCGGTGCCAAGGTGAGCGGGCGCGGTGACACGGTGACGTGGTGACACGGTGACACGGCGACGGTGACACGGTGACACGGTGACACGGTGACACGGTGACCAGCCCGGCCGCAGGGCTGTCCTGTCCCGCTCTCTGTGCCGGAGGAGCAGCCGCTCTCCAGGACGCTCCCGTTCTCCGGAGCATCCCCTGGCAGTGCTGAGCTCCTGACCCCCCTCCCGCTGCCCCGCAGGGTCTGACTGGAAGCCCCGGCAGCCCCGGTCCCGACGGCAAGACCGGCCCACCCGTAAGTTGTCCCCGCTGCTGTCCCTGCTGCTGTCCCCTCGCTCCTCCCCCGGCTAAGGCGCCGCTGGCTCCCCCCGACAGGGTCCCGCTGGTCAAGACGGGCGGCCCGGCCCCCCCGGGCCCCCCGGAGCCCGAGGCCAGGCCGGCGTGATGGGATTCCCCGGTCCCAAAGGTGCTGCGGTGAGTGCCACCCTCCCCGAGGCCACCCCGCTCTCTGGGGACACGGCCGGGACCTGTCCCCGTCCCCGAGTGGCCACGGGCTCATCCCGCTCTGGTTTTAGGGCGAACCCGGCAAACCCGGCGAGAGAGGAGCTCCCGGTCCCCCCGGAGCCGTGGTGAGTGGGGGTGGGGAGAGACAGCGCGGGGGTGACAAGGGAGGGGGTGAGGTGACAGAGAGGGTCACGGTGGTGTGGGGTGGCAGGGAGGGTGACAGGGAGTGTTACCCCATGATAGGGTGGCAGGGAGGGTCACAGGGAGGGTCTCGGTGGTGTGGGGTGGCAGGGAAGGTGACAGAGAGCATCACCCCAGTGTGGGGTGACAGGGAGGGTGACAGAGTGGGTCACCGCGGTGTGGGGTGGTAGGGAGGGTGACAGGGAGCATCACCCCAAGGTGGGGTGACAGGGAGGGTCACGGTGGTGTGGGATGACAGGGAAGGTGACAGGGAAGGGGACAGGGAGGGTGACAGGGAGCGTTACCCCAGGTTGGGGTGACAGGGAGGGCCAGCCTGGCACGGACCAGCGCCATGGGGTGTGAACGGGGCTGTGGGGTGGGAATGGGCTGTGAACGCAGGGCGAGGGCCCTCGGCAGCCAGGGAAGGCTCCGGGCCCGAGCCCGCAGCAGGATGAGCTGTTCGGGATCCCGTCCCGGTGGCTCCCGGCGCTGCTGGAGCGGGGACAGAGGTGACGTGGCCGCGGGCAGCTCGCCGCGGTGTCTCGCGGCCTTCGAAGGATCCCGCGGCCGTGTCCAGGCCCCCGCCCAGCCCGGGGGGGTGGCACGGCTCTCTCTGAGCACCTTCCTCTCCCTCCTCCCCAGGGCCCTGCTGGCAAAGATGGTGAAACCGGTGCCCAAGGTCCCCCCGGCCCCACCGTGAGTATCCCCCGGCCCGCGGCCACCCCTGGCCACGCCCGGCCCCCGGCCCCGGGCCTCGGGAACCACCTGCCCCCCTCCATGGCTGTCCTGTGTCCCCCAGGGTCCCGCTGGAGAGAGAGGTGAACAAGGTCCCGCTGGTGCTCCTGGCTTCCAGGTGAGGGCTGTCCCCTCCCCGGCAGGGGTACAAAGCACCCAGAGCACGGGTGGCATTGTCCTTGTCCCCTCCGTGGTGGCTCACGGCTCCTCTTCCTCCCCAGGGTCTGCCCGGCCCCGCTGGCCCCCCTGGCGAGGCTGGCAAGCCCGGTGAGCAGGTGAGTGTGGGCGCTGGGGACCCTCCTGTCCCCTCCCCATGGCCCCTGTCCCCATCACACCGGGGCTGCTGCTGGGGCCCCCCCAAGGCGCCCCCAGGTGCTCCATGGGAACAGCAGGAACCCCAGCCCTGCCCAGGGAATGAGGGACTCCTGGGGCACCCCTGGCTGCCCTCTGCCCATCCCTGGTGCCACCCATTCCCCTCTGACTTGTCACCCTGTCCCTCCCGCTCAGGGTGTCCCCGGAGACGCTGGAGCCCCCGGTCCCGCTGGTGCCAGGGTAAGCTGAACCCCCCATATCCCCCCAACCCTGGGCACCCCAAAATGCCCCACAGCACCCTGATGGGCCTCCCCTGTGCCACCTCCCCAGGGTGAGAGAGGATTCCCTGGAGAGCGCGGTGTCCAAGGTCCCCCCGGTCCCCAAGGTCCTCGCGGTGCTAACGGTGCTCCCGGTAACGATGGTGCTAAGGTAGGTGCCAGCTGGGCATGGGGCTGTGCCCGGCTTGTGGGGCACAGCTGGGGGGCGGCTGGGCTGGATTGGCTGAGCCGGGAGCTCACTAATCCCGCTGTCCCTCTCTGCAGGGCGATGCTGGAGCTCCCGGAGCCCCCGGGAACCAGGGCCCCCCCGGTCTGCAGGGAATGCCCGGAGAGCGCGGTGCTGCCGGCCTGCCAGGAGCCAAGGGTGACAGAGTACGTGTCCCCAGAGCCCTCGTGTCCCCAGAACCCTGCTGTCCCCCTCGGTGACCTGCGCCCCACCATCCCTGTGCCCCCTCATCTTCCCCTCGGGGCTGGGTGTGCCCTGAGCTGAGGCTGGTGGGCAGCAGCGTCCTGGGCAGGGGATGCTCTGTGCCACCTCTGTCCCCATCATGCTCTGTGCCACCTCTGTCCCCATCCCTTGGGGCAGGGGATGCTCTGTGCCCCCTCTGTGCCCATCCCTTGGGGCAGGGGATGCTCTGTGCCACCTCTGTGCCCATCTTGCTCTGTGCCCATCATGCTCTGTGCCACCTCTGTCCCCATCTCTTGGGGACAATCCCTCACTGAGACCCCAGCTCTCATGAGGAGGAGGATGATGATGGTCTCAGCCCATCCCAGGGAGGATGAAGAACCGGGGATGGCTCAGATCAGAGAGGGGTTACCCCTCCAAGGACCTGTCCCCGTAACCGCCCTTGTGTCCCTCCCTCAGGGTGACCCCGGTCCCAAAGGTGCTGATGGCGCCCCTGGCAAGGACGGTCTCCGAGGCCTGACCGGTCCCATCGGCCCCCCCGGCCCTGCTGGTGCTCCTGGTGACAAGGTGGGGACATCCCGCAGGGACAGACGTGTCCAGGCACTCAGCGCCACCTCCTCTCCACAGCCCTGATCCCTCTTCTCTCTTTTCCTGCCCTTCTCCAGGGTGAAGCCGGTCCCCCCGGCCCTGCTGGTCCCACCGGTGCCCGTGGTGCTCCCGTAAGTGTCCCCCACCCTCGGTGATGGCCCTGCCACTCCTCGGTGGCTCTGGTGGCTGTGTCCCCTGCCCTCTCACGCCGTTCCCTCCCATCTCCTCCAGGGTGACCGCGGCGAGCCCGGCCCTCCCGGTCCTGCTGGATTTGCTGGCCCCCCTGTAAGTGCGACAGGCCGCCCCCCCCCATCCCGGGGGTCCGCTCCTGCCCCCCAGGGTGGCTCTGAGCCCCCCGAGCTCACCCCGGCCCCGTGTCCCCCCCTCAGGGCGCTGATGGCCAGCCTGGTGCTAAAGGTGAAACTGGGGATGCTGGAGCCAAGGGTGACGCCGGTCCCCCCGGCCCCGCTGGCCCCACTGGTGCTCCCGGACCTGCTGTAAGTGCCCCCCCCGAGCCCCCCCACTGCCCGGGCTACGGCCCCACGGCTCAGCTCACCCCTCTCCTCCTCCTCTTCCTCCTCTTCCTCCCACCCAGGGTGCTGTTGGTGCTCCCGGTCCCAAAGGTGCTCGCGGCAGCGCTGGACCCCCTGTAAGTACCGGGCCTGTGGGGAGGGGGCGCTTGGGGGCGCCCCTGGGTGGGAACAGCCCCGAGGGGCTTTAACTCTGCCTCAGCTCCCCCCACAACGTGGGGCACCCCCAGCCTTGCGCCCCCAAAACCGTCTGGGGATGGAGTGGGGTGGTGTGGCCTCATCCCAGCAGGGGGAAAAGGGGGGATTGCCTTTGCACCCCCCAAATCAGCCCCCAGGTGGGCTCTTGGCTCTGACCACCAGCCCCGGGGTTCCCATGGTGACTCCCGGCCAGGGGAGTGCCCTGGAGCTCGGGATCCAGCCCCACTGAGGGCAGCTCTGCTCCCTTCCAGGGTGCTACTGGTTTCCCTGGTGCTGCTGGAAGAGTTGGACCCCCCGGCCCCTCTGTGAGTATCCCTGGGGGGGAGATGGGGGGGCTGGGGCTGGGGACATGGGGACAGGAGGCACTGGGGACACTGGACAGGAGGCACTGGGGACATGGGGACAGGGGGCGCTTTGGGGAGGGGACAGGAGGCTCTGGGGACAGGGGATGGGAGGCACTGGGGACACTGGACAGGAGGCACTGGGGACACAGGACAGGTGGCACTGGGGACACTGGACAGGTGGCACTGGGGACACTGGACAGGAGGCATTGGGGACACAGGACAGGTGGCACTGGGGACATGGACAGGAGGCATTGGGGACACTGGACAGGAGGCATTGGGGATATAGGGACAGGAAATGCTGAGGACACTGGACAGGAGGCACGGGGGACAGGGGGACAGGAGGCACTGGCGACATGGACAGGAGGCTCTGGGGACACAGATCAGGAGGTGCTGAGGACACAGGACAGGAGGCACGGGGGACAGGGGGACAGGAGGCACTGGGGACAGGGGGACAGCAGGCTCTGGGGACGCTGGACGGGAGGTGCTGAGGACACAGATCAGGAGGCACTGGGGACACGGGGCGGGCTGCTCTGGGCACTGTCCAGGCGCTGCACGTGGCCGCCCTGTCCCACTTGGCACCGGGACCCCCCTGGCCGCCCTTCAGCTGGCAGCGGGGGGGTCCCGGCCTGACAGCATCGCCTCCCCCCCCATCCCCCGCCATGCAGGGTAACATCGGCCTGCCCGGCCCGCCCGGCCCCGCCGGCAAGGAAGGCGGCAAAGGACCCCGCGGTGAGACCGGCCCCGCCGGCCGCCCCGGAGAGCCGGGCCCCGCCGGCCCCCCCGGCCCTCCCGGCGAGAAAGGAGCTCCCGGTGCTGACGGTCCCATCGTGAGTCCCCCCCCCTGCCGGCACCCCTGTGCTGGTCACAGCCCCTCGCTGTCCCCTCCGCGGGGAGGTGACACCGGGGCTGTCCCCGCTGAGGCACCATTTGTTTGTCCCCGCAGGGCGCTCCCGGCACTCCCGGACCCCAAGGTATCGCCGGCCAGCGCGGTGTGGTCGGTCTGCCCGGCCAGAGAGGCGAGCGAGGCTTCCCTGGGCTGCCCGGCCCCTCCGTGAGTACCGGGGGGCTCCGGGGACACGCAGGCTCTGTCACCCCCTCGGGGTGGCTGTGTGACAGTGCCTGAGCCCTGCTGTGTCCCCCCGCAGGGTGAACCCGGCAAACAAGGCCCCTCTGGCTCTCCTGGTGAGCGCGGCCCCCCCGGCCCCATGGGCCCCCCCGGTCTGGCCGGACCCCCCGGAGAAGCCGGACGTGAGGTGAGCGCCTGTGGCTGCCATGGGGGGCTGTGAGACACCCCCCGTGCTGAGGATGTGCTGATGAGGGGCTGTGAGATCCCCCTGTGATGAGGATATGCTGATGGGGGCTGTGAGACCCCACCCCGTGAGCCCCCCACCCCTAACGAGGGTCTCTGCTCCCCGTAGGGCGCTCCCGGTGCTGAAGGTGCCCCCGGCCGTGACGGTGCTGCTGGTCCCAAGGTGAGTGGGCTCTGAGAGGGTGTGGGAGGGGTGATGGGGTTGTGTTGGCTCGCACTGACCTCTCCTCTTCCTCCTCCTCCTCCTCCTCCTCCTCGCAGGGTGATCGTGGTGAGACCGGCCCCGCCGGCCCCCCTGGTGCTCCCGGTGCCCCCGGTGCCCCCGGCCCCGTCGGTCCTGCTGGCAAGAATGGAGATCGCGGTGAGACCGTAAGTGACGCTCTGCCCGGAGCCCCCTGGCACCCCCCGGCCCCAGGACACCCAGAGAGCACCCGGCTCTGGGGCCTGGCCCCGGGCTCAGCTCCTGCTGCTGGAAGGAGCTTCCCAGGCAGGCAGAGGTGCCACCACCCTGCAAAGGGTGATCTCAGAGGTGCCACCACCCTGCAAAGGGCGATCTCAGAGGTGTCACCGGCCCCTCGGGGGTCCCTGAGCCTCTCAGGGTGGTTCTGCCCCAAGCCAGCAGCAGGAGGTGCAGGATGCTCTAACCTGTCCCCTTCTCTCCTGTCCCAGGGTCCTCAAGGTCCCGCTGGCCCCCCTGGTCCTGCTGGTGCTCGTGGTCCTGCTGTAAGTGACGCTCTGCTCTGTCCCCCTCGGTGCCTCTGTGTCCCCACAGGCGTGGGGACAGTGACTGGCCAGGACCTCACTCAACTCATCTTCCTCCTCCTCTTCCTCCTCCTGCAGGGTCCCCAAGGTCCCCGTGGTGACAAAGGTGAAACCGGTGAACAGGGTGACAGAGGCATGAAGGGTCACAGAGGCTTCTCCGGTCTCCAGGGCCCACCTGGTCCTCCCGTAAGTCCCGCGGGGTGACAGTGGCCCTGCCACATATCCTGGGGGCAGCCTGAGTTGCTGATGTCACCTCTGATGTCGCCTCTTCTTCCTCCTCGACTGTCACAGGGCTCTCCTGGTGAACAAGGTCCTTCTGGTGCTTCTGGTCCCGCCGGTCCCCGAGTGAGTCCCGGGATGAGCTGTGACATCCGGCCACGGCTGTGGCACCGCGGGGAGGGCGGGGGGATCCCCAGGGGGTTCCTGCAGGGTTTGGGGTCGGCGCTGGAGGCTCTGCCGGATCCCCACGGCCAGCGGGATCCCCGCAGGATTTGGGGTCGGGGCTGGAGGCTCTGCTGGGTCCCCACGGCCAGCGGAATCCCCGCAGGATTTGGGGTCGGGGCTGGAGGCTCTGCTGGGTCCCCATGGCCAGTGGGATCCCCGCAGGGTTTGGGATCAGGGTTGGAGGTTCTGCCGGTGCCGCACGACCACACTCACGCTTCTCTCCCATCCCGCAGGGTCCCCCTGGCTCCGCTGGTGCTGCTGGCAAGGACGGTCTGAACGGGCTGCCCGGCCCCATCGGTCCCCCCGGCCCCCGCGGCCGCACCGGCGACGTCGGTCCCGTCGTACGTCCCGATCCTTCCGTCCTCCTGCTGCCGCCCGCGCTCAGCGCCCGCTCCTCCGTCACCATCCTCCTCCTCTCCTCCCGCAGGGTCCCCCCGGCCCCCCCGGGCCCCCGGGTCCTCCCGGCCCTCCCAGCGGCGGCTTCGACTTCAGCTTCCTGCCGCAGCCGCCCCAGGAGAAGGCGCACGATGGCGGCCGCTACTACCGGGCCGACGATGCCAACGTGATGCGCGACCGCGACCTGGAGGTGGACACCACCCTCAAGAGCCTGAGCCAGCAGATCGAGAACATCCGCAGCCCCGAGGGCACCCGCAAGAACCCCGCCCGCACCTGCCGCGACCTCAAGATGTGCCACGGCGACTGGAAGAGCGGTCGGTGTCCCCCCGGTCCCCGCCGGCCCCTCGGGGCTGTCACCCCATCTCTGTCCCTTCTGCTGCTGCTCAGCTCTGTCCTTCTTCCACCTCCCGGGATCTGTCCTGTCTCTCCTCTCTGTCCTCCCCTCCATCCTCCCTGCTCTGTCCTTTTCCTTCTTCTTCCTCTTTTCCTGCTCCATGCTCCGCCCCCAGTTCCCTCCTTTGCCTTCCTCACCTCCCTCCTCATCCCCCACGGCTGCTCCTCACCTTCCTCCTTCCTCCCTTCATCCTCAACCTCTCCCATCCTTCATCTCCCAGTCCCCGTCCCTCGCCCATCCCTCCATCCTCACCTCCATTCTCCATCCCCTGGGGCTGTTCCTCACCCTCATCCTTCATCCCTCCTGGCTCCTCCTCACCTGTTCTCTCCTGGATTCTCCTTACCTCCATTCCCCTGGCTGTTCCTCACCTGTTCCATCCTCTCTGGTTGTTCCTCACCTATTCCATCCTCCTGGCTGTTCCTCAGCTGTTCCATCCCTCTGGTTGTTCCTCACCTGTTCCATCCCTCCTGAATGTTCCTCAGCTGTTCCATCCCTCTGGTTGTTCCTCACCTGTTCCATCCATCTGGTTGTTCCTCACCTATTCCATCCTCTCTGGTTGCTCCTCACCTGTTCCATCCCTCCTGAATGTTCCTCACCTGTTCCATCCCTCTGGCTGCTCCTCAGTTCCATTCTCCATCCCCTGGGGCTGTTCCTCACCTTCATCCTTCATCCCTCCTGGTTGTTCCTCTCTCCAATCCCTCCTGGCTGTCCCTCCCCTGGTCTCTCCTGGCTGTCCCTGTCCCCACCACCCTCCCTGCCCCTCTCCTGACCTGTCATTGTCCCCTCAGGCGAGTACTGGATCGACCCCAACCAAGGCTGCAACCTGGACGCCATCAAGGTCTTCTGCAACATGGAGACGGGCGAGACGTGCGTGTACCCGACCCAGGCGTCCATCGCCCGCAAGAACTGGTACCTCAGCAAGAACCCCAAGGAGAAGAAACACGTCTGGTTCGGCGAGGCCATGAGCGACGGCTTCCAGGTGGGCACGGGGGCCACCAGAGGGTGGAGGGGACGGGGAGCCCGGAACGGTTTGGTGGTGACCGATGTCCCCCGGCGCAGTTCGAGTACGGCGGCGAGGGCTCCGACCCGGCTGATGTGGCCATCCAGCTGACCTTCCTGCGCCTCATGGCCACCGAGGCCTCCCAGAACGTCACCTACCACTGCAAGAACAGCGTGGCCTACATGGACCAGGCCAGCGGCAACCTGAAGAAGGCCCTGCTGCTGCAGGGCGCCAACGAGATCGAGATCCGTGCCGAGGGCAACAGCCGCTTCACCTACGGCGTCACCGAGGACGGCTGCTCGGTGAGCGCTGGGGACGGCGGTGGGGTTGGGGACGCGCTGGGGACGGGGAGTGACCGTGGTGTCCCCGCAGAGTCACACGGGCGCCTGGGGCAAGACAGTCATCGAGTACAAGACGACGAAGACCTCGCGCCTGCCCATCATCGATTTGGCTCCTATGGACGTCGGCGCTCCGGACCAGGAATTCGGCATCGACATCGGCCCCGTCTGCTTCTTGTAACCCCGGACGCCCCACGCGTGACAGGAGAGAGTAATAATAATAATAATAATGATAAAAATAATAATAAAAAAAAAAAAAAACACAAAAAAACCTGCCAAAAAAAAAAAAAAAAGAGAAAATTTCACATGGACTTTGAATTTGTGTCGGTTTCTATCCAGCGTCTCTAAAACAACTCCGGTTGCGTTGCCGTAAGAGAAAAAACCTCAAAAACACCCCCCAAAAAAAAAAAAGCATTCAACCCCCCTCAAAAAAAATATTAAAAAAACCAAATAAATGACTTTTTCAAACAAAATCACCAGGAAGTGGGTTCGCTTGCTTGCCCCCCCTCATTCCTCAGCCCCGGAGATGGCAAAGCTCAGCTCCCCAAAGGGTCCCCGAGCCCCCCGGGACCCCCAGGCCCCCTCCCCGCCAGCCCCTTCGCTTCTTGCCTCTCATTAGAATTTTAATTTTTGCTGCGAGGAAGATGTTGAACTCCTGGCTATAATTTGCTTTTTCTCCCTTGTTTTCTCTCTTTCTCTCCCCTCTCCTCCTTATTTTTATGCTGATTTTGAGTTCTCTCGATTTCCTTTTGTTCTGGTTATTTTTTTATCGTGTTTTTTTTTGTTTTGTTTTGTTCGTTGTTTGTTGTTCGTTTATATTTTTATTCAGGCAGCAAAACCAATTCACTCCCAAGCCACGGAGCAGCTCCGGCCCTGCGCTGACGCCCCTGTCCGGATGGCTACCTCACCACTCTCGGGGTGTTTCATCGTCTTTTTGAGTCTGAATTTTGGGGTTCTTTTTGGTTTTTTTTAGCTTCATTTGGAGCTTTTCAGCCGTGCCGGGACTTTCCTGCCAGGTTCAGAGCAAAGGTGCTAATTTTTCCCCCATCACGTTCCCCCCTTTTTTTTTCTTCTCTTTGGTTGCTCTGTTGTTCTCTTATTTTGATTTTTCCTTTGGAGGTTTCTTTCCCTCAGGATTTTTATCCTGGTTTTTTTTTTTTTTTAATTATTATTTTTAAATATTCTCTTTAATTTTGGCCCCGGAACACCCAACCCCGGGACCGCCTGGTGCTACAACCTCCAAAGAGGTCTCAGCTTGGTCTGGCTTAATCCCCTTCTATTTTATGCTTTATTTCCCTCCTGGTTTTTTTGCTGCTCAGCTCCACTGGGGAATTTTCCAAAGGTGCTATTCCCACCTCCAACACCCCGCCAGCAAATCCCGCAAAGCAAGAGGCATCAAATTCCGAGGGGAAAAGGAATAAATTGATTTTCCAGGTCGAGCAGGTGGAACTTCAGCTCTGCTCTCATCTTCCAGCAGCTTTTCTCCATCCATCCATCCATCCACCCCTCCATCCATCCATCCATCCATCCATCCATCCATCCATCCCTGCATCCTCCCCGGGCACGGAGGGCCACGAACCCACTCCCTTTGCCGGGCCCAGCTCCGGCATTTCCCCGGGTTTTGTACCTACTTTGTATAATGTATTATAATAATAATAATGAATTAATTAAGTAATTCATAATTTTAAAGCGGTTTGGGGGTTTTCTTCATTTTCTTTTTTTTTTTTTTTTTTTAAATCGAAAATGGATTTTTTTTTTTTTTTCCTCTCTTGACTGCTGAAATAAAGGCATGTGAAATGATCCAACCAACCTCGGGCTGCTCTCTGCTGCTCTCGGGGGGCTCTCGGGGGGCGGGGGTCCTGATGGGCGATGTTGGGAATTCCTCCTCCCCTGATCCCGCTCTGGTCCTGGCCGATCGCGCTCTGCTCCCGGCGAGTTCTGCGCTCTGCTCCCTGCCCGTCCTCCCTCCTCCTCCTCCTCCTGTCCCAGCCCCTCCATCCCGGGATGAGGAGGGGAGGAAGGAAGGGGAAGGGGTTGGGATGGGATGGGATGGGCTGGGGGGGGGCAGGGACCCCCAATGGGAGGGGTCTGGGGGTGTCTGTGTCCCTAAATGGGGAGGGGAGGAAGGGTTGGGTGGGGGGCTCAGCTCAGAGCGACCCCCGAAAGGGAGAGGTGGGGAGGGGGTTGGGAACAGAGAGACGCCCCAAAACTGGGGCAGAGGGGTGAGGGGTTGGTCCGGTGTGGGGGTGCCCCGCTATGAGCCCCCCACCCCTGCCCTCATTGCCCCTCATTGCCCCCCACCTCTGCCCCTCACTGCCCCCCATCCCTGCCCTCATTGCCCCCCATCCCTGCCCCTCATTGCCCCCCATCCCTGCCCCTCATTGCCCCCCATCCCTGCCCCTCATTGCCCCTCATTGCCCCCCACTCCTGCCCCTCATTGCCCCCCATCCCTGCCCCTCATTGCCCGGGGTGCCCGGGGGGGGCTGTACCCAGTCTGTGCCCCCTCCCCATGGCGGGGGGCTCGCAGGGACCCCCAGGCCCGCAGTGCCGGCCCCGTCCCGCTCCATCAATGGCTCCCCTTGTTCCGCGGGGCCCCCGCGCGTTCCTCTCCCCCACCTGGCGCCGCCCCGGCCGGGGGGGCTCTCAAAGAGCCTCTTTCTTCCGCGGGGCTGGGCCGGGGGCACCCCCGGGGGCGGCGAGGGGTCCGGCCGGCTCCGAGCGGAGCGAGCGGAGCCTTCGGGGGCTGCGGGGCGATCCAGGCGGGCACGGACACCCAGGTGAGCTGCGGGGGTTTGGGGGGGCCATGGCGGGGCTCTGGGAGGGTGTCCCCCCCTTCATCCCAATCCCCGGCCCCATCCGCTTCTGTCCCCCCTGTCCTTCCCCCCTTATATCCCCGGCCCCAATCCCCTGTCCCTCCCTTTATCCCAATCCCCTGTCCCCCCTTTATCCCATGTCCCCCCTTTATCCCAATCCCCGGCCCTTGTCCCCCCACGGGGCCGGGGGGGGTCACTCGGACTCACCCCAGACCTTTTTTGGGGGGGGGGGGCGGTTGCGAGTTTTAGCACCCCCAAACCTACCCCGTCAATAAAGCAGAAAAGCCTCATTTTTCATCGCTGAAAACTCAAATTTATGCACCCGAAAGCGGGGACACCCCAAATCCTCCGGGCAGAGCCCAGCCGGACCCACAACTCCTCCTCCTCCTCCTCCTCCTTACCGGGGTTTTGTCCCCCCAAACCCCCCCCCCTCCAGGGACACGCTGTCCCCATCTCTGGCGGTGTCGCCGCGGCTCGGGTGTCCGCTCAGGGCGGGAGCAGCGGGGCTCGGGCGCTGCCCATGGGGTCGGAGCGCTGCCCCGTGCGGATGTTGAACATGGGCAGCGTGGAGAGCGGCCGGGCCACGTCCCGGAGCACGTCCCTGCTGCCGGCCATGAGCCGCAGCTCCCGCGTGTCGCCCAGGATGGAGCTGTGATGGAGCAGCTGGATGCTGCGGGGACAGCGCGGGATGGAGCTCGGGCCGCCAGCAGCGCCCCCCCTTGGGAACCCCTTTTTGGGGTCTCTGTCTCGTCATGGGGTCGGTGTTTGGGTGTGCGCCCCAAAATTGGGGTCTTCACGCCAAAAATGAGGGTGTGCACCCCTGTTAGTAGGGGTTGCTCACACTTCAGTGGGGTCTGAATGCCGTTGTTGGGGTCTGGCCCCCCAAAAGTGAGGGCTGAACCCCATTATTGGGGTCTGTGTGTCGTTTCTGGGGTCTGCCCCTCATCTTTGGGGTCTCCTCCCTGCCCGGGGTCCCTCAGGGGCTGTCACAGAAGTGAAGCAGCTCAGCCCGTGTCTGAGAGGGGTTTTGGGGGGCACCGAGGGCAGGAGGGGGCTGGAGGGGCCCCTTTTGGGGTGGGGGGACCTTCAAGCTTCGTGGCACCCCCAAAGAGTTGATTGTCCCCCCTCCCTGTCCCCTTTTTCTGCCCAGCCCTGTCCCCACACTTGGCCATAACGAAACCCCCCAAAGCAGCACCCCCAAAGCAGCCCCCCAAAGCAGCCCCCAAAGCACCCCCAGCACCCCCACAGCTCAACCAGGACTCACTCAGACGTCTGCAAGTCCCGTTTTTCCCTACAAAACAGAAGAAAAAGGGAAAAAACCCCAATAATTATGGCGAGAAGGGCTCTCACCACCCCCGGCTGGTCCCGGGGGTCACAAGGACCGGGGAAGGGACACCCGGGGGGGGTCCCCGTGGCCTTGGCAGGGTGGGGGGACCCCCGACTCACACTCCCTCCCTGCGGCAGCACATGAGGTGGCCCAGGAGCAGGGACAGCAGCGCGGCCACCGCCAGCGGCACCAGCAGCGTCACCAGGAACGGGGACAGCAGCTGCCGGGGGGGGGCCTCGCTGGGCGGCCTCAAAGTGGCGCCCCCATCCAGAACCCCCGGCCCCCAGTGCGGCCCCGGCGGGGAGGGGCTGGGAGCCACCTGCACCTGGGGGAGAGCGGGGGGTCAGGAGGGGCTGGGGGGCTGGGGGGACATGGGGGGACATGGGGGGGCACGGGGGACATGGGGAGACACAAGGGAACCTGGGGGGACACAAGGGGACATGGGAGACATGGGAGAACATGGGGGGACACAGGGGGACGCAGGGGACATAGGGGGACATGAGGGGACATGGGAGAACATGGAGGGACGCAGGGGGCACACAGGGGGGACACAGGGGGACATGGGAGACATGGGGGGACATGGGAAAACAGGGGGGACATGGGGGACACCAGGAGATACTGGGGGACACGGGGGACACCAGGGGCCATGGAGGAACACAAGGGAACATGAGGGGACATGGGAGACATGAGGGAAATGGGGGGACACGCGGGGACACACGGGGGGACGCGGGGGTCTCACCAGGGTGAGGTTGCACCAGCGGATGGAGAAGTGGGGGGCGAAGGTGTCGTAGCAGGAGGCCAGGGGACGCTGGCCACGGTGACAGCGGGCGCGGCTCTGCGGGGACACGGCCGAGGCCAGGCACGGCGAGAAGGGGCTGTGGGAGCCCACCTGGACATAAACCCTGTGGGGCAGGGCACCCCAAACCCACCATGGTCAGGAGGGGCTGTGGGAGCCCACCTGGACATAAACCCTGTGGGGCAGGGCACCCCAAAATGCCCCACTGTGAGCAGGGGCTGTGGGAGCCCACCTGGACATAAACCCTGTGGGGCAGGGCACCCCAAAACCAGTCATGGTGAGAAGACCCCACGTGTTCACCTCTACCACTGGTGGCAGGTGACCCCAAAACCCACCACGGTCAGAAGGGGCTGTGGGATCTGTGGGAGCTCACCTGGACGTACACCCTGTGGGGCAGGTGACCCCAAACCCCCCACGGTCAGAAGACCCCACATCACTGATGGGAGATGACCCCAAACCCCCCATGGTCAGAAGGGGCTGTGGGAGCTCACCTGGACGTACACCCTGTGGGGCAGGTGACCCCAAACCCAGCCACACCACTGGTGCCAGGTGACCCCAAAACCCCCTCAGCCGTGCCGAGGACATCCCCGGGACCCCCCCAGCCCAGCCCGTACCCCTCCTTGCGGCCCTCGATGGGCAGCGGGACGCGGCCGCCGCGGTCCAGGGCGGAGGTGATGTTGACCACGTGCAGGTCCCCGCGCTCCCAGAGCCCGGCCGAGGCCTGCAGGAACATCTCCCGCGCTGCCTCGGGCAGCAGCTCCTCCACGTCCCTGTTCCCCACCAGGAACTCGGCCTGGAACGGCGCCTCCCCGCCTGCAGGGACGGGGGACACACGTGGGGACACCCTGTGGTCACCACGGGGCCGTCCCGGGGGGTTTGGGGCACTCGGGCCGTACCTGGGGCGGGGGTGACAGTGATGACGAGGCGCTGGGACGCGGTGGCGAAGGTGTGGCGGTTGTAGGCCAGCACCTGAGGGGACAGAGGGGACACCTGGGGTGGGACAGCCGCGTTCCTGGCTCACCCTGAGAGCCACAGGGTTGTACCTGGATGCTGTGGGTGCCCAGAACCTGGGGACAGGGTGACACCTGGGGTTGGGACAGCCCATGTCACACCTGGACGCTGTGGCTCACCCTGAGAGCCACAGGGCTGTACCTGGATGCTGTGTGTGCCCAGCTCACACCTGGACGCTGTGTGTGCCCATGTCGCATACCTGGACGCTGTGTGTGCCCAGCCCATACCTGGACGCTGTGTGTGCCCAGCTCACACCTGGATGCTGTGTGTGCCCATGCCACACCTGGACGCTGTGTGTGCCCAGCTCACACCTGGACGCTGTGTGTGCCCATGTCACACCTGGACGCTGTGTGTGCCCAGCCCATACCTGGATGCTGTGTGTGCCCAGCCCATACCTGGACGCTGTGTGTGCCCATGTCACACCTGGACGCTGTGGGTGCCCAGCCCATACCTGGACACTGTGTGTGCCCATGTCACACCTGGACGCTGTGTGTGCCCAGCCCATACCTGGACGCTGTGTGTGCCCAGCCCACACCTGGACGCTGTGTGTGCCCAGCCCATACCTGGACGCTGTGTGTGCCCAGCCCATACCTGGACACTGTGTGTGCCCAGCCCATACCTGGACGCTGTGGGTGCCCAGCCCATACCTGGATGCTGTGCGTGCCCAGCTCACACCTGGACGCTGTGTGTGCCCAGCCCATACCTGGACGCTGTGGGTGCCCAGCCCATACCTGGATGCTGTGCATGCCCAGCTCCGGGGCTCCGGGGCAGCCGTACAGGAAGCCGGGCTGGCCGGGGCCCCGCTGCGCCAGGCGCAGCCACCGCGGCAGGTCCGGGTGTCCCCACAGGTGGGCACGGAAGGTCACCGGGGCTGTGGGGACACGGGGGGTGGGTATGGGCACTGCCAGCTGTGCCCCCATGGGGGTCCCCAAAGCAGTGGGGCGGTGCTGGGGGAGCCCCAAACGGGATGGATGGACAGACACACAGCCCAGCTGGGGTGACCACTGGCCAGTGCCCCCTCTTTTACCATGCCCAGCCCCTCGGCCTGGCCCTCACCATCATCATCCTCGCTGCCGCTGAAGGCCTCCAGGAAGGGCTCCCTCTCCAGCTCGTGGACGAAGATGGCTCCGGTCTCGGCGGGGACGCGGAGCTCGGGGAGGACGTGGTGGTCGGGGACAGTGGCCAGGGACACGCCCAGGGCCAGGGCTGTGGCCACACACGGGGCTGGAGCCAGGGCTGGGACCGTGACCCCTCCCTGCCTCAGTTTCCCCAGTGCCCACAGACCCCTGGGGCTCTGAGAAGGGCAGGAACTGCAGTGTCCCCTCAGTGCCAGGTGTCCCCGCAGTGCCAGGTGTCCCCAGGGCAGAGCAGGAGGATGTTTGGGGGGGGATGGGGACAGGGACAGAACGAGGTCAGGGCTGGGACAGGGCAGGGGACAGGACGGGATGGGGACAAGGACAGGATGGGGACAAGGGCAGGATGGGGACAAGGGCAGGATGGGGACAAGGATGGGATGGGAACAAGGACGGGATGGGGACAAGGGCAGAATAGGCCCAGCGCCTTCCCCGGCCCTGGTTGTCACACACAGGTCCCACTCATTGTCCCCGGCCGTGTCCCACACCCCGCTGGCACCAGGACATGGGGGCTTTTTTTAGCTCTGGCACGTCCCACCCCCATCCCCCCCCCATCCTCTCCCCCTGCACCCCCCGTGTCCCCCCCACTTTGGGGTCCCCCGTCCCCGGGGCCCGCCCAGGCCCGGTCGTGTCCCCCCGGGGGGGTGACAGGGCTGTCACTCGCCTGCCAGCGCCCAGAGCCGGAGCAGCTCGGGGCCCTCCATGTTCCGCACCGGGAGCGGGGCCAGCGCTGATTGACGGAGCCAGCGGGGCCGGGGGGGCCCTCGGGGGGGTCCCACAGGGGACACCCCTCCGGTGCCACCTCCTGTCACCGAGGCACGGCGCTCCGCGGCTGCCCTGGGGCTGCCGTGTCCCCCGGAGGGACCCCGAGGTGTCCCCAGGGTGGGCTGGTCCCGGTGCCACCACTCGGGCGTGGCGGTGAGGGGACACTTGGGGACACCTGGGGACAGCCGAGACCCCCCCCCCGGCATGGCCACCAGCGAGACGGGAACACGCGTGTGCGCTGCGTGGGGACGGTGAGACGAGTGATGGGACAGAGGGGGTGGCAGTGACAGGGACCTGGGGGGGGCGATGGCAGCGGTGGAGGGGAGGGGAGGGGGTGGTCGTGGGGGAGTCGCCCCCCAATGTCGCGTCACGCCTCGTCACGCACAAAGGGCTGGAGCTGCTCTGGGTGACACGGGAGGGGACAGTCACACATCTGCAGGGCCCTGCTGCCCGTGTCCCTCCCATATTGGGGACCAGGGGTGTCCCCTGTCCCCCCGGAGCAGCAGGGACCCCAACACGGCCACGGGGGCCGGGTCTGCCCCCCTCGCCCTCAGGAACGCAGCGGGAAGAGAAAAAACGCAAATAACGCCCCCAAAATATCCCCCGGCCGTGCAGAAATGGGGGGCAGCGCTGTCCCCACCGGCCCCGGCGCTTGTCACAGTGTCCCCTCCTGCCACCACTGCCAGGGGATGTGCTGCACCCCCGGGGGGGTTCGGGGGGACATCGGGGTCCTGTGGGGACACCGGGGCCGGGGGTTTGGACGTGGGGGGGGGGGGAGGGCGAGCAGGGGACAAGTGGGTAAAACGGAGGGGACACAGGGACACGGGGACAGAGCTGGAAGGGACACAGGGACAGGATGGGGGACGGGGGTACAAACTGGGGGGACACGGGGATAACGTGGGTACAGACTTGGGGGGGTGATGTGGGGACAGGATGGGGGGCACAGGGACAGATCCGGGGGGTGGCCACGAATCTGGGGGATGCAGGGACGAGACTGAGGGGACACGGGGACAGAGCTGCGGGAGAGATGGGGACAGAGCTGAGGAGGGAAGGGGAGGGACAAGGGGACAGAGCTGGGGGAACACACGGGGACGGAACCGGGGGGGACACGGGGACGGAACCGGGGGGGGACACGCGGGGACGGAACCGGGGGGGGACACGCGGGGACAGAAGCGGGTGGGGACACGCGGGGACAGAGCCGGGGGGTGGCAGCAGTGGCAGATCCGGCGGGGGGGCCCCAGGCTGCACAGCGCGGTGCCGGGGGGGCCCCGCCGCAGGGAGGGGACCCCGGAGCGCAGCGTCCCCATGGCCGGGCTGCGGCGGCGGCGGCGGCGCTGAGGCCGAAGCGCGGCTGAGGAAGAGGAAGAGCGAGCGCTGCTCAGACCCAGAGGGCTCTGCGGGCAGCGGGGCGGGCAGAGCGCGGCGGCGGCGGCAGCGGCGGCTCCATCACCGGCGCGCAGAAAAGGGGAAGAGGAGGAGGAGGAGGAGCGGGGAGGAAGGAAGGAAGGCAGGAAGGAAGAAGCGGCGCGGCGGAGGGGCCCGCGGGATGGCCATGGCCTGACCGGGCCGGGGCAGCGCTGCCCCCCGGCACAGCCCCCCCGGCACAGCCCCCCGCCCATGGCGCGGTAGCGGGCGCGGGGCCCGGGGGCAGCGGCGGCGGTGGCGGCGAGCGATGCGGGCGCCGGGACCATGCTGAGGACCGAGGCCGGCGGGGCCGGGGGGGCCCCCTCGGCCGGGGGCGCGGCGGGGGCCGGGGGGCTGCGCAGCGCGTCCCCGCACCGGAACGCCTACGAGGCCAGCATCCAGGCCCTGGCGCCCACAAAGGAGGCCGAGGGCGAGGACGGCAAGAAGAGCCGCGGGAAGAAGTATGGCTCCAACGTGCATCGGATCAAGAACATGTTCCTGCAGATGGGGACGGCGCCCGGCCCCGAGGGCGCCTGCGACCTGGCCAAGGCCAAGGAGAAGCCGGTGCGCCTGTCCCTACCCCGCGCCGGCAGCCTGGGTGACAGCGTGGACCAGGGCAGCCTGCTCAAGCTGGGCACCAGCGTCTCGGAGCGCGTCAGCCGCTTCGACTCCAAGCCCGACAAACCCTTCTCCAAGCTGCAGGAGACCCGCAAGATCTTCGAGAGGAGCCCGCAGGAGAAGGCCACCAGCACCAAGCTGCTGCTGCGCAAGGAGCGTGCCGGCTTCCAGGACCGCAAGCTGGACGTGGTGGTGAGGTTCAACGGCAGCACCGAGTCCTTGGACAAGCTGGACGCCGACGCCGTGTCGCCCACCGTGAGCCAGCTCAGCGCTGTCTTCGAGAAGGCCGACCTGAGGAACAACCTGCACAAGGCGCAGGGCCGGGCCGCTGCGCCGCTGGGCGCCAAGGCGGTGCCCAAGCGGCCCAGGGTGTTCACGCCTGGCACGCGGGGCAATGGCACTGGCGATGGGCACGCCACCCCGGCCCGTGCCAGGCCGCCTGATGAGGAGAAGGCAGCGGCGAAGAGCGGGCGGCCGGTGGAGAAGGAGGCGGCCGCGCCAAGGGTGCAGGAGGTGTGCAAGATCAAGCCCGTGGAGGTGGAGGAGAGCGGAGAGGGCGAGGAGGAGGAGGAGGAGGAGGCAGCGGCGGGTGAAGCGGTGCCCGCGCCCCAGCCGGCCAAAGGGGATGAAGGTCCAGCAGCCCCCCGGGCGGACGGGGGCTCGGGGGCGGCCGCGGGCTCAGAGGGCGTCAAGGGCGAGCGGGCGGAGGAGGGCGATGGCTCCGAGGAGGCCAAGAAGGAGGACTTCTCCGAGGCCGACCTGGTGGACATAAGTGCCTACAGCGGGCTCGGGGAGGACTCGGGGGGCAGCGGGCTGGAGGAGGAGGAGGAGGCCGAAGGGCTGTACGAGCCCGAGTCGGGCTGCGTGGAGATCCCGGGGCTGTCCGAGGAAGAGGAGCCCGTGCCCAACCGCAAGATCCAGTTCAGCACGGCCCCCATCCAGGTGAGCATGGCTGGGCAGGGAGGGAGGGCAGCCAGGGTGAGGGGTGCCAGGGTGATGGGTACCCCAAGTTGATGGGTACCCCAAGTTGATGGGTACCCCAGGATGAGGGGTGCCAGGGTGATGGGTACCCCATGGTGAGGGGTACCGCAGGGTGAGGGGTACCCCAGGATGATGGGCAGCCCAGACTGGGCTGTGTGACCCCCACAATACTACCCCTTTGGCAGGGACAGAAAAAGGGGCTGGGGGTCTGTGTTCCATGCCCTGTGCCCCCCACGGGACAGGGCTTCCTGTCCCTGTCCCTGTCCCTGTCCCTGTCCCTGTCCCTGTCCCTGTCCCTGTCCCTGCGCTGGGGGAAGCAGGGCCTAGGCCTGGTTAATTAGCTGGTTAATGAAGGGCCATGCCTGGACCCCCCAGGCCCGGTGTGACAGGGACAGGTGGCCCTGGGACCCAGCACAGCACCCAGTGCCACCCCCATGTCGTGCCCAGGCCGGGCCCAAACCTCTCCATATTCTGGGTGGGGATGCCCGAAATGCCCCGGAGTGGGGCTGGGGCATCCCTGGGGGCTCCTCCCTGCCCGGGGGTCCCTGGGGACACGGTGACAACAGGGGGGGGGATGTGCCATCCCCTCCGTGTGCCCAACCCGGTGCCCAGGACGGTTTGGGGAAGTGGAGGCAGAGGAGGAAGGGGAGGAAGGGAGGAAGGGAGGAAGGGAGGAAGGGGAAGTGCCTCGGCAGCGTGGCCGGGTGGGCGGCATCACCCCCCCTCCCCGCTGCCGGCAGGGATCCTGCGGGGTTCGGGGTCCCCAGCCGGGATGGGGGGTGGGGATAAAGGGGCCGTGCAGCTATTTCGGGGTGTCCCCTCCCTCCCGCCCGGATCCCCCCGGCCGCGGGAGCAGCGGGTGCTTTGTGCCGGAGCCGTGGGTTATTTTTAGAGGCCGGCCTATATTCTGGCTCTGAGTCAGAGCGGGTGGGTGGCCCCACCTGGGACGGGGACAGGGGACAGCCACTGCCATGGCCCGGCTGGGGACAGCGGCGGCCGTGACCCGGGGGGCTGCAGCCTGAGGGTGGCCTTGGTCCCGTGGGATGCGCCAGCCCAGCCCTGGGGAAGTGCCCTGGCTGAGGATGGGGGGTTTGGGGTGCTCTGCTCACCCCACGGATGGAGATTTTGGGATGGAGGAGGTTTTGGGGTGCTCTGCTCACCCCATGGATGGGATTTTGGGATGGAGGAGGTTTTGGGGTGCTCTGCTCACCCCATGGATGGGATTTTGGGATGGAGGAGGTTTTTGGGATGCTCTGCTCACCCCATGGATGGGGTTTTTGGGATGTTTTTCACACCCCATGGATCGGGGTTTTGGGATGTTTTTCACACCCCATGGATGGGGTTTTGGGGTGCTCTGCTCATCCCATGGATGGGGTTTTTGGGGTGCTCTGCTCATCCCATGGATGGGAGTTTTAGGATGTTTTTCTCACCCCATGGATGGGATTTTGGGGTGCTTTGCTCACCCCATGGATGGGGGTTTTTGGGGTGCTCTGCTCAACCAATGGATGGGGTTTTGGGATGTTTTTCTCACCCCATGGATGGGGTTTTGGGATGCTCTGCTCACCCCATGGATGGGGGGTTTTTGGGATGCTCTGCTCACCCCAAAGCCTCTCAGCTGGGAGGGGGCACATGGGGGTGTGTGCGGTGGACACCCAGGTGTTAGAGCACCCCAAACCCCTGCCTGGGTGATGCTGATCCCCCCAAACCCACTGTGTGTGGGGAGGGTGGGTGACATTGGGGACCCCCACCCAGCCCAGCACTGAGGGCACATTGCAGCCCCTTCCCCACTGCAGACCCTCCCCACATCCCAAATCCCCCAGGACCCAGGGACAGGATGGGGGGCACAGGATGGGGACCCCCCCAGGGGTTTCCTGTAGACAGAAGGACATCGTTGTGGCCAGGGGGACATCGTTCTGTCCCCTGCCCTGCTCCTCCCTGTCACCCCTGGGTGCCACACGGTGGCTCCTGCCTGTCCGTGGGTGTCACCAGCCTTTGTCCCCTGACACTGGGCCCTAATTCCCTTTGTGGCCAGGCTTTATCCCGTGCTCGGTGATCCCTAATCCCCTCGCACCGAGGGGCTGGGGCCCCTCCAGGGACATCTGCCAGGCCTGGCCAGCCCCTCCCCACAGCCCCCAGGGAGCAGGGCATGGCTCCAGCCTGGGCACAGCAGCCTGGTGCCCATCCCAGCTCGGCCAGCGAGGCTTTGGGGTGTCCCCGAGCCACCCTCACCCCCTTTGTCCTTCCCCAGCTCCCCCCCATTTGGGGCCGGGGGTCTCCAGGGGCTCGGTTCCATCCTGGGGGGCACCTGTGGGGTTTCCCCCCCCCGGCTGAGCCCCCCCTCGTGCCCCCAGGTGTTCAGCACTTACTCCAACGAGGATTACGACCGCCGCAATGAGGACGTGGATCCCATGGCGGCCTCGGCCGAGTACGAGCTGGAGAAGAGGGTGGAGAGGCTCGACCTGTTCCCCGTGGAGCTGGAGAAAGGTGGGTGCTGCCCCCAGAGCCATGCCCAGGGCAGCCTGGAGGTGCCAGCCCGGCAGGACACGGCTCTGTGTGCCCGCAGACTCGGAGGGGCTCGGCATCAGCATCATCGGCATGGGCGCGGGGGCCGACATGGGCCTGGAGAAGTTGGGAATCTTCGTCAAGACGGTGACAGAAGGAGGGGCAGCGCACCGGGACGGCAGGTACGGCTGGGGGCAGCGGGGCAGGGCTGCCAGGGCTGCCCCGGGGCTGGGCAGGAGCTGTGAGCCTGCCCGTGTCCCCAGGATCCAGGTGAACGACCTGATCGTGGAGGTGGACGGCACCAGCCTGGTGGGGGTCACGCAGAGCTCCGCTGCCTCCGTGCTCAGGAACACCAAGGGACGAGTCCGGTATGAGCTGGGCCTTGGGGGGGTGGGAGCCCTGAGACCCCTCCCCAGGCACTGCTGAACGCGGGGTCCCTGCCCCACAGCCTGTCCCCACAGCCTGTCCCCATGTCCCTGCAAAGTGCCACCCAAAGTGCTCCCAACTCATCCTCACCCCCTGAACCTGCTGCTCCTGGGAGAACTGCAGGGCTGTCCCCTGGCTGTGTCCCCCGGGTGTCCCCTGGCTGTGTCCCCTGGGTGTCCCCAAGTGTCCCCTGGTTGTGTCCCCTGGGTGTGCCCTCCACCCCGGGTGTCCCCTGGCAGTGCCCTCCAGGTGTCCCCAAGTGTCCCCTGGCTGTGTCCCGCGGGTGTCCCCTGGCTGTGCCCGCCCCGGGTGTCCCCCCTGAGCCACGGTGCCCCCCAGGTTCCTGATCGGGCGGGAGAAGCCGGGCGAGCAGAGCGAGGTGGCGCAGCTGATCCAGCAGACGCTGGAGCAGGAGCGGTGGCAGCGCGAGATGATGGAGCAGCGCTACACCCAGTACACTGAGGACGACGAGGAGGTGAGGGGACAGCGCTGCCCTGCAGGGACACGGGCTGGGGGTGGCACGGTGGCACTCCCCAGGTGCCAAGCACACCCCTGTGCCCCTCACAGACCGGGGAGTACGCCACGGACGAGGAGGAGGAGATGAGCCCCATGTTCCCCAGCGGGGAGATGGCCATCGAGGTGTTCGAGCTGGCCGAGAACGAGGACGCGCTGTCCCCCGTGGAGATGGACCCCGAGAAGCTGGTGCACAAGTTCAAGGAGGTGAGGAGGGGCTGGCAGAGGGCAGGGGGTGCCCGCCCGGGGGGCTGTGCCCAGCCCGTGCCCACCTTGGCTCTCCCACAGCTCCAGATCAAACACGCCGTGACCGAGGCTGAGATCCAGCAGCTCAAGAGGAAGGTGAGGAGGGGTCCTGCCTGCCCGGGGGTGGGGGGACACCCCGACAGCTGCCCTGGCACCCTGAATGTCCTTCTGCACCTGCCCTGCATGGGCCATTCCATGTCCTGCCGTGTCCTGCCTGCCACCTGGCTGTGCCATGTCCTGCCTGTCACCTGGCTGTGCCAAATCCTGCCTGTCACCCGGCTGTGCCACATCCTGCCTGTCACCTGGCTGTGCCATATTCTGCCTGCCACCTGGCTGTGCCACGTCCTGCCTGTCACCCGGCTGTGCCACGTCCTGCCTGCCACCTGGCTGTGTCATTTCCGCCTGTCATCTGGCTGTGCCATGTCATGCCACGCTGGGCCGTGTCCCATCCCCTGGCTGTGCCATGTCCCATCCCTGGCTGTGCCTTCCTGGCTGTGCCATGTCCCATCCCTTGACTGTGCCCTGTCCCATCCCTGTCTGTGCCACGTCCCACCCCGCCCCCTGGCTGTGCCACACCCCGTGGTGACCCCGCTGTCCCCAGCTGCAGTGCCTGGAGCAGGAGAAGGCGCGCTGGAGGGCCGAGAAGGCCCAGCTGGAGCAGAGCGTGGAGGAGAACAAGGAGCGCATGGAGAAGCTGGAGGGTTACTGGATGGAGGCACAGAACCTGTGCCAGGCCGTGGACGAGCACCTCAAGGAGACCCAGGCCCAGTACCAGACCCTGGAGCGCAAGTACAGCAAGGCCAAGCGGCTCATCAAGGAGTACCAGCAGAAGTGAGGGCAGCTCCAGTGTCCCCTCGGGAAGGGACCTGTCCCCAGGGTGTCCCACCCACCCCGGGCACCCCTGTCCCTGGGCACAGACTGTGCCACTGGGCTGAGCCATCCCTTGCCTGTGGGTCCATCCCTTGCCTGTGGGTCCATCCCTGGCCGTGGGTCCATCCCTGGCTGTGGGTCCATCCTTGGCTGTGGGTCCATCCCCTGGCTGTGGGTCCATCCCTTGCCTGTGGGTCCATCCTTGGCTGTGGGTCCATCCCCTGGCTGTGGGTCCATCCCTTGCCTGTGGGTCCATCCTTGCCTGTGGGTCCATCCCTTGCCTGTGGGTCCATCCCTTGGCTGTGGGTCCATCCCTGGCCGTGAGTCCTTGTCCTTGGTGTGGAGCCTTTGAGGGGCTCTGACCCCTCTGTGGCACCCCTGTCCCCGGGCACAGACCGTCCTTCGGGCAGGGACACATCCCTGAGGTGCCAAACCCTCCCTGGGCACCCTCTGTCCCCAGGCATGGACCTTCCCTGGGCGTGGGCTCACCCCAGGGGAACCAACTCCTTCCCCTTGACTCAAACCCATCCCTGGGGCGCCCAGTCCTTCTGGGCACCCTTTGTCCATTGGCAGGGACCTTCCCCTTGGCACGGATCCATCCTGGGCAGGGCCTGGAGCACCCTGGGACAGAGGATGAGCTTTGAGCTCCATTCCGAGCCCAACCCTCCCAGGATCCCATGATCCATGGGGAGCCAGCTCCTTCCTGAGCACCCCTGGGCATGGCCCATCCTCTGGGGGATCCTCGGGCACCCCAACCTGCCCAGCAGGGTCCTGCCCTGGCACCCAAACCCCTGGGATGTGCCATGGCTGGGGACGGGCACCCACGGCACGGGTCCCCACAGGGAGATCGAGTTCCTGAAGAAGGAGACGGCGCAGCGGCGGGTGCTGGAGGAGTCGGAGCTGGCGCACAAGGAGGAGATGGAGAAGCTGCAGGAGAAGGTGGGCACGGGGCGCCGGGACGCGGGATGTCCCTGACCCCCTGCCCGGCCCCGCCGTGCCAGCGATGGATCCCGGGATCTGCTCGGGATCGGCCGCCGCACCCCAAACGGGCGGCCCCGGAGCTCCGGACTGAGCCGCGGATCCCACGCCGGACCGTGGGGGATCTGCTCCTGCCGGACCCTGCTGCTCCTGCTGCCGGATCGCCCGGGATCTGCCCGGGATCTGCTTGGGGTCTGCCCGGGATCTGCTTGGGGTCTGCCCAGGATCTGCCCGGGATCTGCTCGGGATCTGCTTGGGGTCTGCTTGGGATCTGCCCGGGATCTGCCTGGGATCTGCCCAGGATCTACCTGGGATCTGCTCGGGATCTGCTTGGGATCTGCCTGGGATCTGCTCGAGGTCTGCTCAGGCGCCCCGAGCCTCCTCCCGGGCCTGGATCACAGTGGATCTCCAGCTCTGGGGCCTGACGTGCCCTAAGGGACAGAGGGATCTCCCTGGGCAGTGGATCCCTGCCGTGTGCAGGGTCCTGGTGACCAGTACCGAGCCTGGAGGATCCACAGGGTGTCGGTGATCGGCACCGAGCGTGGGAGATCCCGGTGACCAGAACCGAGCATGGGGGATCCACGGGGTCCCGGTGACTGGCACCGAGTGTGGGGGATCCCAAAGGATCCCGGTGACCAGAACCGAGCATGGGGGATCCCAAAGGATCCCGGTGACCAGAACCGAGCATGGGGGATCCACGGGGTCCCGGTGACCGGCACCAAGTGTGGGGGATCCCAAAGGATCCCGGTGACCAGAACTGAGCATGGGGGATCTCAAAGGATCCCGATGACCGGTGCTGAGTACGGGGGATCCCAAAGGATCCCAGTGACCAGAACTGAGCACGGGGGATCCCAAAGGATTCCAGTGACCAGAACCAAGCCCAGGGGATCCGCGGGATCCCGGTGACCGGCGCCGAGCGCGGGGCCCGGCGCTCCCGTTGGGATCCCATGCTGGTCATGCTGGATCCCCCACGGGTCCTGCGGGGCAGAGCGGATCCCAAAGGATCCCCCCCGGGGGGGTCACCGGGGAGGGGCCGGCCCTGCCCGGCCGGGGGGCACCAGGGCACAGCGGGGAGGTCCCCAACACCCAGCAGAGCCCTCCCCACTCAGCCACCTCCATCACCCCCAAAATGTCCCCTGGCATCCCACAGAGACTCACCCAGCACCTGCCTGCAGCCCCCTGCCCATCCCAACCCATCCCTGTGCTCCCCATGTGTCCTGCAGTGACCTCTGTGTGTCCCCACAGTGACCCCAGTGTGTCCCCAGTCACCTCTGTGTGTCCCCAGTCACCCCATTGTGTCCCCAGTCACCTCTGCGTGTCCCCAGTCACCCCTGTGTGTCCCCACAGTGACCCCAGTGTGTCCCCAGTCACCCCAATGTGTCCCCACAGTGACCCCAGTGTGTCCCCAGTCACCCCAGTGTGTCCCCCCAGTGTGTCCCCCAGTCATCGCTGTGTCCCCAATCTGCCTCCCACGTGTCCTGCAGTCCCCCCTGTCCCCCACTTCCCATCTCTGTGCCCCGTCCCTGTGTTCCCTGTCCCCCAGTACCACCCCCCATGTCCCCCCATGTCCCGCCCCCCATGTCCCACCTCCCTGTCCCCATGGCTGTGTCCCCCCGCCCATCACACGTCCCCATGTGTGTCCCCCCCCCACCCCGGTGTGTGTGTCCCCCCGACCCCCGCTGAGACCTGTCCCCTTTGCTGTTTTTCAGATCTCCGAACTGGAGGCCAAGCTGCAGACTTTGAAAAATTCCAACCCGACCTAAACCACCCTCAAAAACCGCAGCGATCCTGGGGGGGGCCCCCTCCCAGCCCCGCCCCCCCCCCGGCCCTGCCCCCTCCCGTTCCCAGCCCTTCCCCGGGGGGAGGGGGGGGGGTGAGACCCCGCCAAGGCCTCCTGGTGCCCCCCACCCCCCTCGGGGGCACGGACGGGGGGGGCTCGGGGGGACACCCCGCGTTCGTGTCTGTGTCCAGTGTGAGTCTCGTGGTGACGTGATGGACCCGCGGGGGGGCGCGGGCCCCCCAGGCCTCCCCCTCGACGTGACCCCCCGCCCCCGGACACAGCTGGCACGTGGGGGGGGGCACACAGGACAATGTCCCCCCCAAATCCCCAAATGTGAGCCATGCTGGGGGGGTCGCTGGGAGCCCCCCCAGACCCAGCTCCTTCTCTTGGGACTCACCGGAGCACGGCCGGGGGGGGGCTTTGCCTCCCCCACCACGGACTCACCCCCAGCCCCACATCGAGGTGACCCCGGGACCATCGCCATGGCGGGGGGGGACCCCGAGTGTCCCCCCCGACCCCCTCAGTGCCACCATCGCCGGGCAGGGGGACCCCCGACCCTTTGCCAAGCCCGCGGGGGATGGGGGGGGCACCAGCCCCACTGCCCCCCCCCCGTGGGGACACCCCGCTGCCCCCCGACCCCGCCAACGCCGCCCCCCGAGCCCGGGGCTTTCGCCTTCCCCGGGCGGGGGGGACACACGGAGGGGGGGGGTTCCCTCTGGGGTAGGGGCGATGCTCCCCCCCCTCACCTGTAAATAACCCCCCCCCCCCAAAAAAAAATCACGGCATTTCTCTGGGGCTGGGACACCCCCCAACCTCCGGCCGCCCCCAGCCGGGCCGGGGGGGGTCCCGCCCTTTGATTTTCATTTCTATTTTGCCCCCCTGCCCCCGAGTCTCCGACAGTAACTGGATGTGGGGGCAACTGGGAGCCAGAGCTGGTTATACTGGGAAGGGGAGGCGGGGGGCGCGTGGGGCGGCGGGGGGGCGGGGCCGGGGGGTCCGACTGGATTGGAGCCACTTTGGGGAGGGGGGAGGGGGCTATTTAAAAAGGTGGGGGGGGGGTCCCGGGGAGCGCGAGCCCCGGGGGGCCGGGGTTATTTAATCTCACACGTGTACCTGTGGGTGTATATACTATATATAATGTACCTATGTAGCAGCGCTCCACATCTCCGCGCCCGACGCCACCCCCGCCCCATAAAAGCGACCCCCGCCCCATAAACGAGACCCCCGCCGCCCCCCAAGTGCGGGCTCGGCCTCGCCCCTCGCCTTCTGCCGGCGGATGGGCCGGGAGGGGGGGGGCACCGGGAAGGGTGGGGGGGGATGTGGGGAATCATTTTGGGGTCGTGGGAAGGGGTGGGGAGGGTGAGAAGAATTGGGGGGCTGGGAAGGATGGGGGGGAACTGGGAGTGATTTGGGGTGGTGGGAAGAAGTGGGGGGCAGAGGGGAGTGGGAAGGATGGGGGACACTGGGAAGGACTGGGAGTGATTTGGGGTGGGGGGCAGAGGGGAGTGGGAAGGACTGGGAGTGATTTGGGGTGGGGGGCAGAGGGGAGTGGGCAGGGTGGGTGACACTGGGAGGGTTGGGAAGGACTGGGGTGCACTGGGGGAGCTGGGCACGGCGTGAGGGTGCGCTGGGAGGATCCCCTGGGCCGGTGGGCACCGGGGGACACTCGGGGACACTGGGGACCATGGGGACCGTGCAGCGGGCGGTGGCAGCGCTGCGGCCGTGCCCGTGTCCCGCCGGTCGCTGTCCCTTCAGCACCGCCGCGCGTCCCTCCGTGCCCGGCGTGGCCGTGCCCTCGGTGCCCCCCGGCGCTGTCCGTTCAGCACCCGCGCGTGTTCGCTGTCCCTCGGGTCCCCATCCCCGGTGTCCGTTCAGCCCCGGGCTCGTTCCGGGCGGGGCAGTCCCCGCCCCCGCCGCCCCCGCTGTTTCCGGGTTCCTGTGCCCCCCCCCCCCCCGCGGCCCCCGGCCCGGCGGGGCGGTTCGGCAGCGCCCTCCGCTCCCACCGGCCCCGACACCGGCCCGGCGGGAGGCGAGAGGGGCCGAGCAGGATGCCCGAGGAGCGCGGGTGAGTGGGGAGGGGGGGATCGGGCAGGGCGTCACCCCTGGACGGCGGCCCCGGTACAGCCCCGGTGTAGTCTCGGTAGAACCCCAGCCCCCAGAACAGGCTCGGTACAGCCCCCGATACTGGCCAAGCCCCCAGCGCAGCCCCGGTACAGCCCCGGTACAGCCCCAGCCCCGGTACAGCCCCGGTAGGTTCCCGGTAGCTCCCCTCCCCCGGGACAGCCCCATCCCCTCGGTTCGATATTCGCGGTCCAGACTCATTCCCGGTCCGGCATTCCCGGTCCAGCCCCACCCAGGGACACCATTCCCGGTACCGGCTCCTCCCGGGGCTGCTCCCCTCCCCCCGCGATGCTGCCGAGGCCCGAGGAGCCCCCGCCCCCACCGAGACCCCCGAGCACCGGGGGCGGGGGCGTTTAACCCCTTCCCGGCCGCTCTGCAGCGGGGGTCCCCAGCCCCCGTCCCGCGGGGGGCACCGAGGGGCTGGTCCCTCCCCCAATGTCCCCTCTGTCCCACCGTGTCGGTCTGTCCGTCCCCCTGATGTCCCCGCTGTCCCCAGCCCTGTCCCACCGTGTTGGTCTGTCCGTCCCCCTGATGTCCCCTCTGTCCCCAGCCCTGTCCCACCATGTCGGTCTCCAAGCTGCAGGACACGGACGAGGTTTTTGGTGAGTTCCTGCGGGGGGGCCCTGGGGTGCAGAACCCCCCTGGGGGTGCAGAGCCACCCGTGGGTCCCCACGCAGCCTCAGTGTCCTCCCGTGTCACGGCTTGGGGACAATGTGTGCTTGGGGACAATGTGTGCGTGGGGAAGGGGACATGGGGACACACGTGGGGTGTGGGGGTGACAAGGACATGGGGACACATCCAGGGCACACGGGAATGGGGTGTCAGGGGGCACAGGGGTGTGCAGGGGGTGACAGGGACCTGGGGACACAGCAGGGGACATGCCCAGAGCCACCACTCGGGTGGGGTTGGGGTGCAGGGGTCGGAGCAGGGTGGGGATATTGGGGGGATCCTGGTGGCACGTGGGCAAAGCGTGTCCCCCCTTGGTGACAGGGACACTCTGTCCTCAGAGTCACCCACTCTGTCCCCATGCTGGGCCATCTCTTTGAACACTTCTCTCTGTCCCCCTGTCCCCTGTCCTGCCCCACCGGGGTGCCCCATCCATGTCCCAATGCTCCCCTCTCCTTGTGCCCCCTCCTGTCTTCCTGGGACTGCCCACCTGCCCTTTGACTCTCCTGCCCTGCCCCTGTCCCTCTGTCCCTCTGTCCCTCTGTCCCCTCTCCGCTGGGCTGGCCTTCCCTGTCTGTCCACCTGCCTCCAACGCTTCCCTATCGCTTTCTCCCTGCTCATCCCTCCCTCCATCTCCCATCTGTCCGTCCATCCATCCATGCATCCTTCCATGGATGCATCCATCATCCATCCATCCATCCATCCATCCATCCATCCATCCATCCATCCATCCATCCATCCATCCTTCCATCCATCCATCCATCATCCATCCGTCCATCTGTCCATCCATCCATCCCCATCCATCCTTCCATCCATCATCCATCCATCCATCCATCCATCCATCCATCCATCTATCCATCCATCCATCCATCCATCCATCCATCCATCCATCCATCCATCCATCCATCCATCCATCCATCATCCATCCATCCATCCCTCCATGTCCATCCCTCTGTCCACCCCCACGTTCCCGCTCTCTCCCACCCCACACCATCCCGCTGTCTGTCCGTCCGTCTCTCTCTGCCCCGGTGTCTCTGTCACGGGCAGATTTTACCGCTGTGGTTCCAGAGACGCCGCGCTTGGACAGCAGCCTGCACAAGGCCCGCGCCCGGCTCCTGGCCCGCGGCCGCCGCCAGCGGCCCTCGCGCTCCCGCCTGCGCGACAGCGCCAGCTCCACCGAGGGCGACGAGGGGCCCGAGGCCGCGGTGAGACAGGACAGGGGCTGGGGGGCACAGGGATTGGGGACACCAGGGACAGAGTGGAGGGACACCAGGCCTGGGGGGTCACAGGGACTGGGGACATCAGGGAGGGCCTTGGGGGACACTGGGGCTGGGGGGTCAGAGTCAGGGGACACCAGGGCTGAGGATGTCACAGGGATTGGGGACCTCAGGGTTGGCCTTGGGGGACACCAAGGGCTGAGGATGTCACAGGGATTGGGGACCTCAGGGTTGGCCTTGGGGGACATCAAAGGCTGGGGGTGTCACAGGGATTGGGGACACCAAAGATGGTCTTGGGGGATGCCAGGGCTGGGTTGTCACAGGGATTGGGGACCTCAGGGATGGACTTGAGGGATGCCAGGGCTGGGGGAGTCACAGGGATTGGGGACACCAGGGACCCCAGGGACAGGCCTGCAGGGCACCATGGACACCAAGGATGGGTGGGGGGATGCCGTGTTTGGGGGCAGGGAAGGTGGCCTAGGGAACAACCCCGGGGGGCTGCAGGGCTCTGACCCCTGCCCGTGCCCCCGCAGGGCACCGAGGGCGAGGGCAGCCCCCCGGCCCCCTCGCCCTTCTCCTGCACCGACGGCTTCTCCTTCGAGCCGGGGGTGGCACGGCCGGGCCCGGGCCCCCCGGCCCCCACGCCCCCCCTCAGCCGCTACCGGCCCCTCACCAACACCCCGTCCCAGGAGGGGCTCTCGGGGCCCCCCGCGTCCCAGTCCTGCCCCAGCTCCGACAGCTCCCCCGGCTTCGCCCGCCGCCACCCCCGGCCCCGGCAGCACAGCGAAGGTGAGACCCCCCCGAGACCCTGGGGACACCTCGGGGGGACAGAGGGTGACAGCCCGGTGCCACCCCTGCAGATGACAGCCGGGACATGAGCCCCCCCTCGCCTGCCAGCCCGACCGTGGGGCTCGATAAGAAAACGAGGAGGAAATTCTTGGATTTGGGGTGAGAGCTCAGCCTGGGCAGGGGGAGGGACAGAGGGCTGGGGGGATGGAAGGGGATGGATGAAGGGATGGAGAAGGGCAATGGAAAGATGGAAAAATAGATGGAGGGATGGGGGAAGGGTGGATGGATGGATGGATGGATGGATGGATGGATGGATGGATGGATGGATGGATGGATGGATGGATGGATGGATGGATGGATGGATGGATGGATGGACGGATGGATGGACAGATGGATGGATGGATGGATGATGGATGGATCCCTGGATGGATGGAAGGACAGACAGACAGAGGGGGTCCTGGTGCCCCAGTCAGGTCACCACCCCTGTCCCCAGGGTGACCCTGCGCCGGGCGTCCTCTGGGAAGAGCCGCAAGGAGAAGAGCAGCAACCGCCTGTCCATGGGCAGCAGGTGAGGACAGTCCCCGGGACAGCCTGGGGACAGCCTGGGGACAGCCCCTGACACTGCTGTGTCCCCAGGGAGGTGGCGGAGGGGCCCAGCCGCCCCTCGGGGTCCCCGTTCCTGCCCTTCTCCTGGTTCTCGGACAGCGCCCGGGGCTCGCCCGGCCCCGCATCCCCCGCGGGCTCCCCCCGGCACGAGGGGCTCAGCCCCCCCAAATCCGCCTCGCAGGTGAGCCCCGGCCATGGGGACGGGCCTGGGGACCCCATGGGCTCTAAGAGAGGAGGTGACACCAGCTCTGGGGACAGGGCACAAAGCCCCAGAGGGTCAGGAAACAACAGGGAGAGGACTTGAAGCCCCACGGGGTCAGGGGGGCTTTGTGGGGGTGTCAGAGCCCTGTAGAGTCAGGACAGGAATTGGGGGTGTCCAAAACCCTTTAGGATCGGGGTGGCTTTAGGGGAATCAATGCTCTGAGGGGGCTGGCAGCCAATTGGGGGGCTGCAGGGGGTCGCTGGGGGCTGTGGGGTGGCTCTGGGTGTCACTGGGGTGGCTCTGGGGTGGCTCTGGGTGTCACTGGGATGGCTCTGGATGTCACTGGGGGGCTCTGGGTGTCACTGGGTGTCACTGGGATGGCTCTGGATGTCACTGGGGGGCTCTGGGTGTCACTGGGTGTCACTGGGGTGGCTCTGGGTGTCACTGGGTGTCACTGGGATGGCTCTGGGTGTCACTGGGGGGCTCTGGGTGTCACTGGGGGGCTCTGGGTGTCACTGGGTGTCACTGGGGTGGCTCTGGGTGTCACTGGGGGGCTCTGGGGGTTGTTGGAGGGCAGTGGGGTGGCTCTGGGTGTCACTGGGGTGTCACTGGGATGGCTCTGGGTGTCACTGGGTGTCACTGGGTGTCACTGGGGTGTCACTGGGGTGGCTCTGGGTGTCACTGGGGGCCTCTGGGGTGGCTCTGGGTGTCACTGGGTGTCACTGGGGGCTCTGGGGTGGCTCTCGGTGTCACTGGGTGTCACTGGGTGTCACTGGGGGCCTCTGGGATGGCTCTGGGGTCCCAGCCCTGCCCCTCGCGCTGCCCTAGGACTCGGAGCTGAGCGAGGACTCGCCACCATCCAGCGCCAGCCCCCGCCTGCCCGGCCCCCCCAAGTGCTCGTACCCCTACCACACCCTGTCCCAGTCCTCGGACGAGGTGAGAGCGGCGCGGGGGGCGCGGGGCCGGGGCTGTCCCCCCACCAGGTGGCCCGGGGACCCCCGGCTGACCCCCGTGCGCAGCTGCTGGAGGAGCCGGCGGGCGCGGCCGCGGGCTGGACGTGCGGCCAGGTGGGGCAGTGGCTGCAGAGCCTGGGCCTGGAGCGCTACGTGCGGGAATTCGCCGAGCGCGGCGTGGACGGGCCCCGCCTGCTGCTCCTCGACGGGGCCAAGCTCAAGGTGCGGGGCCGGGGGGGCTCCAGGGACCCCAAAAGATGGAGGGAGAGAGGTTCTGGGTGCTCCGGGGGGGGGATTCTGTGGGGCAGGAAGGGCTGGGATGGTTTGGGGTACCCCAATTCCATGGGGCAGGAAGGGCTGGGATTGGTCAGGGTTCCCCAGTTCCATGGGGCAGGAAAGTCTGGGAGGGTTCTGCATACCCCAAAGGGGGTTTCTGTGGGGCAGGAAGATCTGGGAAGGTTTGGGGTGCCCCAATTCCATGGGGCAGGAAGGTTTGGGGACGGTTTGGGGTACCCCAAAGTGGGTTTCCATGGGTACCCACACCCCATTGTCCGAGCTGGCCGCCCCATGGGTTGGGGACACCGGGGACCCCAAGGGACGATCCCAAGGGAGGGACGGGCGGTTCTGGGGACCCCAAGGGACGATCCCAAGGGAGGGACGGGTGGTTCTGGGGACCCCAAGGACGATCCCAAGGGAGGGACGGGCATTGTGGGGACCCCAAGGGACGATCCCAAGGGAGGGACGGGCGTTGTGGGGACCCCAAGGAGCCGCAGTGCGGGGAGGGTCCCGGGGGTGCCCGTGGCCAGCCCGCGGTGCCGCAGGCGCTGGGCGTGGGCAGCTCGCAGGACCGCGCGGTGCTCAAGCGGCGGCTGAAGGAGCTGAGCCTGGCGGCCGAGCGGGAGCGCAAGGCCCGCGACAAGGCGGACAAGCAGCGGGACAAGCACAAGAAGAAGGACCAGGAGCAGCGGCGGAGCTGAAAACCGGGGGGGTCCCGCACCCCATCCCCACCCACAGCCCCCCGGGACACACCCCGGGCACACGGGGCACGGCCAAGGGTCAGCGGCCGGGACCCCCGGCCCCTTTCGGGATGCAGAGGGCACCTGAGACACCCCCAGCCCGTCCTGCCACCCCCACCTGTCACCACCCCCGAGGGGTCCCAGCCCCCTCCCCATCCCCAGGAGGGGACAGGGTGTGGTCTGACCCCCTCCTCACACACGGGCACCCCCAAATCGGGGCAGGGAGTGAACCCCACCCCGCCTCCCCCCCACAGCCCCAAACGCGGCCCCCCGAGGCCACCCCAGGAAATAAAAGGGTATCAAGGGCCAGTGCAAACCGAAGTGACCAGTGTCACCTGACGGGGGGCACAGAGCAGCTCCCCAGGTCCCCAGGTCCCCAAGTGCCGCCCCGGGATTGAAGCCTCAGCCCCCTCCCAATGCTAGAGGGGGGAAACTGAGGCACCAGGACCCCAAACCACCACCGGGGTTCAGTCAACATCCAATTTATTGACAGTGGGGAGGGGTCTGGGGGGAATCTGGGGAATGGGAGGGGAGGGGGGTTGAACAGGTCACAGCAAGTGTGGGGGTGGGGACAGCTCAGTAGTGCAACAACAGAGGGGGAGCAGGGACAGGAACATGGGGAGGGAGGGAGGGGGGGTCAGGCCTGGTCCCCCCTCCCCATGAGGGCTGTGGGTGCAGGGAAGTGCTACTGGTCCTACTGGGACAGGACCAGTCCCTTGCTGGGATGGGGGCACCCCTGGGGTGGGTGAGGGGACAACAGGCACTGCTCCAACCCCCCCCAGCTCCGTCCCTAAGTGCCACCAAGGCGGGGACACCCGGACACGCCCACGCCCCACCCTTCCCAAAGAGCCCGAAGAACCGCGATGGCAAACAACCCCGGGGCACTCGGGGACTCCTCGTGGGTGCGGCTGAGGGGTCCCGGTGCCCGGGGGGGGGGCCCGGGGGGGCTCAGGGCACGCGGTAGGTGGAGGTGTTCTTGGGCTCGGTGCTGGGCACGCACCAGTCCCCGGCCTCCTGGCTGGCCTGGTAGTGCCGCCACGCCGACTTGTTGTACACGGGCAGCCGCTCCACCGAGTCCGTGGACAGCGCCTGGGGGGCACGGGGGGGCTCAGCGAGGGTCCCGAGCCCCCCCCGGGGTGGAGCTGGGGACAGGCACTCACCTTCAGGTAGATGACGGCGTCCGGGTGCCGAAGCCCTCCATGGAGAAGAGCTGCAGGTCCCCCTGGAAGTACTTGGCATAGAGGCGGGAGATGGGCAGCCCGTAGCCAAAGCCGGCCTAGGGGGGGCAGGGAATTGGGGTGGGGGGTCCCCAGGGTTGGGGGAGCACCGCCAGGGCACCCCCGGCCTCCCCAGAGTGCCAGGAGTGTCATTGGCACTGCCAGCGGGCATGGTGGCACCGTCAAAGGGTTCCAGAATGGCCACAGGGGCACTCTGCCAGCTCAAAGTGTCCCCATGCCACCCTAAAGATCCCCATGACACTCCAAAGGATCCCACTGTCACCCCAATGTGTCCCACTGCCACCCTAAAGTGTCCCCATGCCAACCCTAAAGTGTCCCCATGCCACCTTAAAGGATCCCCATGACAGTCCAAAGGATCCCACTGTCACCCCAAAGTGTCCCCATGCCACCATAAAGGATTCCACTGCCACCCCAAAGTGTCCCCATGCCAAAGGATCTCACTGTCACCCCAATGTGTCCCACTGCCACCCCAAAGTGTCCCCATGCCACCCTAAAGTGTCCCCATGCCACCTTAAGGGGCCTCCTGCCAACCCAAAGTGTCCCCATGCCACCCTAAAGGATCCCCATGACACTCCAAAGGATCCCACTGTCCACCCAATGTGCCCCACTGCCACCCCAAAGTGTCCCCATGCCACCCTAAAGGGTGCCACTGTTACCCCCCAAGGTTCCCCACATCCCATCCAAGCCTGCCAAACTGTCCCCGTGCCACTTCCAAGCACTCCCACACCATCAAATGTCCCCAAAAGGTCCCAGGCCAAGCCCAAACCTCCCAGTGCCACCCCAGCCCACCCCAATCACCCCCAAAACACTCCCAGGCCACTCCAGCCACCCCCCAAACCCTCCCATGCCACCCCCAAAGCACCTCCTGCCTCTCCAGGTCCCCAAACGACCCCCAAACAATCCCCAAGCCACTCCAGCCCCCTCAAACGCCCCCAACCCCCCTGAGCTGCAGCCCCCCATCCCAACGAAGCCCCCCACCCCTGGGGGGGGGGTCATCTACCAGGGGGGCCCCCCCAGAGCCCAGCTGGGGGGTGGGGGCTGTCGAGTACATGTAGCTGAAGAGCCGCTCGATCTTCCTCAGGGGCACCCCCATGCCCCTGTCACTCATCTGGGGACACCACAGCGGGTGACAACCCCGTCCCTGTGCCCCCTCCCCACACCCCCCCATCCCCCAGGGTGGGCTGGGGTCCCTCACCCGGATGGACAGGTCCCACACCCTCCCCAGGGTGGGCTGGGGTCCCTCCCCAGGGTGGGCAGGGGTCCCTCACCTGGATGGACAGGTCCTCACACCCCCAGGACAGGTCTGAGGTCCCTCACCCAGATGGACAGGTCCTCACACCCCCCAGGACAGGTCTGGGGTCCCTCACCCGGATGGACAGGTCCCCACAGCCCCCCAGGACAGGTCTGAGGTCCCTCACCCGGATGGACAGGTCCTGACACCCCCCAAGGGTGGGCAGGGGTCCCTCACCCACATGGACAGGTCCTGACACCCCCCTAGGACAGGTCTGAGGTCCCTCACCCGGATGGACAGGTCCTGACACCCCCCAAGGGTGGGCAGGGGTCCTTCACCCACATGGACAGGTCCCCACAGCCCCACAGGACAGGTCTGAGGTCCCTCACCCGGATGGACAGGTCCTCCTGGCCCAGGGCCACCATCACCCTGATGGCCGGCAGCCGGGGGCTGTTCTCGTGGCTCTCCACCGTGGCTCTCATGGCATTCTGGGGACACAGAGGCCCCGGGGGTCAGGGGGTTCCCCAGAGCCCCCCCAGACCCCTCCCCCCACCCCCAAAGGGCTGGGCTACCTTGAAGAGCTCGAAGAGCATGTGGTACAGGTGGGACGGGACGTAGACGATGCTCACGGGCTGCTCCGCGTTGCAGGCTGGGCAGGGGGGACATTGGGATTGGTGGGGACAATCCTGACCCCAAACCTGCCCCAGTCCTAAATGGGTTACCCGAGAACCACCCCCACCACAGGGAGATAAGCCAAGCATCCCCCAACCCTAAAGGAGCTGAGATACCCCTGGAATGGGGACCCTCAACCCAGAATGAACCAGACAGAAACCCCCTGGCCCAGGGTGCCCAACCCCAAAGGAGCCACCTGAGAACCAACCCCAACCCCAAAGGAGCCACCTGAGAACCCCCAACCCAAAGGAGCCACCTGAGAATCCCCAACCCCAAAGGAGCCACCCACGATCCCCTGCCTGGGCCCCCCATTGTCCCCTCACTGCCACTGTCCCCTCACTGCCACTGTCCCCTCAGCCCCGCTGTCCCCTCACCGTTGACCTCCTCGATCTCCAGCTCAGGTGAGGCCATGTAGTATTTGTCACACAGCAGCTTGGCCATGTTGTAGGCATCTGGCAAAGGGGGGGGACAGAGGGCTCAGCACCCCCAGGACCAACGGGGGCAGCCTTTGGGGTCCCCCCACCCCCAAACATTCCCCATTCCCGGGACATTCCTGGGGTGTCCTGCAGCGACTGGACAGCTCAGGGGACAGTGTGGCTGAGGCCACCCAAAATATGTGACATGAGTGAGGCCACGGGGGCTTTCAAGCAGCCCCCACCCCCAAACTGCCCCCAGATGCCGTGGGGTGAGACCCCAGACCCCCTCAGACCCCACCAACCTCTCACCACGTTGGCCACGTTGCAGTGGGGGTCGATGCTCCCGATGTGTTTGGGGTGCGCGGGGTTGGTGCTGCCATCGAAGAGCAGGGCTGGGGAGGGGACAACGAGCTGGGGACACCCCAGGGACACCCGGGGACACCCCCAGAGCACCCCGGGGGCTGTGGGGGGAAACATCTGACACCAGGGAGATGCCCAAGAGAGAATCCCTGGGGTTCGTGGGGACTCTTAGGATGGACCCCTGGGGCTGGGGGGACATTCTGATGGGGACACGCAGTCATGATGGGGACACTCAGGACAGACCCCTGGGGTTAGGAGGGGACCCCTGGGACAGACCCCTGGGGCATGGGGAGGGAACCCCCTGGTGAGGAGCTCAACAGATCCCGGGCTGGGAGGACCCTCATGGGGATCAGGACCCCTGGGGTTGGTGGGGACCCATGGGACAGACCCCTGGGGCTGGTGGGGACCCCTGGGACAGACCCCTGGGGCTGGTGAGGATGCTCAGGACAGATCCCAATGGATGGGGGGACACTCAGTGATGATGGGGACCCTCAGGACAGACCCCTGGGGTTGATGGGGACCCATGGGACAGACCCCTGGGGCTGGTGAGGACCCTCAGGACAGACCGCTGGGGACACTCTGGGGGGTCCTGGGGACACCCCAGTTCTGGGGGCCAGCCAGGATCCCCCAGGGCGGGCAGCCCCCCAGCCCCTCACTGTGCTGGTTGATGAGCATGCGGATGGAGATGCGGCTCAGGTAGAAGCGGTCCAGGAAGTACTGGATGTTCTGGTTGGACACGGGGTCGTCCCCGTAGGTCTCCTTGTACTCGATCACCCCCTGCGCCATGGTGGGGACAACGTCGTTGTGCCGGTTCCGGATCGTCACCAGCGCGTTGGTGAACCTGGGGACAGGGACAGCGCTGGGGACACCCGCTCCGGGCACAGCCCCGATCCAGGCCGGGATTCCCCGCGAGCCGGGGGCGCTGGAAAACCCGGAGTGGCTCCGGTGGCACCAGAGTGGGGGCGCTTTGGGGCGGCCCTGGGTGACACCAGCGCGGCTCTAGGAGGAGGTGACAGCCCGGGAATGGGGACAAGGACACTCCTGACTCACTGTCCCAGCGTGGCTTGGTCCTCGGGGTCCCTGTCGTGGAATTCCATGATGTCCAGCAGGCTCTGCACGTACCTGGGGGGACACCCACAGCTGGCACCCCCAAACTGAGAGGACAGCCCAGGTGACACCACACAGGGCCGGGGGTCAGCACCCCTCAGCTCAGGCCCTCACCCCAAAATCTGCTGCATCAGGGGACACTGTCCCACCATACTGCTGGCACTTGGGGACATCTGGGGACACAGCCCCTCTGATGGGGTTGGAGCTGTGATGGGGGTGGCACGGCCAGACCCCCTGGCACAGCCTGACCCCTTGGCACGGCCAGATCCCGCTGGCAGTGGCCCAGGACACTGGACAAACAACGTGTCACGTGGTGGCCAGCAGAAGGGTCACACTGCTGGCACTGCCACGGGGACATGGCACTTAAAGGGACACTCAGACCTGCCCAGCACAGGGACGTCCTGTGGCCTGGCCCTTCAGGGAGCAGGTGACACTGGTGTCCCCCCGCTGGCTGGGGACATCCTGCTGGCACAGGAGTGTCCCCAAAGGACCTGCAGCCCGTGTCACCCTAGGGGTGGCACCAGCTGGGGAGTGCCCTGCCTGTCACCCCTCGCTGTGTCCCCTGTGCCAGCAGGGGAGGACAGCTGGTGACAGCTGTGGGACAAACAGTGTGGTGGTGGCACCCGAGGTGACAGTAGAACCCCAGGGCGGTGACAGAAGCCACGGTGGCAACGGGAGCTGTGCAGGGGACCCAGGAGGGTGACAAGGGGACCCGTGGCACTGGGACCCCAGGTGAGTGGGGGGACCCATGGCAGTGGTGGCACCCTCTAGCAGGCCCCAGCCGGGTGCCAGCGGTGCCAGCTGCCCAGGAGCAGGGGTGGCAGTGCCAGCAGCCCCGTGGCAGTGTCCCCTTGTCCCCAGGGCCACACTGACCAGCTCTGCACCAGCTGCACGGAGGGCGTGCGCAGCACCCGGTCCGGGAGCAGGTTGATCTCCTTCATGATGTTGGAGAGGCGCACGGGCAGCTCCTGGCGCAGGAAGGCGAACGACGTCTTCTCACAGGCATTGCTGGAGCCTGGGGACACGGGGGGACACACAGGGACACGGGTGAGCCCCCCAGAGCCACCCCTCTGGCAGCGGGGACAGGGGACAGCAGCAGGTCCTGCTCGGCTGGGGAGGGTGTGAGGGCTGGGGGACACTGCGGGGGACAGGGAGGGCTGAGGGAGGGGACAGGGCACAGCCCACTGGGTGGGCCACCCAGAACAGCCCAAAGTGGGGCTGGGAGACCCCCGAGTGCAGCTGGGAGGGGAGAAGGAGCTGGGCCAGCACCAGGACCCAGCGCAGGCCCAGGGGTCCCCAAGCAGGAGCGGTGCAGGGGGGGCACAGCTGACCCCAAAGGCCTGGAGGGGCAGATCCCTGGGGACAAGGGACACTGGGATGGAGCTGGGGGGACAGGGAGGACCCCGGGGTGCAGCCCCAAACCCCTGTCTGGGGAGCAGGGCCAGGCCGGGTGACAGCCATGGGGGGACATCCCCATCTCTGGGGACATTGGGGGGTCCCAGCTGCCCACCTGGGGGGGCCAGGCCTGTGCAGGGCCGGGGGTCCCTCATGGGGGGGGTGTCAGGATGTGCCCCAAATGAAGGGCTCTGGGGGGCACAGGGGACACCCCCAAAAGGGGCCGATGAGGAAACCACGTTCCAATCCCACTTATTCACGCGGGGGGTGCTGTTAAATCCCCTCACCCCAATAACAAGGGGATATTTGGGGGGTCAGGGTTACCTGAGCCCACACACCCACTGAGGGGGGAGCAGCCCCCAGAGCCCCCAGATTTACGGGGTGGGGAGGGGAAAAACTCCCCGGGGAGGGGGGCAGGAATTCCCGAGGGGATGTGGGAAGGAATTCCCAGGAAGAGGGTCGGGAATTCCCGGGAAAGGGGGGCAGGAATTCCCGGGAAGGGGGCAGGAATTCCCGGGGGTGTGCACGGAGCTCCCTCCCCCGAGCACCGCCCCCACGCCGGCTGTCCCCGTGCCGGAGCAGGGTGGGGGTCCCGGAGCTGGGCCGGGGGGGGGGTTTCCTTTAATTACCGAAGTCCAGAAACTGCTTCATGGAGAGCGGCGACGGCGAGAACTTGCTGAAGTGCTCGATGTAGGTGGGGACGCCGGCCAGCGCCGCGCGCTTCCCGAGGCACCGCAGCAGCCGCATGGCCCCGCTGTCCCCTCAGGGTCCCCTCAGGGTCCCCTCAGTGCCCCCTCAGGGTCCCCTCAGTGCCCCCTCAGGGTCCCCTCAGGGTCCCCTCAGCGACCCCCGAGCCCCCGGGCCCGGACGCGGCCCCGCCCCCGCCGCGCCGCGCGCAAACAACACACCCGCCGTCAATCAACGAGTCTCAGCCAATCAGCGCCCGTCGTGCAGCAAACCCCGCCCCTCCCCGTGCCAATCCGGCTTCACCGCTGGGCACGCCCCGCTGTCAATCACCGCGAGCCGCGCCCCCTCGGGGAAGTTATACTTCATGCCCCGCTGTCAATCACAGGGAGCCACGCCCCTCAGGGAAGTTAATGGAGCACGCCCCGCTGTCAATCACAAGGAGCCACGCCCCTCAGCGAAGTTATGCTGCACCCGCTGCTGTCAATCACCGCGAACCACGCCCCTCAGGCGAGTTAATGCTGCCCGCTCCGCTGTCAATCACCGCGCGCTTCGCGGCCAATCAGCGCCCGCTCTGCTTTAGGCCCCGCCCCTCCCGGGTTAACCCCGCCCCTCGCTGACGCACCGCCGCTAATTTGCATAACCGGGGCTCCCATCAGCCCCTGGGGGGTCCCAGACGCCTTTCCGGGGTGTTTTGGGGAGGTTTGAACCTTTCCCGAAGGTTCTGGGGGGCTCTGAGCCCACCCCAATCCCCGCATTACCCCCCCAATCACCCTCTGCGCCCCGGATACATCATCCCCCCCCCTCGTCCTCTTTTTGCCCCAAAAACCCCCAAATCCCAGCCCACCCCCCCCCATCCCGGCAGCCAGGGCACGGAGGGGACACGAGGTTACAAATCCCAGAGCGAGCCTTTATTGGGCCCCGGCGAGGAAGGGAGAGGGGGGGTTTGGGGGCCGGCTGGGGGTGCAGGACCCCCTCCCCAGCTGCCCCCGGTACCGACCGGGTGCCGGGACTCGACACCGAAACACCGAAACACGGAATAATTTAACCCCGTGGGGCAGGACAGCGAGCCCCGGGGCGGGGATGGGATGGGATGGGATGGGATGGGATGGGATGGGATGGGATGGGATGGGATGGGATGGGATGGGATGGGATGGGATGGGATGGGGGGACACGGCCTGAAGCGCTGCACCCCCCGCAAAGGCAAAGCTGCGAGAACAGCAGGAGGGGTCTGGGGTCGGGAGGGGAGGGAGACCCCCATGGGGTTTGAAGGGGGAGACCCCCGCGGGGTTTGCGGTGAGGAGGGGGTGCAGGAGGCAATGAGCTCCCCCAGCCCCCATCCAGGGAAAGCAGAGGGGTCCCGCACCCATTACCCAGGGGAGGGGGGCGAGCGTGTCCCGGCCTGCAGGGAGGTGTCCCAGGGAGGTTGGGGACAAAGGGACAAGGACAGGGAGGTGGCGAGCGGAGTGTCTGCGCGGGGCGGGGGGGGGGGGGCAAGGCACTCGGTGAGGCCGGCAGCACTGCGGGGACAGCGGGGGGGGCACATTTGGGGGGGTCTCCCCCACAAGCGTGCAAGGCACGAGCGTGCAAGAGCCCCCCGAGAGAACCGGAGCCCCCCGGGAGAACCGGAGCCTTCCGGGAGAACCGGAGCCTTCCGGGAGAACCGGGAGGGGCTGCGGGAGCATCCCGGGAGAACCGGGAGGGGCTGTGGGAGCATCCCGGGAGAACCGGGAGGGGCTGCGGGATCTGCCCGGGAGAACCGGAGCCCCCCGGGAGAACCGGGAGGAGCTGCGGGAGCCAAGGCCGGCGGCGGCCGCGTCCGAGGGTCGGGGCAGGGGGAGATGCGCTTGTGCAAAGTCAGAGCCCCCCTGGCGGGGGCCCGGGCGGGGACAGGGGGTCAGTAGTACTTGTCCGGCTCCTGCCACTTGGTCACCCAGAGCTTCTTGCGGCGGCGGCGGGGCAGGAGCCCCCCGGGCTGGTAGCGCTGCTCCTGCCGGATCCGCACCGCGTGGTACTTGGGCATGATCCGGTAGTAGCGGGTCCGCTGGAAAAAGTCGCACTGCGAGGGGAGACACAGAGGGGACAGCGGGTCAGGGAGGGGCCCGAGAGGGTCAGGGACAGGGAGAGAGACCCCCGAGGCGGCGAAGAGCAGAGCAAAGGGAGCAGCGATCCTGGAGCCGCTGGGAGAGCCCGCGGAGCCCTGAGGGACCCTGCGGGACAGAGGAAGAGGAGGCTGAAGAGGAGGAAGGTGCCGCTGCAGCCCGGCCCCACGGGGCATTACCAGGCGGGGCCCGCGGCGCTCGGGGGGGCACGGGGGGTGCCCCCCGTTAGTAGTCGTCCGTGAGCCGCTCGGTTTCCGACGGCTGGATCCTCATCTCTGCCTTCTGCCCCTTGGCCTCGTACATGGCCCGGGTGTTGGCCCGCCGGAAGAACCCGCACTGCAGGGAAGGGGACAGGGTCAGGGGGTCGGGACAGCGGCTGGGGGGGTCCCGGGCACCCCCCCGCAGGTGGGGGGAGCGGGGCAGGGGGATGCCTCACAGGGATGCTGCGGGGTGGGGGGGTCCTGCAGACCCAGTGACCCCTCTTGGGTAAAAGAGGGGCTTCAAGAAGCTGGGGGTGCCCCCAGGGGGCTGTGGGGGGTCCCCCAGTTCCTGCAGCGCAGCCACAGGGAAGGAGGTTCAGCCTCCTTTGGGCGCACACCCCAAAATGTTTTGCACCCCAAGCACGTTGAGGATGTCTCTGCTCCTCTTCCTCATCCCTCTCCAGGCGGGAATCTTCCTCCCGGGAGGGCACCACCCACCTGGGGGACACCTGCCACCCTCGGGGGGCACCTTCTAGCCGAGGGGACAATCATCCAGCCACGAGTCCCTTGTGTCCCTTGCCAGGAGGTGACCACGGGTGACACGAGCCTGGCGGGTCTCAGCGCGGCTCCTGCACCCCCTCCACCCTGGGAAGGGGATTTGGGACCCCCCTCACCTTCCAGAGGAGGAGGATGATGAGCCCCAGCAGCAGCAGCCCGGCTGCCACCGACACCAGCACCAGCCAGAGCGCGATCTCGGCCGGCTGCTCCTCCTGCAGCTCCGAGTCCACGTCCACGGAGAACTGGGGGGGGTGGGAAGGGGCTCGTTGGGGCTGGGGGCTCCAGCGGCCCCAGTCCCGCCCCGTGTGCCCCAGTAAGGGCTCTGGCGAGGCTCACCCGCACCGTGTGGTTCCTCATGGTGATGGTGGGCACCTGCGAGCGCAGGAACAGCGTGGCCGTGCCCGTCACCTTCACACGGTCAAAGTCCCGGAACTCCTGGGGACAGGGGTGGGACACACAGAGGACAACATGGGGATGATGATGGGGACATGGATGAGGAGGACATGGAGAATGATGGGGACATGGATGACAAGGACACGGATGATGGGAACATGGATGATGATGGAGACACGGATGATGGGGACATGGATGAGGAGGACATGGAGAATGACGGGGACATGGATGCGGACAAGGACACGGATGATGGGAACATGGATGATGATGGGGACATGGATGATGGGGACATGGATGATGGGGACATGGATGATGGGGACACGGATGATGGGGATGAGGATGATGATGGAGACACGGATGATGGGGACATGGATGATGGCAACACAGATGATGATGGAGACACGGATGATGGGGATGAGGATGATGATGGAGACATGGATGATGGGGACATGGATGAGGAGGACATGGAGAATGACGGGGACATGGATGATGAGGACGTGGATGATGGGGACACGGATGGTAATGGAGACACGGATGATGGAGACACGGATGACGGGTGACACACGGATGGAGCGGCGACACAGGTGACAGCAGGGACACCCAGGGGTGGCTGCCAGCTCCTGGCAGACTCAGAGCCCTGTTTAACACCCCGCAGGGCTCAGAGCCCGCAGCCCCTCGGCGGGACTGACCTCGATGAAGGTGCTGTTCCAGACGCGGGCGCGCAGGCTGAAGCTGGAGGGGAGCTGCGTGTGCAGCAGGGGACACTCGAGCCACACGCAGCGCGCTGTGCCCGCCGAGCAGCTCTGGGGGCACACGGGGGTCAGGGTGGGCCCAAAGCACCGCCCCGGTGCCCGGGAGGAGCGGGGGCAGTGCCCGGAGGGGGAATGCCCGCCCCACCCACCCAGCACACGGGCGGCGGCGCCGGGTGGCCAAGGTGACCGGGGGCTCCCCCGGCTCGGGGGGCTCCAGCTCCCGCCGCCGCCGGGATGGAGCCTGCTCCTGCAGGAGCTGAGGGGGGACATAGGATACCCATACCCCCCCCACTCAATCAACGCTGCAGGATACCCAGTGAACCCCCACCCCTACTAGGATATCCCATGAACCCCACCCTCAGCTGCAGATATCCCAGGTGAACCCCCACCCCTCAGGATATCCCAGGTGAACCCCCACCCTAGCTGCAGGATATGCAGGTGAGACCCCCACCCTCAGGAGCTGCAGGATATCCCAGGTGAACCCCCACCCCTGGCTGCAGGATATCCCAGGTGAGACCCCACCTCTGGGAGCTGCAGGATATCCCAGGTGAGACCCCCACCCCTGGGAGCTGCAGGATATCCCAGGTGAGACCCCCACCCTCAGGGGCTGCAGGATATCCCAGGTGAGACCCCCACCCTCAGGGGCTGCAGGATATCCCAGGTGAGACCCCCACCCCTGGGAGCTGCAGGATATCCCAGGTGAGACCCCCACCTCTGGGAGCTGCAGGATATCCCAGGTGAGACCCCAACCCCTGGGAGCTGCAGGATATCCCAGGTGAGACCCCCACCCTCAGGAGCTGCAGGATATGCCAGGTGAGACCCCCACCCTCAGGAGCTGCAGGATATCCCAGGTGAGACCCCCAACCCCTGGGGGCTGCAGGATATCCCAGGTGAGACCCCCACCCCTGGGGGCTGCAGGATATCCCAGGTCCTGCAGGAGCTGAGGGGGAACACGAGCCCATCAGAGCCATTCCGGGGGGCTGAAGGACCCCCGTGGTGGGGCAGGGACACGGCCCTGAGGGCGCCGGGCACTCACGGTGAGGTTGAGGGGGTTGATGAGCCCCCCGGGGGGGTGGCACGTGTCGTTGCCGTTCACCAGGATCTCGGTGGGGTACAGGAGCCATTTGCCGTTGGGGATCTCGTAGGGCCACTCGAAGCCCAGCAGGATGGTGCCCAGCGTGCCCAGGGACTCGCCTTTGGTGGTCACCTGCGGGCAGGGTGGGATGTGGGTCTGGTATTCCCAAATCCGCTTCTCTCCGTGTTCCCAAATCCTCCTTCCTCTCGCGTTCCCAAATCCGCTTCCCTCCAGTATTCCCAAATCTGCTTCTCTCTGACATTCCCAAATCCGCTTCCCTCCCATGTTCTCAAATTCACTTCCCTCCCGGGTTCCCAAATCCTCCTTTCTCCGGTATTCCCAAATCTGCTTCCCTTCGACATTCCCAAATCCGCTTCCCTCCTGTGTTCCCAAATCTGCCTCCCTCCCACGTTCCCAAATCCGCTTCCCTTTGGTATTCCCAAATCCACTTCCCTCCCATGTTCCCAAATTCTCCTTCCTCCAGCGTTCCCAAATCCTCCTTTCTCCCGCATTCCCAAATCCGCTTCCCTTTGACATTCCCAAATATGCTTCTCTCCAGTATTCCCAAATCCACCTCCCTGCGGTGTTCCCAAATCCGCTTCCCTCCTGCATTCCCAAATCCGCTTCCCTCTCGCGTTCCCAAGTCCGCTTCCCTCCGGTATTCCCAAATCTGGTTCTCTGCCACGTTCCCAAATCCGCTTGCCTCCCATATTCCGCTTGCCTCCGATGTTCCCAAATCCGCTTCCCTTCCGCGTTCCCAAATCCCTTCGATGTTCCCAAATTTCCCTCCCGCGATTCCCAAATCCGCTTCCCTCCGGCGCCGGCCAGGCCCGGCTCACCTGGAAGTCGAAGGTGAGGGGGCTGCCCACGTCCTGCTCCCGTTTCATGGCCGACTCGCCCACCACGGTCCCGCTGAAGTAGGACTGGATGTGGGAGGAGGCTCTGGGAACGGGATGGGGGACGGGAACGGCGTGAGGGGCACGGGGGACGTCCCATTGTCCCATTGTCCCATTGTCCCATTGTCCCCTGTCCCCTCCCGGGACACGGAGAGCACAGCCAGACTCAGGTGGGGGCAATGGAGGGGACACCGAGGGGTGCAGGGGACACAAAGAGGATGGAGGGGACACAAAGAGGAGTGCAGGGGACACAGAGGGGATGGAGGTGACACAGAGAGGGTGGAGGGGACACAGAGAGGGCGCAGGGGACACAAAGAGGAGTGCAGGGGACACAGAGGGGATGGAGGTGACACAGAGGGGCGCAGGGGACACAAAAGAGGGGTGCAGGGGCCACTCACATGCTCAGCGAGGACTGGATGCTGTAATCCACCAGCAGCTTGGCCAGCACGGGCTGCAGATCCTCCTGGGTGCTCTGCCTGCCGGGACACCGGGAATGGGGCACCGGGATCGGCATCTCCCGGTCCCACCGGGACCACGCCCGCCCCCGTCCCGCCCCTCGCACTCACGTGGACAGGTCCAGCCACACCTCCACCTCCCGCGTGTCCAGCATGATCCCGATGGCCTCGAAGGTGATGGTCAGCTCTGCCTGCACGGGGTGGGGGGGCACGGGGAGCAGCTGAGCCCCGCTGAGCCCCCCAGGAAGGGCCGGGGGGCAGCTGGGGGCGGCTGGGGGCAGCTGGGGGCGGCTGGGGGCTGGGGTGCTGGGGGCAGCTCTCACCCTCTGGTTCCTCTTGAAGGGGTTTCCCAGCTCACACAGCACCGTGTCCCCAAAGGTGCAGGCTCCACTCTGGGGGGGACAGGAGGGTCAGGAACCCCCTGAGGAACACCCGGTGGGAGCCGGGGCCCCGGGGTGCCCCCCGTACCGGGCGGACGGAGGAGGGCAGCAGGCTGGGGGGCACGGTGACGTTCAGCAGGGCCTCGTGGGCGTCCTCGCCGTTCCAGGGCGCCGAGGGCACGTTGGTGATGTTGATGCTCAGGTGCAGCTTGCGCACGTCCCGGCTGTACTGCAGCACCTGGGTGCCGTTCACCCTGCGCGGGGACAGTGGGGTCAGCGTCACCATGGCACGGGGACAGCCCTGGGGACAAGGGGACACCCCTGGGGATGAGGGGACACACAGGGCCCCACTGTCACCTGGGCAGAGGCTGGTTCTGCTCGGTGACGAAGCTGCTCCGGAGCTGGAGGTTGCTGTAGCACTGGTTGTCGGAGCCACATTCCTTCTGGAACTCGATCTGCAGGGACAGGGATGTCCCCTGAGCCCCTGCCATGCTGGTGGCACCCCAGAGTGTCCCTCCACCCCCCCAGCCCGGCACACCTTGGTCTCGTTCTCGTGGGACTGGTCCTGGTTGAGCACGGGGAAGGCGTCCAGGGAGTGGGGGCCCAGCTGGAAGGTTCTGGGCCTCTCCAGCAGGGAGTAGTTCATGGAGAGCACGATGGGGTGCAGCTTGTCCCGGATGTTGTCCTGCAGGGGTGGGATTTGTGTGACCCCAAACTCAGCTCCAGCCACGGCTGGGGATCCCCTGTGCTGCTGGCAGCCCAGTGAGAGACCCCAGAGATGATCACAGGGATGGATGGATGGATGGATGGATGGATGGATGGATGGATGGATGGATGGATGGATGATGGATGGAGGATGGATGCATGGATGGATGGATGGATGGATGGATGGATGGATGGATGGATGGATGGATGGATGGATGGATGGATGGATGGATGGATGGATGGATGATGGATGGATGGATGGATGGATGGATGGATGGATGGATGATGGATGGATGGATGGATGGATGGATGGAGGATGGATGGATGGATGGATGGATGGATGGATGGATGGATGGATGGATGGATGGATGATGGATGGAGGATGGATGCATGGATGGATGGATGGATGGATGGATGGATGGATGGATGGATGGATGGATGGATGGATGGATGGATGGATGGATGGATGGATGGATGGATGGATGGATGGATGGATGGATGGATGGATGGATGGATGGATGGATGGATGGATGGATGGATGGATGGATGGATGGATGGATGGACGATGGATGGATGGATGGATGGATGGATGGATGGATGGATGGATGGATGGATGGATGATGGATGGATGGATGGATGGACGATGGACGGACGATGGATGGATGGATGGATGGATGGATGGATGGATGGATGGATGGATGGATGGATGGATGATGGATGGATGGATGGATGGACGATGGACGGACGATGGATGGATGGATGGATGGATGGATGGATGGATGGATGGATGGATGATGGATGGATGGATGGATGGATGGATGGATGGATGGATGGATGGATGGAGGCAAGGACACTCACCAGCAGCAGGAGCTCCTGGGACTGGCAGCGGGTGTCCGGCATGGAGAAGTCCCCGGTGTAGGTGGCAGATTGGGACCCCGAGAACCTGACCCTGGGCGGGTGCCGGTCCTTGTCGGCCTCCAGCGTGTACTGCAGGGCTGGGGGACAGCACGAGTTGTCCAACAAACACCCCCACGAGGTGTCCCCATGTCCCCATGTCCCCCCAGCACCCCCCACTCACTGATCCTCTCGCTGTAGTTGGGGTCCCCCGCACTCTGGTTGTAGGAGAAGCACAGGGTCACCGTCATGCTGGGGGGACAGAGGGGCTGTCAGCCGAACCAGGGGTGCCACCGGCAGCCACGGGGACACCGGGGACTCACCAGGACTTGGGCGTGCACTGGGCAGGGTCCACCTTGCTGGGGGTCACCGTGAAGGTCTTGTCCAGGATGTTGATCACGGGCCGGGCTCTGGGCAGGGATTGGGGTTGGCTGAGCCCCCCTGCCCCGTGCCCACCCCCCAGGGGTGGCAGGACACCTGTCCCCTGTCCCCATTGCTGTACCTGAGCAGGACCACTCGCTCGCTCAGGCTGCCCACCAGCAGGTCCGGGTAGGAATTCCCGTCCATGTCCAGCCCCCCGCTCAGTGAGTACCCGAAGGTTTTTATCCCGGTGGGGCCCAGCTCTGCCCCGCTGATCACCTGCATTGGGGGGCAGGGGGGTCTCACCCAGTGCCCTGCGGTGGGGGGGGGGTCTCAGGGGTGTCCAAAGGGCTGCTCCTGGGGAGGGATGCAGCTCCTGGCCCGCTCAGGGCTCCCCGGGGCCGTTACCTGCCGGGGTCGGTCCCGCAGCCCCTCGGCGCTGCTGTGGTAGATGTAAACCTTGCCAGGCCCTTCAAAAGGAGCCCCCACGGCGATATCTGGGGGGACAAGAGCAGGGTCAGCCCCCCAGGGCCCTCCCTGGCACCCCAAACTCCCATCTCCAGCCCTGGCCACGTCTGGGGTCCCCCCTTCCCGTGAGACCCCACAAACTCAGCACAGGAGGGAGGGAGGGATGGGCAGAAGCGATAATGGGACAACCAGGATCTCCAGCCTCTCCCAAATCTCTTCCTCTTCACCCCAAACATCTCCAGAGACCCCTCCAGGCCCCCTCCTTTCCTGAGCCCCCCCCACCGTGTCTCCCCAAAAAGCAGCTCCCCACAAAGGTGTCCCCAGCCACTCACCCTGGAACCCGTCCTGGTTGATGTCCCCGATGCTGGCCAGGGCAAAGCCGAAGCCGGAGTAGCTGGGCCCGGTGAGGACCAGGCTGGGGAGCTGCTGGAAGCCCCCAGCCTCGTTCATGTACACGAACACGGCGCCCCCCACCTCCTGCTTCCTCTCGAAGTAGTAGGGGGCTCCCACCACCAGGTCCTGCCACCTGTGGGGACAGCAGCGGGGTGCTCGGGGCTGGGGCTGCAACACGGCCCCCACCCCACACGCCTGGAGCAGGGGGGACACCCCCAGAGGTGTGAAAATGGGACCACCCCCCCAAAAAAAAAACTGCCCCAGCCCAGAGCTGGGACCACAGGGTCCCAGGGGTGATGCTCCAGGTGAGACCCGCAACCTGAGGAGCTGCAGGGAGCCCCAGGTGAGACCCTCTACCCTCAGCAGCTGCTCCAGGTGAGACCCCCACCCTGAGGAGCTGCAGGGAGCCCCAGGTGAGACCCCTACCCTCAGGAGCTGCTCCAGGTGAGACCCCCACCCCTGGAAGCTGCAGGGAGCCCCAGGTGAGACCCCCACCCCTGGGAACTTTGGGGTCCAAGCCTACCTGAGCTTTAGGACATCCCAACTGAGACCCCCACCCCTGGGAGCTGCAAGGTGTCCCAGGTGAGACCTCCACCCTCAGGAGCTGCAGGGTGCTCCAGGTGAGACCCCCACCCCTGGGAACCTTGGGGTCCAAGCCCACCTGAGCTTCAGGACGCCCTAAGCAGGACCCCGCAGCCCCAGGAGCGGCCAGAGCCAGCCCAGGTGAGCCGCAGGTGAGCCCCGCCCCGCAGCCCGGGGGTCGCAGCCCCTCACCCGTCGTTGTTGAGGTCGGCCAGGGCGAGGGCGCTGCCGAAGTAGGAGCCGACCTGTGGCCCGGGGAGCAGCAGGCTCCGGTTCAGCGTCTGCCGGGCGCCGCGGCTCAGCAGCAGCACGGCGCCGGTGTGCCGGTACCGCGGCGCGCCCGTCACCAGCGTCACCGCCTCCCGCTGCAGCACCGCGCTGCCCACCTCGGCCGTGTACCCTGCGGGGGCCGCGTCAGGGGGGGCACGGGAGCCCCCAGACCCCCTCGTGTGCTCCCCGAGCCCCGCAAACACCGCAAACCCTGCCCCGAGGCCCCCCAGCCCCGGGGATCTCGGGGGGAGCACTGGGAACAGCTCACACCCTCCCTAAGTGTCCCCGAGTGTCCCCAAGAGTCCCCAAGTGCTCCCGAGTGTCCCCGAGTGTCCCCTGATTTTCCCCAAGCGTCCCCAAGTGCTCCCGAGTGTCCCCAAGGGTCCCCGAGTGTCCCCAAGAGTCCCCAAGTGTCCCTAGGTGTCCCCGAAGGTCCCCGAGTGTCCCCAAGTCTTCCCAATTGTCCCCAAGTGCTCCCAAGTGTCCCTGAGTGTCCCCGAGTGTCCCCGAGTGTTCCCAAGTGCTCCCCGAGTGTCCCCAAGTGTTCCCGAGTGTTCCCGAGTGTCCCCAAATGTCCCCGAGTGTCCCCGAGTGTCCCCAGGAGTCCCCCGAGTGTTCCCAAGTGTCCCCAAGTGTTCTCAAGGGTCCCCCGAGTGTCCCTGAGTGTTCCCAAGTGCTCCCTAAGTGTTCCTGAGTGTTCCCAAGTGTCCCCAAGGGTCCCCCGAGTGTCCCTGAGTGTCCCCAAGAGTTCCCAAGTGTTCCCGAGTGCTCCCAAGTGTCCCTAAGTGTTCCCAAGTGCTCCCGAGTGTCCCCAAATGTCCCCAGGTGCTCCCCAAGTGTTCCCACGTGTCCCTGAGTGCTCCCAAGTGTCCCCAAGTGTCCCCAAGTGTCCCTCGTGCCTTCAACATCCACGCCCGAATCTCACAGCCCCCAAAGCTCCTCCTCACCCCAACTTCTTCCCCCATGTCACCCCAATGTCACCACTGGCCCCCCACTCTCACCATCCAGGGGGGTTCTTCAAGCCTCCCTGAGCCCCCCCACCCCCTCCAAAGCTCCTCCTCCTCCTCCTGCTCACCCCAAACCCCCCCGGGGCTCCCCCCTCACCTATGTAGGTGTTGCCGTTCCTGGTGTTGGGGTAGGAGAAGTCGTGCAGGTCCCACGTCTCCCTCTGCAGCATGTAATCGGTGCCTGGGGTGAGGAGGGGGTCACACTCAGCATTGGGGGGTCCCACAGGGGCAGGGGGACCTCGGGGAGGGACTGGGGGGTCCCACAGGGGCACGGGCACCTCAGGAATGGGGTCCCATGGGTGTCCCAGAGGGGCATGGGCACCTCAGGAATGGGGTCCCATGGGTGTCCCATGTAGGCACAGACCCCCCAGGGAAGGAGGTGTCCCCCCAAAGGGAACCCCCATGAGAAGGGGTGCCCAGAGGGGTGACCCCAGGAGTGGCAGGTCCCCCCTGTCCCCTCACCCTGCCAGTTGTAGGCGCCAGGCGCCCCGAAGTAGATGATGTTGGCGCTGAAGCCGGCGCTGGTGCCCATCTGGCACATGCCGGTCTCGTCGGTGTCGGTGTTGGCGTTGCACATCTCATTGTGGTACGTCTGCCACTCGTCCCCCAGGTCCAGGCGCAGGTCATTGCCACGGACGTAGCAACGGCCGACCATGCGGCGCTGGGCCTCGGCCCCCGACCACAGCACCCGCGTGTAGCGGTGGGCACAGGCCTGGGGACAGCGGGGACAGGCGGGGACAGACGGGGACAGCTCAGGGACAGACAGGGACAGGTCAGGGACAGACAGGGACAGCCACAGCACCCGCGTGTAGTGGTGGGCACAGGCCTGGGGACAGCGGGGACGGACAGGGGACAGCTCAGGGACAGACAGGGACAGCTCAGGGACAGACAGGGACAGACAGGGACAGACAGGGACAGGTCAGGGACAGACAGGGACAGCCACAGCACCCGTGTGTAGTAGTGGGCACAGGCCTGGGGAGAGCGGGGACGGACAGGGGACAGCTCAGGGACAGACAGGGACAGGTCAGGGACAGACAGGGACAGACAGGAACAGCCACAGCACCCGTGTGTAGCTGTGGGCACAGGCCTGGGGACAGTGGGGACACTGAGGTTCAGGGGACACCTCAAAGGTGCAGGGACACCCCAAGGGGATGTGTGTGTAAAGAACCAGGATCTGGGTGTGCAAGGATCTGAGACCTGAGTGTGTAAGGATCTGGGTGTCAAAGGATTTGGGATCTGGGTGTGCAAGGATCTGGAATCTGGGGTCTGGGTGTGCAGGGATCTGGGTGTGCAAGGATCTGGGATCTGGGTGTGCAAGGATCTGGGTGTGCAGGGATCTGGGATCTGGGTGTGCAGGGATCTGGGTGTGTAAGGATCTGGGATCTGGGTGTGCAGGGATCTGCGATCTGGGGTCTGAGTGTGCAAAGATCTGGGGTCTGGGTGTGCAAAGCCCCGCGGTGCCCCCCAGACTCACCAGGACCCTCCCCGGTGGCTGCCGCTGGCTGGCCACTGTCACCCCCAGCCACATGTCCTCGATGATGGCCTTGTCCGGCTCATCTGCGGGGGAACAGCCGGCCTGAGAGGGGGTCCCCCCTCCTGGGCAGGGGGTTTTGGGGTGGTCACACACCCCGGGGGGGGTCACCCACCCTTGAGCTCGATGGGCAGGCGTTGGCAGTCGCGGGTGGTGGCACTCAGGGGACAGGCGTACACAGCACCCGTCCGGGTCCCGTTCACCGGCTCCGCGGCCTGGGGGGCCCCCACCAGCAGCCTGGGGGGCACAGAGGGGGCACGTGGGTGGCTGATGGGGGGTGAGGTGCGACCCCCCAAACCCCCCCAAGTCATTTTGGGGTGCAGAGCTGGGTGGGTGCCCTGAGGAGGGCACACTGGAGCTGCTTCCCCAGTTTGTCACACCCTGACACCCCCAAATAATGGGGTCAGAGCTGGAAGGGGACACAGGGACCCCGAACGGCCTCAGGGACAGACTGACAGAGTCATTGCTCCCCCAGTCCTTCCCAGACCCCATCCCAGGGCTGAGCCCCCATCCCTGTGCATGGGGGTGGGAAGAGGGGTCGCAGTGACCCCCAAACCTCAGTGATCCCCCAAACCTCAGTGACCCCCAAACCTCAGTGACCCCTTCAAACCTCAGTGACCCCCCAAACCTGAGCTGGCGGGGAAAACAAGAGGGAGGGGCTGCTCTGCACGCCCAGGGCAGCCCCGGGGGCCCCGTCCCTTGTAAACACCCCCGGCCCTTCCCGGCCGGGCTTTGATCCCTGCGCAGCCCCGGCAGCTGCGGCGTGTCCGGCCCGACAGCGACAGCGCGGAGCGGCCGTGCCAGGGACGGGGAACGAGGGACGGGGAATGAGGGACCGGGAACGCGGGATGGGGAACGCGGGATGGGGAATGAGGGACGGGGAATGAGGGACGGGGAATGAGGGACGGGGAATGAGGGACGGGGAATGAGGGATGGGGAATGAGGGACGGGGAATGAGGGATGGGGAATGAGGGACGGGGAATGCGGGATGGAGAATGAGGGACCGGGAACGCGGGACGGGAAATGCAGGACGAGGACACAGACCCGGAGCAGGGACGGCAGCTGGGACAGACAGACACCCCTCACCCTGGACAGACTCCCCTCACCCCGGAGGGGCTCGGCCAGCACGGGGCCGGCCCAGGACAGGCAGCACCTCCCAGGGGTGACCTCCCTCAGGAAGGGCAGTGCCATGGGGGACATTGGCATTCCAGCCCCTCCAGGTAACGCTGAAGGGAACCCCCACCACAAAGGAAGATGCCGGGGACCCCAAGCAAGGCCCCGCGGGCCCGGCAGGGGCACTGGCATGGCCGCAGGGCTCCGGAAGGGCCAGCCTTTCCGCAGGGAAGTCCTCTGGGAGCGCCGGGACAATGAGTGGAGCTGGCCGGGCTGGGGGAGGAAGTGCCGCGCTCTGGCAGGCGGGACACGGGGGGGGACACGGCACCCAGGACATGGCACTCGGGACACCCAGGACATGGAGGGGACACAGCACCCAGGACATGGCACCCAAGACATGGCACACAGGACACAGAGGGGACACGGCACCCAGGATATGACACCCAGGACACCCAGGACTTGGAAGGGACATGGCACCCAGGACATGGCACACGGGACACAGAGGGGACATGGCACCCGGGACACGGCACACGGGACATGGCACACGGGACACAGAGGGGACATGGCACCCAGGACACGGCACCCAGGACATGGCACCCAGGACACAGTACCCAGAGCTGCTTTCTGGGCACTGCTGTACCGAGCTGGCCCGTCCTCAGCAGGGCCACCAGCGAGGACAGGGCCGAGCGCGCTGTTCCCATCCCAGCACCGGCGGACGGGGCCCATCGCCGCCGTCCCCGCGGCAGCGCCCGCGGGCAGGGAGCGCCGGGAAGCTGAGCAGAAGCTGAGCAGAAGCTGAGCAATGCGGGGCCGGCAGCGCGGGCACGTCCGGGCGGGCCGGGCGCTGACTCAAAGCCCAGGCGCAGGAGGAATGCGGGGCCCCGGGCAGCCCCCGCCCCGGCACGCCGGGACCCCCCCGGGCCGGCTGAGTCAGCCCGGGGCTGCAGGTGGGGGGAGGGTTGGCACCGCTCACCCCAAAGGGGGGTCCGGGGGGGGCTGCTCCCCGCAGGAATGCCAGGATGGGGGTGCCGGAGAGCGGGAAAGTGAAGGGAATGAGGGGGGGGTGGCTCCTGGTGATGCCAGCTCGGCACAAAGGAATCTGCCCCCCCCAGCTGCAAGGGGGGGCACAAGGGGCGCCATTGTCCCCTCTCACCTGGGGGGAAGTGACTCAGGGCAGCTGCCGTGACTCAGAATTGGGGGGGTCCTGTCCCCCCAGCGGGACCCCCCAGGCTCCCCCGGTGGTCCCGGCCCAGGCAGACCCCGCGGTGCCGGGGGGCGGGAGCCCACCCAAGCCAAGCAGCTCCGGCATGCCGCTGCCTCCGGCCAAGATTCCCGGCACGGCACGGCACGGCACGGCAGCCCACCCGCAGCTCCGTCTCCTGGGAGAGGGGGAGTGCGGGACGCGGGGCCCTCCCGAGCAATGGGGGGCACCCAGGGGCTGCAGCCCCCGGGGGAGCGGAGCTGGGATTTGGGGATTTGGGGGGTCGGGATCAGTTTGTGGCTCTGGTCCCACTGGGCCCGGGGAGCCGGGGTTGTGCTGGAGATGGTCAAAGAGCGGCACGAGGGGGAGGCCGGGACGGGAGGGAAGCAGGAATGTGAGGCCGTGCTCCGTCCTAATCCGCCCTGGCAAGCGAGGGGGGGCTGGATGGGAGCGGGGGGGGCCCCCTGCCAGCGCTGGCTCAGCTGGGAGCGGGGGGCTCTGGGGGGGTCCGGGCACCAGGACCCCAAAGTGCGGCCCCCACTGGGGTGGGAGAGGCGAGGATGGCAGAGAATCCCACCCGGACACCCCAGCATGGAACAGGGGGGGTCGTGCACCCCCCCAACCCAGAGCCCCCTCCCCAGGGAGCAGCTGGGCAGCGAGGGGGGCTCCTCATCCATCTCCCACCACGCGCCGGGGGTGACAGAGCCGGGGGGGACCCGGCCCGGCCCCGGTTCCATCCCAATGCCACTGCTTGCCGTGGGGGTCCCCGGGCACGCAAATCCAGCGGGGCCCCTCTGGGAAGGAGCCGGGAGAGGAGGAACAGCTCCTGGATGGATGGATGGATGGATGGATGGATGGATGGATGGATGGATGGATGGATGGATGGACGGACGGCCCCACATCCGTCCCCTCCTCCTGCCGAGCAGCCGCAGCCCCGCAGGACCCCGGCGGACTCGGGCCAAGGCAGGGGGAGCTCAGCCAGCTCCAGCAATCCGCAAAAGCCCGGCCGGGGGGAGGGAAAGCCGGGAACGCAGCCAGCAGAGCGCTCTCCTCACCAGCCAGCTGGAATCAGGAGAGACCCCCGAGCCCCGGGCAGAGCCTCAGTTCCCACGGGGCTGCAGATGTGGGTGCTGCCTCCCCTCCGGCCGCAGATTTTGGGGAGGCGGAGGTGGTTTTAGCTTTCCTGGAACGGATCTGCCGTGCCTCAGTTTCCCCAGGTCACCCTCCAAACCCCCACCCCGGGCCGGACCGAACCCGAGCGGCTCCCGGTGGGAGCGGCCGGACGCAGGCGGCGCGGGGGGAGCTCGGTAATCTCGGGAGCGCTGATAAGAGCCCCGCTCCCAGCCCGCGCTCACCTGGCCGGGGAGGGGCGAGCAAACAAACCACCCTTGGCATGGGCACAAACAAACCTTCGCGGGGCCGAACGGGGGGGCTCCGCTATCGCCCCTGCCCCGCCGAGCCCGCCCGGGAATTCGGGAGCGCCGCCTCTACCCCGGAGCATCCCTCCGCTCCCGACAGCCAGAGCTGGAGCCAGCCCCCCAAAAAAGAGCCCGGGACACCCCTCCCGCAGCAGACGGGGGATGACAGTGGCAGGAAATGTCCCTTTCCTGTCCCCACCCTGCACCTGTGTGAGCAGAGGGCACCGCAGCCTTCACCCGGCACCGGGGCGGCGGCTGCGACCCCCGGGGCCCCCCCTGCGCCGGCCCCGCCACCCCGAACCGGGGCCACCCCAAGGGCGGAGAGAGCCCTGCGCTGCTCCCGGCCCCGCCACGGGCACGGGCGGCGGAGGCTCCCGGGGACCGGGAATGCCCGGGGGGGGGGAAGTTCTGGCTCCGGAGCCGCTCCCCCGCAGCCGGGACCGCGCTGGGACACGCTGGGACACGTGGCGCAGGTGTGGGGGTGGCGCGTCCCTGTCACAGCCCCCCCAGAACACCCCGGGGCCGTTCTGGGCAGACACGAACGGATCCGTCCCGGTGCCGGCCGCAAACCCGGCCCGGTGCCCCCCGGCGGCTGCTCCGGTGCCACCGGAGCGGGCAGGGCCCGGCCGCGGGGGGACCCCAGGTGTTCCCCGGGGCAGGAGGGGGGGTGCCGCACCCCCCTCCCCCCCGAGCTCCGCAGGGAACGGCTCCGCTCCTCCTGCACGGGAGCGGCTGCAGCTCCTCATCCCACGGCCCCGAATGCATCCCTGGAATGCGGAGCGGCACATGCCTGCACCGGCAGCTGCTGCCGGCCCCTCCCGGGACAACCGGGATCCCCGGGGGGCTCCAAGGGATCCCCGGGGGGCTCCAAGGACCCCCCCACCCGCAGCCGGGAAGGTGATCCAGCAGAAAACCGTGCCCTTGAGCGGGACAAAGGCAGCCCGGGCCCTGCGGCGGAGCCTGCTCCGGCACGGACGGGAATTCCCGCCCGGGAACGGGAGCGGGAACGGGAGCGGGGAGCGGGGGGACAGCGGGGGACACAGCGGTGGGACGGCACGGGCACTGCTCCGGCTGAAAAGGGTTTTTGTTGGGGCTTTGCCCGGCCGGCAGCAGGAACCACAGTCCAACAGGTTCCCGGGCACGGGGCCCCGCCGGCACCGGGGGCGGCTCGGGGGGCGCCGGGGGCTCCGCCATCGCCCCGCTGAGGGCCGGCGCCGGCCGGGAGCGCTCCGCTGCGGAGGGATCCACCCCCGGCAGGGGCTCTGAGCCCACCTGGGGGACACGGGGGTGTCCCCACGCTGCTGTCAGACCCCCCCCCCGCCGGTGTCACCGGGACCCCGCTGCAGGGAATGAGGAGGGGGCTCTGGGTGGGACCCCCAGCGATGGGACCCCCGCCAATAACGGGGTGCGGAAAAGCCACGAGGAAGGGACCCCCGAGGACCAACTGCGGAGCGCGGACCCCCCCTCAGCTGGGCTCGGGGACCCCCCGGGCTTCTCCCGGCCCCTCCCAGCCCCCTCGAGGTGCGCCCCGCCCCCACGGCGGCGGCGCGGGCTCGGGACTTCGCCCTGACACAGAACAGGGACCCCCCACAGGGACCCCTCCCCACCCTGGGGACCCCCAACACCCCCGGGGGACCCTCCGCGCCACAGGGACCCCACCCCACGTGGAACCCCCATCCCAAGGGGGGGCTCCTCACCTTCCCCCCCGCTCTGCCCCACCCCACGGGGACCCCTCCCCACCCCACGGGGACCCCCACCCTAACGGGGATCTCTGCCAACGCCTCCGCCCCCCCTCGGGGGACCCCTCCCCGTTCTTCTCCGTCCCAACCCCCCCTCAGGTGGATCTCCCCCCGCTCTCCCGCAGCTCCCGGGGCTCGCCCCCCGGCCCCCGGCCGCGCTCACAGGCTCCGCTCCCGCCGCTCCGTCTCCCGGTGCAGCGCTACCGAGAAGCCGAACAGGGCTCCGCCGGGGCCCTCCTTGAGCACCGGGAAGGTGCGGTCCAGGTTGAAGGCGGCGGCGGCGCCGAGCAGCACCGGGCCGAGCCCGAGCAGCAGCCCCGGCAGGGCCATGTCCCGCACCGGCCGCCGTACCCGCCCTGCCGCCCCACCGGGACCGGTGCGCGGGGAGGGGCGGGGCCGGCCGGGCCCGGGGCGGGGCCGCGGCGCTTCCGGACACGCCCCTTAAAGGGGCCGCGCGCCCCTCTGCGCACCGCGGGTACCTGCGAGCGCAGGTGCGCGGGGAGGGAGGGAGGGGCGGGAGCACCTGGGGCAGCTGTGGCAGCCCCGGGGGGTGACCGCGACCCCCAGACCCCGCCCCCTACCGGGCCCCGCCCCCTGCCACACCCTCCGTGTGCCCCCCACCCCACGGACCCCTCCTACACCCCCGCGGGACAATTCCCCGTCTTCTTCCCGCCCTGATCCCCCCGGGATAGGACCCCCCCCTACCTGGCCCCTCTTTGGGATGGGACCCCCCCAGGAGAGAGGGGACCCCCAAGTTAGGAGCCTTTATGGGGTGAGACCCCCCCCCCCATGGCAGGACCCCGAGAGCGGCACCGGGACAGCCCCGCCCCCGCGGGGACACGGAGGGGAAGCCGCGGTGGCCGTGGGGACACGGCAGCATCGCCGCTTCCCCGCCGGGGGTGGCGGCCGCGGTTGTCACGGTCCCGACCTCGCCAAAGGTCACCGGGAGCCGCCGTGCCGGGAAATCCGGCCTGGGGGGCTGCAGGATGTCCTGTGTCCCCCGCCCCGTGTCCCCGCGCCCCTGTGCCGTGTCACCGGCACTGGAAAGAGTGACGGCAGCAGGGACTCGGCGGGCAGCGCTGCTGGCAGCGGCAGCTGACCCTGGCACAGGGACCTCCCTGTGCCCATCCCCTGTGCCCATCCCTTGTCCCCATCCCGAACCCCGGTACACACCCGGCACACACCGAGCCCTGGCACACACCGAGCTCCGGTACAAAAAGTAACCCTCCGGTACACACCCGGTACACACCGGGCTCCGGTACACACCGAGCCCCGGCACACACCCGGTACACACCCGTAACCCCGGCCCGTAAACCTCGTACACCGGTAACCGCAGAGCGTAACACGGTACACACCGCCACACACCCGGTACGCAGTACACACCGGTACACACGACTCGGACACACCGGACACTCACACACACCCTACACACCTACCACACCACCACCCCACACGTAGGGGGTACACACGGTACACACCGCACACACCGAGCCCGGTAACCGAGCTCCGGTACACCCGTACACGTACACGTACCACCGACACCACCGAGCCCCGGTACGCACCCGGTACACACCCGGCACACACCGAGCCCCGGTACGCACACACACCGAGCCCGACACACACCCGTACACACCCGGCACACACCGAGCCCCGGTACAGACCGAGCTCCGGTACACACCCGGTACACACCGAGCCCCGGTACCAGCCCACAACCGAGCCCCGGTACACACCCGGTACACACCCGGCACACACCGAGCCCCGGTACAGACCGGCTCCGACGCCCGGTACACCCCACCGAGCCTGTACACGACCCGGACACACCGAGCCCCGGTACACACCCGGCACACACCGAGCTCCGGCACACACCCGGTACACACCCGGCACACACCGAGCCCCGGTACAGACCGAGCTCCGGTACACACCCGGTAGCCCCGGTAACCCCAACACCGACGTACCACCACTCCAACACCGAACACCCGACACACCCCCCGTAAACCCGTACCACCCCACACACCGACCCCCGTACACACCGAGCTCCGGTACGCACCCGGTACACCCGATGCCACCCCCGGGACACCGCCTGCCCAGCCCCGCCGCCCGCTTCCATCCCCAATTCTGCCCGGCCCCGCGTCCCGCACCCGCTGCTGCCGCCAGGTGGTGCTGAGCGGGTGCTGAGCGGTGCTGAGCGGTGCTGAGCGGTGCTGAGTGGTGCTGAGCTGGTATCGAGCGGTGCTGAGCAGGAACTGAGTGTGTGCTGTGGGGTTGCTGAGGGGAGGCCGCTCGCACACGAGCCGCGCTACGGCCATCTCCATGGACGCTGCGGGCCGTGCTCAGCACCACTCGGTATCTGCTCAGCACCGCTCAGTATCTGCTCAGCACCACTCAGGACCGACTCAGCACCACTCAGTATCTGCCCTACAACTGCTCAGCACCATCCCAGCACCTGCTCAGCAACCGCTCAGCATCTGCTCAGCACCACCTCAGCTCGACTCAGCATCTGCACCGCACCACTCAGTACCACTCAGTATCTGCTCAGCACCCGCGCAGCAACTGCTCAGCACCACTGAGTGTCTGCTCAGCACCACCTCAGGAGCCACTCAGGACCCCCTGAGCATCGCCCCAGCATCACTCAACATCTGCTCAGCGCCGCTCAGCAACTGCTCAGCACCGCTCAGTATCTGCTCAGCACCACTGAGTGTCTGCTCAGCACCACCCCAGCACCCGCTCAGCATCTGCTCAGCACCACCTCAGGAGCCACTCAGGACCCCCTGAGCATCGCCCCAGCACCACTCAACATCTGCTCAGCACCGCTCAGCAACTGCTCAGCACCACTCGGTATCTGCTCACGACCCGCTCAGCATCTGCTCAGCAGCGCTCAGCACCCCCTGTCCCCATTCCCTGTCCCCATTCCCGGTCCCCTCCCCTGTCCCCATTCCCGGTCCCCTCCCCTGTCCCCACGCCTGCCCCGCCCCTCGCGCCCCGGTGACACCGATGACGTCACCGCGCGGTGTCATTGCTCCCAAAGGCCACGAGGTGACGCCATTGACCCAGCGATGCTCGGGGTGGGGGTGGTGGGCTGGGGGGGCATTGGGGGAGATTGAGGACCCCCCAATCCCAGCCCCCGCGCTGTGACAGCGCTGGGGGACGCGCGGGGACTCCCGGGGGCGCTGCCGGGCTCCGGGACCCCCCCCAGCCTTTTTGGGGGGCGTGTGGGGGAAACCCTTCAGCCTTTGGGGGGGTGTAGGGGGCACCCCCCGCCCTGTGGGGGACACTCGGGGGGTCCTGACCGGACCCTCTGCTCAGCCCTACCCGTGGGGCCCCCCAGAGACCCCCGGGTGCCCCAGAACAGCGATTTCTGCCCCCTCCCCGTGCCCCAGCTCCCCCAAACTGCCCCCCCAGCCCGGAGCTCCCGCATTTGGGGTTCCACAGGAGCCAGCCCGGCCCGGCAGCCCCCGGCAGCTCCAGAGCTCCCAGTCCCAGACTGGTCGGGGACTGGCCGGACCCGCTCCCCCTCCAGCCCGGCTCCCGCGCTGCCCTCCCCGGCCTCCAGCTCCACAACCGGCTTTTCCTGCCGCAGATGCCGCTCCCGGCGGGGCCCAGCCCTGGCGACAGCCCGGCTGGAGGGCGACAGCCAGGCTGGGGACCTGCGGATGGCCCAGCGGCTCCTGGGGACCCTGGGAACCTCCCAGGGAATCCCGGCGCAGCTCCCAGGGCTGGGCTGGGCTGCTCCCAGACACTTCTGTCCCCCTTGCAATGAATTCCTGGAATCCCCAGCCACAATTCCCACGTGGGAAGTGAGGCTGTGCCCTTCCCCCGGCTCCGGGATCACGCTTGGCCTCCTGCTCCCCTTGGGCATTCATCGCTCCTCTCTTTATTTCTGCCGATCTGTTTCTATTCTTTCCATTCCTTTCTGTTTCTATTTCTATTATTTCTATTTCTGTCCTTTTCCTGTTCTTGCTCTTACTCCTATTCCTATTTATTCCTATTCCTACTTCTAATCCTTTTCCCACTCATATTCCTGTTCTTTTTCCTATGTGTTCTTATTCCTCTTCCTATCCATTCCTATTCCTGTTTATCCACGCTCCTATTCTTATTCCCGTTCCTATTTATCCTTATTCCTATTCCTATTTATTCCTATTTCTATTCCTATCCTATTACGATTCTTATTCCTGTTCCTGTTCCCATTCCTGTTCCCGTTCTCATTCCCGTTCCCCTCTTCCCATTTCCCTCTCCAGCTCCTTTCCCATTCCCCATTTTTCCCCCTCGACCCCCGCGGTTCCGGCGGTGCCGGGATTCGAACCCGCAATCCGGGAGGTGCCGGGACTCGATCCCACAGCACGGGCGGTTCCGGCGGTGCCGGGATTCGAACCCACGGACCCCGGGGCGCGGCGCAGTTCCCGCCGTGGCCGCCAGGCGGAGCCGTTGCCCCGCGCGGCGGGACGGGCCGGGGGGACCCGGGGGGCACCGAGGGGACAATGCGGGGGGAGAGGGGGGGACACCACACACATGGGACAGAGGGGACACACGGGGGACAGGAGGGGACACACGGGGGACAGAAGGGGACACCCCCGCCCCGGTCACGGACCCAGCCTCCCCCCAGCCTCCCGGCTCCTGTCAGGGGAAGTTCCTGCCCGCAGCAGCAGAGACCCCTCCCCAAAAACAAAAGCCTCACTTGCAAAGCCCCCCCTGTCCCGGTGGCCCCCGGACAGCCCTGCGGGTGGCCGGGGGGGGGCGATCAGGGCTGGCCCGGGACCCCCGGCTGGGTCACGCTGCTGGGGGCCCTTGGGGCAGCAGAGGGGTCACGGCTCTGAGTGGCGGCGGGAGAGGCGCACAGAGCCCCGGGGGTGTCCCCCCAAAATCAGCGCTTGTCACTGCCCCGAGGTGCCCCTGGCACGGGGGGGAGCGTGGCAGGGTTGGGGGTACAGGAGGATCCTCCGGGGGGGCTCTGCCTGGGGGTTGTGGGAGCAGGGGAGAATTGGGGGGACCACAAACAAACCCCTAAAGCCCCCAGCCCCAAGCATGGATCCATCCCAGTCCCAAACCCCAAACCCCCTTCCCTGCCCCACAACAAACACCCCCAAACATCCTCCAAAAATCCCCCCACAGCCCCAAAGTCCCCTTGTAAACAGCCCCGTCCCGGCCCCCACAGTGTCCCCTGTGTCCCTGCAGACAGGGCTCTGCACACTTTATTTATTCCCTCACCCTCCTTCACCCACTCTTTGTTGTTTCTTGAGAGACAGAAAGAAAAAAAAAAAGAAGAAGAAGAAGGGAGAGAGAGAGAAGGGAAAAAAAAACCCACACAGGAGGAGGCAGGAGCCTATTTTGCCTCCCAGGCAATATTTCTGGAGCCAATCGGAATGCGCACCCACCCTGCCCTGCTCCCTAATTAAAGGCTTTAAGCAGGCGGCCGGGGCCGGAGGTTTGGGCACAGTCTCTCGGTGGCTCCTCGCGAAGCAGCAGCAGCAGCAGCAGCAGCAGCAGCAGCAGCAGCAGCAGCAGCAGCAGCAGCAGCAGCAGCAGCAGCAGCAGCAGCAGCGCGGATCCCGCTCGGGCCGCCAGGTTGGGGGGTCCCCGGCGCGGGCCGGCAGCCGCCCCCTCCCCGCTGCCCGCCATGAGCGGCTCTTTCGATAAGAAGCTCTCCAGCATCCTGACGGACCTCTCGGGCTCGCTGAGCTGCCATGCAGCCTCCAAGGACTCTCCCACCCTGCCGGAGTCCTCGGTCACCGACCTGGGCTACTACACGGGCCAGCACGACTACTACCCGGGCCAGCCGTACGGGCAGCCCGTGGGTCATTACCCCTACCCTCAGTTCAACCTCAACGGCATCGGAGCCGCCGGCACCTACTCGCCCAAATCCGAGTATTCCTACAGCCCCTCGTACCGCCAGTACGGGCACTTCAGGGAGCAGCAGCTCCCGGCGCAGGAGGCAGGTACGGACAGACAGAGGGACCGGCGGGACCGGGGCCGTGCCCGCCCCGCTGCTCCCGCGGGGCTCCGGAGGGGCCTCGGTGGGGTTTAAACCCTGGGCTTTTGGGGTTTTAACCCTGGGCTTTATGGGGTTTTAACCCTGGGCTTTATGGGGTTTTAACCCCTGGCTTTATGGGGTTTAAACCCTGGGCTTTATGGGGTTTTAACCCTGGGCTTTATGGGGTTTTACCCCCCTGGCTTTATGGGGTTTTACCCCCCTGACTTTGTGGGGTTTTACACCCCTGGCTTTATGGGGTTTTACACCCCGGGCTCTGTGGGGTTTTACCCCCCTGACTTCGTGGGGTTTTACCCCCGGGTTTTGTGGGGTTTTACCCCCCGACTTTGTGGGGTTTAAACGCCCTAGCTTTGTGGGCTTTTACACCCCTGACTTTGTGGGGCTTTAACCCTGGGCTTTATGGGGTTTCAACCCCCTCACTTTGTGGGGTTTTACCCCCCTGGCTTTGTGGGATTTAAACCCCGGGCTTTGTGGGGTTTTAATCCCAGGCCTTGTGGGCTTTACACCCCCCGATCTTCGTGGAGTTTTACCCCTCTGGAGTGTCCCCGCCTTGGGGACAGGGAGCTGCTGGCGGCTCTCGGGCCTCAGCCGTGCCCGTGGGGACACAGGGGGACCGATCCGTGCTGGATGCAGAGTCCCGGGAGTGTCCCAGAGGTTGTGGCAGGGGACGGGGCGATGCCAGCACCCCGAGCGGGGTGACACCGACCTGGGGACGGGGGTGACACCGACCTGGGGACGGGGGTGACACCGACCTGGGGACGGGGTGGCCACCCTGAGAGCCCTTCGCGCCTCACCCCGCACCCCCTCCCGCAGTGTCCGTGAAGGAGGAGCCGGAGCCCGAGGTGCGGATGGTCAACGGGAAGCCCAAGAAGATCCGCAAGCCCCGCACCATCTACTCCAGCTACCAGCTGGCCGCCCTGCAGCGCCGCTTCCAGAAGGCGCAGTACCTGGCGCTGCCCGAGCGCGCCGAGCTGGCCGCGCAGCTGGGGCTCACCCAGACCCAGGTGAGGCTGAACCCCCAGCCCCCGACACCCCAAATCCCTCCCCGACACCCCAAATCCCCCCCGCGGGCAGCAGAGGGGGAGCCCCAGCTGGCATCCCCCCCGTAAATCCTGGATTTGGGACGGGCTCGGCTCCCGGAGGGGTCACAGGGATGGAGCTCCCCCCTTGCTGGGGGTTGTGGGGTCCCCGGGTGAGATTTCCCTGTTGGAGGGAAAGCTGGAGAGGCGGCGGGGAGAGGAGACCCCAGCCGTGCCCCGCTCGGCAGTTTTGGGGTTTATCCCACTCCCTCTGGAGCCGGTCCCATCCCAGACCTCACTGCTGGGTTTGGGGTTTGGGGCTGGGTCCCGCCCCGGCACCCGGGCCAGTCCCGGGTCAGGGCACACCCGCTGTCCCAGGAATGTGGGGCACCAGTCCCGGCCGAGCCGGGCTGCTCGGGATGGGGCTCTGCCATCTCCACAGCAGCTCCTGACCCCAAATCCTGCCACAACAGGGACCTGAGGCTCCCCCCAGACTTCCCAAGGTCTCCCTGCCCCATCCCGCTCGGTTCGTGCAGGGAGAAGGGATTTGGGGACCGGTTCCACGCCCGTGTCCCCAGCGCTGGGGTGGCCCTGCAGGCTGGACTGGAAGAGCCGGGACGTGCGGGAAGGGCTTCTCCTCCTCCCGCGAGCCGCCCGCGTTCGGCGCCAAACCCTCTTGGGGCTCTTGGGGTCCCGCCTGGCTCGGGGACAAATCGTCCCCTTGGCTGTGCGGGGACAGCGCTGTCCCCGCAGCCCGCGACTCCCCCGCGCCCCATCGCGGTGCCCTCCCTGCCTCGGGGCCGGCGCCGGCGCCCTTGTGCCGCCCTTGGCCTTCCTCCTCCTCCTCCCTTGGGCGATGAAGCAATCGGGGACACTCGGCAAAGGGCTGACGGAGCGCGTCACCCGCTCCCAGAGGGACATCCTGTTTGGGTGACAAGCAGCGCCACCCCCGCCCCTCGCCCAGGGCGTCCAGCGCCGCCTCGCCCAGCGCGGGGACGCTCCCGACGCCCGGCGAGTGGCGTGACGGGCTCCTCGTGACGCCCGTGTCCCCAGAGGGGGCTCTGTGACACCCGCTGGCGCGTGGGTGCTGTCCCCAGAGCACGGGGTGTCCCTGTCCAGGGAACGTCCATGATGTGTCCATGGATGTCCACGGTGTGTCCATGGTGTGTCCCTGTCCATGGAGTGTCCGTGTCCCCATCCATGGTGTGTCCCTGTCCGGAGTGTCCGTGTCCCCCGTGACACTCACGCCAAGGGTGACATCCCATGTGGCCCATGACACCCCTGTCCCGAGCAGTTTCCTGCCACACACCGCGTGGGGTCCCCGTGATGTCCCTTCCCATGGCGCCTCATGTGTCACCTGTGTCCCTCGTCCTTTCCTACGTGCCAGAGTGTGTTTGGGGTCACCCCGACCCCCATGTCCCTTGTCCCTTCCCGTGTCTTTGGGGTCACTGTGACCCCCATGTCCCAGGCTGGTGCCAGTGTCCCCGTGACCCCAATATCCTTTCCTGTGTTTCTGGGCTGTCCATGACCCCCCTGTCTGGTGTCCCTACGATCCAAACCACGCCATCCCTGTCCCCTCCCGCCTCCTCCATTCCTCCCATTCCCTTTCCGGCTCTCTGACCCTTTTTCCCGTCCCCATCCCACCCTCCCATTTCTGCGCCAGGTTCTGACCCTTTTTCCTGTACCCATGCTTCCCATTCCCTCCCCACCTCTCTGACCCTTTTCCCTGTCCCCATCCCATGTTCTCATTCCCTCCCCACCTCTCTGACCCTTTTCCCTGTCCCCATCCCACCCTCCTGCCCCTCCCCACCTCTCTGACCCTTTTCCCTGTCCCCATCCCACCCTCCTGCTCCCTCCCCACCTCTCTGACCCTTTTCCCTGTCCCCATCCCATATTCTCATCCCCTCCCCATCTCTCTGACCCTTTTCCCTGTCCCCATCCCATATTCTCATCCCCTCCCCATCTCTCTGACCCTTCTCCCTCCTCCCCCCCAGGTGAAGATCTGGTTCCAGAACCGGCGCTCCAAGTTCAAGAAGCTCTACAAGAACGGCGAGGTGCCTCTGGAGCACAGCCCCAACAACAGCGACTCCATGGCCTGCAACTCTCCTCCATCGCCGGTGTGGGACAGTCCCGGCGCCGCCCGGACCCCGCTGCCGCAGCCGCTGCCCTACAGCTCCTCCCCGGGTTTCCTGGAGGAGCACAACCCCTGGTACCACCCCCAGAGCCTCAGCGGCCCCCACGGACCCCCCCAAGCGCAGGCGGCCCCCCCGATGCACCACCCGTCCCCCGGGCCCCCCAGCACGGGCGCCGTGTACTGACCACGGGCACCGAGGGCTCAGAGACGCTGCAAAACTCCTTGGCCTCCTTTTTTTTTTTTTGCTCCCCACACCTCGCCCCGTGGTTTGGTTTTGTCTCCTGATTTTTCCTAAAAAAAAAAAAAAACAACAAAAGCAACAAACCAAAGGAAAGCACCCCTAGAAATCCTCGCTCCTCGCTCATCTCAGCACCCAGAGGACTGCAAAGGCTGCGAAGCCTCCGCTCCCGGCGCAGGAAAAGCTGGAAAAATCCTTCTGAACTTTTGAATTTCCCCAATTTTTCCATCACTACCCCCTTTCACACCCCAACCCCGGAGATCCTCACCCCCAACCCCTCGCCGGAGCTTTGCCTGTCGGGGTGAGCCCGCCGGGCCGGAGGAGCTGTGTCACCTCTGTCGCGACAGAGCGACAGGGGCGTGTCTGTCCCCAGCGGAGAGCGGGGAGCTGCTCGGCCCTGGCTCCGCAATCGGGGGCGGTTTTGGGGCTCACGGACCCCTCACCCCAGCCGGAATCACCCGGGACGATGCTCAGACCAGAAGGTGGTGATTTAAAATTAAATAAAAAATTGAGGTTGGGGGGGGGGGCGTGCGTGGAGAGGGAAATATTTTAATATTTAAGCAGTTCAGGAATGGTTTTAAGTTATTGTTTGAAGAGAAAAACTCGTGTTCATCTCCGTTTTCTGGCTGTGCCTCCAGCTGTGGGTAAAGGAAAGGCGAAAATGCCTCTTTTTTAAGGAAATCGACGACTTATTTTAAAGGAAAAAAAAATAACCGAGCTCTTTCCTATTTTTTAAGAGAATAACGCTATTTTTTTAAGCAGAAAGTGCCGTTTTAAGGAGTGTTCATAGTGTTGTACAGTCCCGGGGATTATTTATGTTGCCTTCTATAAATAGGGGTGTTTTGGGGGGAAAAAAAGGGAGTGTACATAAGGTTCGTTTGTATAAAGTTGTTCCAAACCAAACTGGTTTCGGTCTGGGTTTATTTTTTTTTTTTTTTGTCTATAATTTTTCTTTTTTCCTAAGGAAAATCGCCCCCCCGGTTGATGGGAACCCCCCTCGGGTGTCCCTGAGTGTCCTTTGCTCCTTCCCCAGGCACCCAAAGCAGGGTTGGAAATGTTCACTAATAAAAGTTGTGAATTTAAAGCTCCAAACTCCGCTTTTTCCCCCGATTTCGGGAGGTTTTTGGGGAGCAGCGTTTGGGATTTTTCCACCTTGGGAAATGTGGATTTAAACCCCATTTTGGGGGACAGCTGGGCACGGGGTGGCACCGGGTGATGTTGCCTCACCCCAAACCCCACTTTGTCCTGCTGAGAGGGAATTTGGGGCAGGAAAAGGAAATTTTTTTCCAGTTTTCAGAGCATTCCCCAAACGGCCACGGGATCCCGGCGCTTCCTACTGGGACCAGTGAGCTCCCAGCCCTGCAGACTGGGATGGCGCCTGCCCTGCCCCGATGTCCCTTTTGGGGACACCGAGGTGGCGACAGGCCAAGCCCTCCCAAAACCCCAAAATCCCGTGGGATCCGCGCGTTCCCTGCGAGAGGCGCTGCGGGCTTGGGGCGCTCCCGTGACCCCCAGAGCCCCAAAGGGGTTGTCCGGGCTGTGGTGGCCTTGTCCTGCTGTCCCCAATGTCACCCTCGCCGTGTCAGGGCTGTGGGGTCCCCATCACCCCCCCAGCGCTGTCCCCATCAGCCCCAATGGCCGTGGGGACCCCAAACCCCGCTCGGTTCCCCTGGGGAGGCTCCAGCGCTGCAGCTGGGGACGCTGCCGGCTCTCGGTGTCCCCAGAGGTGTCCCCAGATGTGTCCCCAGATGTGTCCCCACATGTGTCCCCACATGTGTCCCCAGACGTGTCCCCACGCAGGGACAAGCTCCCACCTCGCCCCTAAATTCCCCCACAAGCCGCAGCCCCAAATCCCCGTTCCCAATCCCACGGGAGGAGGAGGAACCGGAGCCGCGAGCTGGCGTTTCGGAGGTTTTGGTTTAGATTTTATATATTTTTTTTAATTTTTTTTTTTCATTTAGAGGAGGAAAAAAAAGCCCCAGGAAGGCGGCGGGTTACATATCCAGGGATTATGTAAATCCCGGGTGCCGCGCTGCCCACGGCCGGGCGCGAACGCCGCTCCCAGCGCTGCCTGCGCATCGCGCTGGCCCGGGAACGCCCGGGACAAACCCGGGGGATCCGGGATAAACCCGGGGGGATCCGGGACAAACCTTGGGGTCTAAGGGATAAACCTGGGGGATCCGGGACAAACCCAGGGGGATCCCGGACAAACCCGGGGGCTCCGGGACAAACCCGGGGGGATCCGGGACAAACCTTGGGGTCTAAGGGACAAATCTGGGGGGATCCAGGACGAACCTCGGGGTTGGGGGGCTCCAGGACAAACCTGGGATGGCACGGCCGGGCTCCTGTGGGTCCCACGGTGGGGTGACAGTGCCAGGTGTGACAGTGCCAGGGGTGACAGTGCCAGGGGTGACAGTGCCAGGGGTGGCAGTGCCAGGTGTGACAGTGCCAGGTGTGACAGTGGCAGGGGTGGCAGTGCCGGGGGTGGCAGTGTCGGGGGTGGCAGTGATGGGGGTGTGCGGGGTGGCAGTGGGGTCGGGTGGCAGTGCGGGGGTGGCCGGGGGTGGCAGTGTCCCGCTGTCCCCCGGGCCCAGCAGAGCCCTCCCAGCGCGCTCTCGGCTCCTGCCCCGTTGCGACACCTGCAGCCCTTGCGTCACCCGGTGCCAGCCCCAGGAGCGGGGGCAGCGCCCGCCCACGGCCCGGCCTGGCAGCCCCAGCCCTGGAGCCGGGCCCGGCCCAGCCTCGGCTCACCCGGAGCCACGCCGGAGTCACGGGGCCAGCGGGGCACCGGGAGCGCCCCGAACACGGGACAGCCCCGCCCCCTTAGGGGCTCTGTCCCCATCACCCCGCCATGTCCTGAGGGGCACACGGAGGTGACACCGCCACCCAAAGCCACTCCCTTCCCTAAATCCTCACTAGGGAGGGTGGGCTCCATCCTCCGGGAAAATCCCACTGGGAGCATCACCCACCACGGGCTGGCCATGGATCCCAGCCCTGGGCTCCACAGCCCTGTGGGGACAGCTGGGGACACCCATCCATGGGATCGGCACCCTGGGGACAGCTGGGGACACCCATCCATGGGATCGGCACCCTGGGGACAGCTGGGGACACCCATCCGTGGGATCGGCACCCTGGGGACAGCTGGGGACACCCATCCCATGGGATCAGCACCCCAGAGCCCTCAGCTGAGGGACCAGAGCTCCCAGGATTGGGGACAGGGGGGTTCCCACTGCCACCAGCCCCGGACAGGCTCCCATCTCCACCCCAGCCCCGATCCCTGCCCTTGATCCCGACCCCTCAGGGGGGATGCAGGGATAACCCAACCCCAAGAGGTGCTGAAAGTGCAAAAGCAGAGCAGCTCCTGGATGGGGGCAGGAAGGGGCCCTTGGGCGGGGAATCGTGGAAGTGGGAATATCGGGAATGAGGATAATGGGGTGGAAATAGTGGGGGCCAGGATCACAGAGTGGGAATTTCAGGGGCCAGGATCATGGGGTGGGAAAATTGGAAACCAGGATCATGGAATGGGAATATCAGGAACCGAGATCATGGAGTGGGAATATCAGGAGCCAGGATCATGGAATGGGAATATCAGGAGCCAGGATCACTGGGTGTTTGTGCCAGGGGAGCTGGAGCTGCTGCCCCTCAGCCTGGGGAGCCCCAGTGGGGTCTGGCCCCCTCTGCAGGGCACAAACACAGAGCAGGGTTGAGAAAAGGGGGAAATAACCACGCGGAGAGGCAGGGAAATGACAAGGATGTATTTCCAGCCGGGTTCTGGCCTCTGGAAGCACAAAGCCAAACCACAGAGGGAAATCCCCCCCCCGCTCCCGAACACCCTCCTGGCTCCCAGGGCCGGCTGTCTGTGGGGACACCGGGCAGGGACCTGGGCTCAGCTGGGGTCCCCAGCCTGGCCCGTGTCCCCCGGCCCTCCCACTGCCACCCCTGCTGGGGGAGACAGCTCTGAGAGCTCCGAACTGCCCCAGATCCCCGCAGGAGGGGCCGGGAGTGCCTCGTGAGCCCCCTCCTCACAGTTCCTGTAACTGGGCTCCATTTCGGGCAGATGTGGGGGGGGCACAGCCCCAGCCCCTCACCCTGCGCCCCCGGCCCCTCTGGCTGCTTTCCCAGGGACTGGAGAGCCTGAGGTTCTGCATGGAAGCGTCTCCCCCAAAGCAGGGGCACCCCAAAGTGCGGAGGAGCAGAACCGACAGATGCTCAGCCTGTTTATAAACGGGGCACAACCAATACCCCACAGAGTTTATAAATAAATCCAGGCCGAGGGGGGGACGGGACTCCCCAGCCCCTCCTGGGGTCCCCCTGCCCCCTGTCCATGATTTGGGGGGACCCTGGGCCGAGTCCTGTCCCGCTGGGACGGCGCACAGGGCGCGGGGTCACTGCAGAGCGTGACCGAGCAGGACATCCCTGCCCATCCTTGTCACCTTCTTCCTCCTCTCCTTCCTCCTCCTCCTCCATTCGCTGGGTTCCCCCAGGGCTTCGCTGGGCTCCCAGTCCCCCGAGGGGGGCAGCGGCAGAGCGTCCCCCCGGTGTCCCTCGGTGTCCCTCGGTGTCCCTCCGTGTCCCTCATTGTCCCTCATTGTCCCTCCGGATGCTGCGGCGCTGGAGCGGCGGCAGTGTCACATCATGGGGGCCCTGGGGATGGCGTCCTGCGGGTGGGGCTGGTACCAGCCCCCGAAGGTGTTGATGTAGCCCCCGGGGGGCAGCGGGGGGCCCTTGCCGGGCCCGGGGAGGTCCCAGAGCGGGGGGAGCCCGGGGGAGAGGGGGGACAGGGCGGGGACGCTGTGCGGGGTCTGCTCCCCCTCGGGGGCACCCGGGCCCTGCTTCATGATCTTCTTGTACTTGGAGCGCTTGTTCTGGAACCAGATCTTCACCTGGGGGCAGAGACAGGGGGGTGAGGGGGGAGGAAGAGGCCAACACCCCCTAAATCCCCATCTTTAACCATCACAGACCCCCGGGCCCCCCTTGACCCCGTTCCTGCGGGGGTCTGGGGCACGGAGCGGGCTGGGAGCCCAACCCTTCACAAGGCACCTCTGTGGCGGGGGGAGATGATGGGGAGAGGCCCCGGGAGCGTCCCCGGGTCCCCCTGGCCGTGCCAGCCCCGCCGGGAGCCGGTGCCGGGGCTGGGCCGGGCCCTGCTCATTCCTCCCCGCGGTCCCCCCCGCGCTGCCGGCAGGTTCCCACTTGTCTCCTCTTCCCCGGCTTTATGAGCTCGCTTCGCCCCTGGCTCCGGGGCTGCACCGCTGCCGCCTGCCTGTCTCTCCCCATCGCCTTCAAAAACCCACTCGCCCCGTCCCGCGGCCCGGGGCCGCCCAGCGCCGGGCACGGCCGGGCCGCCAGCCAGGCTCCGGGGCTGGGAAAGTCCCGCTGCCGCTGGGAGGTGCGGGCAGGGGCGCCCCAAACCCGAGCCCTGCGGGCCCACCGGCGCCAGCTCCCCCGCCGCGGCACGGCTCGGCTCGGCTCGCTTCCAGCCGGGCACGGAGCCGGCCCCGGTGGGGCACAAGGCGGTGTCCCGGTGGGCACGGCCGGCCTCGGTGGGCACACGGAGCGTGCCGGGGGTGTCCCGGGCCGGGCGGTACCGGCTCCGGGCCGTACCTGGGTCTGGGTGAGCCCCAGCTGCGCCGCCAGCTCGGCGCGCTCGGGCAGCGCCAGGTACTGCGTCTGCTGGAAGCGCTGGTTCAGCGCCTGCAGCTGCACGCTCGAGTAGATGGTGCGGGGCTTGCGCAGCTTCTTGCCCTTCCCGCCGAGCCGCAGGTCCCCGTTGGAAGCAGCCGGAGGCTTCTCGGCCTCTGCGGAGAGGGGGAGAGGAGCCACGGAGCGTCAGATGCACTGAGAGGCTAAAAAACCACTGAAAACCACCCCTAAATCACCCCAAAGCACCCAAAATCACCCCAAAACCACCCCAAAACTACCCCAAACCATCCCAAACTACCCCAAACCATCCCAAACCATCCCAAACCGCCCCAAACCACCCCAAACGACTCCAAATCATCCCAAACCACCCCAAAATTATCCCAAACCATCCCAAACCACCCCAAACCATCCCAAACCACCCCAAAACTACCCCAAACCACCCCCGTGGCTGCCGGGGGTGTCTGTGCAAGGGAGGGAGATCAGTGAGGGGGGAGCTGCTCCTCTCTGGTGTTTAAACCTCGAGGAAAGCAGAAGGAGAGGAGGAGGAAGAGGAGGATGGGAGCGCTCAGGCAATGTCACCGTCCAGGTCCAGCAGCACGTGGGACACAGGTCGCGGCCTGTGCCCAGCTTGGGGGGCCGAGTGGGGACCCCCGGGGGATGGAGGGGCACCAGGATGGACCCCCCTGGCCCGGGGGAGCCCCCGGGGCGCTCTGGGGGTCCCTGGCCTGCTGTCACCCACTGCTGCTCCCTGTCACCCAAGGAGCACGGCCAGGGATGGGCTCGGGACCCCCGGGGATGGGTGGGGGTCCCAGGGGGCACCTGGGGGTCTGGGCTGGTAGGAGCTGATGCTCCCCGTGCCCGCGGCTCCTCGAAGCCACCCACGTGTCCCCTGCGGGTCAGGCCGCTCTGGGAGGAGGGGGGACACCCCAACCCCAACCCCCAGCACCCCCCAGGACCCCGCACCGAGCCCAGCCCGGCCCAGCCCCGCAGCGCTTCCGACGGCTCCATCCCGGCTCCATCCCGGCTCCATCCCGGCTCCATCCCGCCTCCATCCCAGCTGTCCCGGCCCGAGGGTGCCCGGGGTGGGTCCCCCCCCGCCTCCCGCGCCCCCCTTACCTGTGTCCGGCAGCCTGGCCGCGGGGGCCGGGCCGTGCGGGGCGCCGGGGGGCGGGTAGGGCAGGTAGGGACCCCCGTGGGGCGGCGGGGCAGCAGCGCCGGGGTACGGGAAGGGCCCGGGCCGGCCGTAGGAGGAGAAGGGCGGGGGGTCGTGCTGGGGGGGGCCGTGCAGGGGGTAGTGCTGGGGGGGCCGAGCTCCAGGAACGCGGCTTTGGACGGGTCGGAGCCCAGCAGGGTCTCGGCCATCGAGCTCATGGTCATGGTCCGGCCGGGCCGGGCCGGGCAGTGCCCGCAGCCCCCGCGGCAGAGCCGGGCCGAGCACGACGAGCCGAGCCGAGCCGAGCCGAGCCGAGCCGAGCCGAGCCGAGCCCCCGCCGCCCCCCGACGGCTCCGGCTGCCGCGGCCCCGGGGATGCCCCGAACGCCCCGCCCAGCCCCGCCCCCGCAGTGACGTCACGCCCGGGGGCACCCCCGTCACCCCGTGCCCACCCCCCCCGTGTGTGGGACCCCCTTCGAGACCAACCCCCCCCGTGTCACCGTGACCCCTCCCGGGGGCGGGGGACACCCCGAACCCCCCCCGTGTCCCGCCGGTGTCCCCGGGGGATGGGGGTGACCCTCGGGCAGGTTTTGGGGGGTCACCCATTCTCAGGGACCCCTGCGGGACACGGGGCAGCCCCGGGAGCAGCGGGGGCCGCTCGGGGGACACGGCGGGGCCGGACGGGGGGCGCTCCCGGGGTGCCAGGCGGGGGTGGCACCTCCCGAGCCACCCCCGGTCCCCCCGGGGCTCCTTCCCGGCGTGGGCAGCGCCCGGTCCCCGCGGGCCCGGCTCCCTGCGGGTGACAACCGGCCCGGCCGCGCCCTCCGTGACCCCGGAGCGGCCTCGGTCCGGGGGGAGGCCACAGCGGGGACAAAACCCCCGCTCGGGGTCACGGAGTTGCTGTCACTGCCTTTGGCGGGGGCTGCGGGGCTGCGGTGGCTTTGGGGACGGCGGGGTGACACAGCGGGAAGGGAGCGCTGTCCCTGCGGGAGGAGTGGCCCCGCGGGCGGTGACAGCGGCAGGGACGGTCCCTGTCCCCAGCCCTCCCTCAGGCCCGTATCAGCCGCGTCTCCGTGCGGCCACCGGCTCTGAGTCAGCGCTCCGGTATAAATAACGCAGCTGCGGCCGAGGCCGGGACACGCGGGGACCGCGTCCTGCCCCGCGCTCGGGGACAGCCCGGCCTCACCCTCCGCTGGTGCCCCGTGTCCCCAGCCCAGCCCCGGTGGCACCTGGGGCCATTGCCGGGTCCCTGACTGTCCCCTGTGCCAGCACGGAGCTGTCCCCGCGGTGACCCTCAGGGACAAGGGGGGCTCCAAATCCCACAACAGCCGTAAAGTGGCTCCAAATCCCACAACAGCCTCAAACTGGGGAGTGGGGCGAACCCTCGGGGGGACACAAAACTCCGGGGACCAACAGGGGATGTCCCCAAGCCCAGCCAGGCCAAGGGGGGGCGGAGCAGCAGCCGGAGGAGAATTCCAGAGGAGAATTCCAGATGTTTGCAGCCCTGGCTGCTCCTTGTGCCCGGGGAGCCGGCCCAGGAGGGAAGGGAAGGGAAGGAAGGGAAGGGAAGGGAAGGGAAGGGAAGGGAAGGGAAGGGAAGGGAAGGGAAGGGAAGGGAAGGGAAGGGAAGGGAAGGGAAGGGAAGGGAAGGGAAGGGAAGGGAAGGGAAGGGAAGGGAAGGGAAGGGAAGGGAAGGGAAGGGAAGGGAAGGGAAGGGAAGGGAAGGGAAGGGAAGGGAAGGGAAGGGAAGGGAAGCTCCCCTGATCTGCTTTTATCCCGCTCCTCACTTTCCCCGGTGACTCAGCCCCACCGGCTGCGGGGCGGGTGCCGGCTTGCCGGGATCAGCTCCCTCCCGGCCCCGCTCCCTCCCGGCTCCTCACGCGGAGCTGGGGGCACAAAGGGGGTGCTGGGCTGGGGTGGCATCCCCCCCCCCCCACGTGGGGAATCCCATAAATGTCCCAGAGCTGGATCCAGGGGGACACAGGCCCTGTCACCAGCCCCTCGTGCTTTCTCACCCCTCTGCTGAGAGGTGGGTGGAAGAAATACCCATAATTAATAAAAGTACCCCAAAATGTCCAGCCTAAAGCAGGGAGCCGAGGCTCCTGTGCCAGGTGCTGCAGGACGGTGTCCCCAGGGCTGTTTGGGGACAAGGTGGCAGGAGCAGGGCGGACACCCAGGGTTCAATTCCCTACTGGGGTGAAGGGGCACAGCTGTGTTCCAGCAGGGGTGGAAGGAGGGACAGGATCCTCCCCATCCCATCCCACCCCACTGATCCCACCCCATCCCACTGATCCCATCCCATCCCATCCCATCCCGTCCCATCCCACTCCATCCCATTGATCCCATTGATCCCATTGATCCCATTGATCCCATCCCATCACATCCCACCCCATCCCACTCCATCCCATTGATCCCATTGATCCCATTGATCCCATCCCATCCCATCCCATCCCACTCCATCCCATTGATCCCATTGATCCCATTGATCCCACTGATCCCATTGATCCCATCCCATCCCATCCCATCCCATCCCATCCCATCCTATTTGGGGATCTCCAGGGGGGACCCACAAGAAAGGGCAGCCCATTGGAAGCAGTGGAACAGTGGTGACACCATCCTCATCCTCCTCATCCTCCGGGTCGGGGCTCTGAAGGTGCCAGCCTCAGCCCCGTTCTGTGCCAAGGGCGGGCACGGGGACAGGGACAGGGACAGGGAAATGCCACCTGCTCCAAACCCCTTCGGGAGCGGAGATAAAACTCCTGCCCCACCCTGGGGCAGTGCAGAGCCCCCGCTCACACCGCGGCTGCTTTGGGGAGGGTTCCAGCACAGATGTGGGCACGGGGCACGGCCGGCTCGGGTGCCAGCCCGGTGGGTGTCAGTGGGGGCCGGCAGGGACAGGACGGGGCTGTTGGAGCAGAGTTTGGGCTCGGAGCTGCCAAGACAAACACATCGACTCAATCCGCGCTGAATTAAAAAAATAAATCACGGCGGCGCTCGGAGCCAAGGCCGAGCCTCGGTGGCGGGGCTGGAAGGTGCCGGCACACGCCGGGCCCCGCGCGGTGGCCGGGACGCGCCGGGACACGCGGGGATAACGTCGCTGGCGGTCACCGAGCCGGGGATGTCCCCGAGACCCGCGGGATGCGGATCCACCCGGGCACAGCCGCGCTGTTCCCGTCCTGATGAAAGCAGCAAGGATTAAAGGGGAAAGCAGGGATGGGCGTGCGAGGAGAAGGGGGGGGAGCCGGGAACGCGTGTGCCAGGTAACCAACCCCAAAGATCCCCCGAGATAAAGGGAGATCCCAACAGCTGTAATTAGGCTGCAGATAGAGCGGCGCGGGGAAAGCCTGGAGCCAGGAGCAGGAATTCTGGGTTAATGGCAGCCCAAGGAGAAGTTAATAACAAGCCCAGCGGAGTGGGAGCAGACAGCCTGGCGTCTGCCCTCCCACACGCCCGCGCTGCCACCGCCGAGCAGCCGCGCTATCTCAGCCGGGAATGGTCCCGGGGCGGCCGGGGAGACGCTGCAGCACGAGCTGGGCTCCCCCCGGGCGGCCCCCCCGGCTTTTGGGGCGTCTCGGCACCGCGAAAAGCCGGGCCAGGAGAGCAGGGGGGTGAGGGGATGCTGGGGAGCATCCCCTGAGAGGGGGGGAACATCCAGGGAGGGGGGCTGGTCCTGCCCCAGAGGGGAGCAGCGAGCCGGGTTTGTCCCCCTGGATGGTGCCAGACGCCCCCCCGAGCACCCAGGGGCTGCTCCCCCCGCCGTGAATCACGTCCGGAGGTGGCCCCAGGGGACACAGGACGTGGGAGGTGACAGCGATGTCACAGCCGGGGCTGGACACTCGCAGAGGGACACGAGGGAAAGCAAAGCTCGCGCTGATTCCCTCCCCACCCTTTATTTTAAAAGCTCCAGCAAGCCCAGGATTTGAAGAAGTTTTCTGCCAGAAGAGGCTCAAAAAGCGGCTCCGGGCTCTGGATGGGTTTGGGAAGGCGAACCCCGGTTTGCACCGGGAGCTCCTGCGCCCGTTCCCAGCGGGTCTGCAGCGGGTGTGGTGCCATAAATCCCCATCCAGGGGTGCAAATCAGCATTTCCCCAGCACCACAACCCCACAACCGCGGCCAGAACCCCACAAGGCCCGGCGTCCCTCCGCTGCCCATCCCCGCCCGGAGCTGGGATGGAACCACAGAGATGCGACCAAAACCCTCAAACCCAGCGCTGCTCCCCGCCTCCCTCTCCCCCTCCCAGAGCCCATATTTTGCTTCAGAACCTCCAAATATTTTCCAGGACGCTGATCTGGGGTTGATTTTCCGGGGAATGCATGGCTGGAAAGCAAAGGCATCAAAGGGGCCTGGGGGAAAAAAGAACGGGAGATGGCCCGGGGGGAAATGGCCCCTGGAATTCCATCCCCGCTTGGGATGGATGGATGGAGGAGTGGGGAGAATTCCTAAATTCCTGTTTGGAGAGGAGCAAATGGGGCTTTGCCGCCCCATAAAAGCAGAGGTGACAATTCCTTCATTCCCCATCATTCCCGGCCAGTGGTGCTGAGGCCCAGCCCTGGGAGGGTCTCTCCCCATCCCGGCCAAATCTCCTCCAAATCTCAACCCCCAAATCCCAAATCTCAGTTGCCCAACCCGAAATCTCAATTCCTCAATCCCAAATCTCAATTCCCCAATCCCAAATCTCAATTCCCCAATCCCGAATCTCAGTTCCCCAATCTGAAATCTCAATTCCCCAATCCCAAATCTCAGTTCCCCAATCCCAAATCTCAACCCCCGAACCCGAAATTTCAATTCCCCAATCCCAGATCTCAATTCCCCAATCCCAAATCTCAGTTCCTAAATCCTAAATCTCAATTCCCAAATCCCAAATCTCAACCCCCAAACCCGAAATTTCAATTCCCCAATGCCAAATCTCAATTCCCTAATCCCAAATCCCAATTCCCCAATCCCAAATCTCAATTCCTAAATTCCAAATCTCAATTCCCTAATCCCAAATCTCAGTTCCCCAATCCCAAATCTCAATTCCCCAATCCCAAATCTCAGTTCCCCAGTCCCAGATCTCAATTCCCCAATCCCAAATCCCAATTCCCCAATCCCAAATCTCAAATTCCCAATCCCAAATCTCAATTCCCAAGCCCAGGACCCCCCCCTGCCCCCCGGGCCCCATCCAGGCTCAGCCCCGTGTGGTCACCTCTGTCCCCAGCCAGGACCTGTGGCTTTGGGGAGATCCTAATCAGCGCCCCCACACTCTCGTTAATTAACAGAGGGACAATTAGCGGTGGAGGAAATTGTTCCTCTCCTCACGCCGTTTCTGGTTTTTTGCCTGGGTTTTTTTGTGCCGGGCACGAGGAATTCTCGGAGCCTCTGGGGCCGAATTCCGGAGCTCCAGCGGAGATCCCCGGGTGGGATTTGGCCCGGAGAGGAGCGGGGAGGGGACAGACCCCGGATCCCGGCGGTGGGAGCGCCCTGGGGCTCGTCCTGGGTTGTGCCCGCTGCAGAGGGGAACAGGGACAGGGACAGGGATGGAGACAGGGACAGGGATAGGACAGGGATGGGACAGGGATGGGACAGGGATGGGACAGGGACAGGGATGGGACAGGGATGGGGACAGGGACAGGGACAGGGAGAAGCGCTCGGTCCCCGCAGATCCCGCACGGGACAACAGGGGAAAGGCCCTGGCCGCGTGGTGACGCTGGCAGGGCTGGCACGATGGCACTGCCAGGGCTGGCACGGTGACACTGCCAGGGCCAGGGCTGGCACAGTGACACTGCCAGGGCCGGCACGATGGCACTGCCAGGGCTGGCACGGTGACCCTGGGGGGGCTGGCATGGTGGCACTGCCAGGGCTGGCACGATGGCACTGCCAGGGCTGGCACGGTGACACTGGCAGGTTCGCCGTGGTGACACTGCCAGGTCCGGCACTGTGACACTGACAGGGCTGGCACAGTGGCTCTGGCAGGGCTGGCACGATGGCACTGCCAGGGCTGGCATGGTGGCCTTGCCAGGTCCGGCACGATGGCACTGCCAGGGCTGGCACGGTGACACTGGCGGGTCCGGCACTGTGACACTGCCATGGCTGGCATGGTGCCACTGGCAGGGCTGGCACGATGGCACTGCCAGGTCCGGCACGATGGCACTGCCAGGGCTGGCTTGGTGGCACTGCCAGGTCCGGCACGGTGACACTGGCAGGGCTGGCACGGTGACACTGCCAGGGCTCGCAGAATGACATCGGGATCTCGCAGCCAGCACAGGGACACCCCCACACCGAGGTCGCCCTCTCTCTCCCGGCCGGTGACAGCCGTGTCCCCAAAGCCCAGAGCCACCGAGCAGAGCCGCAGGCAGCGCCGGGCCCCGGGGCCAGCCCGGGCCGGTCGGGGCAGTGTCACCTGCCGTGTCCCCACGCCGCCGCGCTCCGCCCCGCCTCGCAGGGGCTCATTAGCGGCGGTGACAATCCCGGCAGCACGCGCCGGGCACCGCCATCCCGGGGCAGCTCGGCAGGGAGGAGGGAAGCGGAGGGAGGGACGGACGGGGACGGTGGAGCTGTAATTAAGGTGCCATTAAGAGGCGCCCAGGAGTCTCCCGGGGACCGGGGCGGGCGCAGGCGCTGCCACCCCGCCGGCTCCTGGGTGCCCAAGTGCCCCTGGGCACCGCCGGGAGGGCTCAGGGGACTTGCCCCGAGGGATGCGACATCATCGGGGCGCTGTGGCACCGGGACACCGCTCCCAAAGGCGGGCAGGACCGGCCGGTGCCGTCCCTGGGAGGGGGTGGCCCATCCCCAGCGCCCACCCGCAGCGCGTGATGGTTTGTCCTGTCCCTGTGATGGTTTGTCCTGTCCCTGTGATGGTTTGTCCTGTCCCTGGGAGCGCAGGTGACACACGAGCTCCCCGCTGCCACCCTGCCGCCCTCACCCAGGCCAAAAATCCCGGGTCGAGGCCAAGAATCCCGGGTTTGAAGGCAAATCCCACCGCTCCTCACCGCCCCCCCGAATTCCAGCCGCCCGGCAGGTGCCGGTTCCATTGAACACCCCCCGTCCCTCGAGTCCTTTGCAGCTCCCGAATTATTTGTGCTTCAGCGGGCACTGAATGGGGCTGGAATTCCTTAATCCAGCCGCGGAGGAGCTTTCCCCGTAACCCAACCCTGCCGGGCACAAAGCCGGGAGCGCCCGGGAGCGGGGCCGGGTCCCGGCTCCCTTTGAACGTCCCGGGCCGAGCTTTTGTCTCCTGTGCTTTGGGATCGCACCTGGACGCGGCCGGGCTCTCGGGGGCTCCCGGTTCACCCCGCTTTGTTCCCACCCTGGGGGTTTGGGTCCATCCCGGGTGGGGTGACCCGGCGGGGTTTGGGAGGGTTGCGTTGGGTTTTTGGCAGGGGTGACCCCACAGTAGCTCCAGAGCATTCCCCAGTGGGGCCAGAGCCCCCCCAGTGTGTCCCAGTCACCCAGGGCGGGATGTCCCCTGTCCCTGTCCCTGTCCCCGTCCCTGTCCCGTGTCCCTGTCCCTGTCCCCTGTCCCATCCCTGTCCCTGTCCCCTGTCCCTGTCCCTGTCCCTGTCCCTGTCCCTGTCCCCGTCCCTGTCCCCTGTCCCTGTCCCTGTCCCTGTCCCTGTCCCTGTCCCAGTCCCTCTGGCTGAGCTCAGCTCCAGCTGCAGCCGCGGCAGGACCCAGTGCACTCTTTCCATCTTTTCCATTCGCTTTCCATCTTTTCCGCTGGCTCTGCTTTTCCCCCCATGAGTAATCGGGAGCGGCCGCTCCCGGCGTTGCCAGCGGCTCCAGGGCCACCCGAGGCCATCCCGGCCAGCAGCAGGAGGAGGAGGAGGGTGAGGAGGAAGGATTCTCTCTTGTTCCATCACTGGAAATAATTCTCCATCTTGTTTACGTGTTTATTTTCATCACTGCAAGGCCTCAGAGGAGGAGCAGCAGCTCCTGTGCCCTGCCAGGACCTGGGCAGGGCCCGCAGCGCCCCCGGGGCTCGGGGACACCGGGACAGCCCCTCCAGGCCGAGCCCCCGCATTCCCGAGCCCAGGCGGGATCCTGCCCGCAGCCCCGGGGGCAGAAGGAGGAGCTTGGCTCGCAGCGGGGCCACCTCAGCTGCCAGGGCTTGGTCACCGAGTGCCACCGGCTCCGATGGGACCTGACGGGCCGGATTCCTGCCAGGACATCTTCCCTGCCAGGCCTGGAGATCAAAGGCGATGGGACAGGGACGTGTGAGCTCCGCTCACGTGGGGCTGGGGCTGGCCCCGAGCCGGTTCTGTCCCGGTTCCACCGGCCGGGGCGGAGGGGCAGGGCCGGGAATGCTGCAGGGAGTGCAGCCCCCTCTGCAGCCTGGCTCACATCCCCATCCTCATCCTCATCCTCATCCCCATCCTCATCCTCATCCTCATCCTCATCCTCATCCCCATCCCATGGATCCCATCCCCTTCCCCATCCCATCCCATCCCATCCCATCCCATCCCATCCCATCCCATCCCATCCCATCCCATCCCATCCCATCCCATCCCCATCTCCTCCCTCCCAAACCAAACCAGGCCTTTCCTGATGCCCCAAAAGGAAAATTCCTGCTCCAAACCCGCTGTGGGAGGAGTGGGGTCATCTCCAGCCAGCCCTGTCCCTGTCCTTGTCCTTGTCCCTGGAGCCATCCCAAACTGAATTCCTGCAGGATCTGCTCGGATTTGCGGTTTTCCTGGTCCCAGAGGGAATCGTGCTTTGCCGTGAGCCCGGTTTTGTTCTGGACACACAGACAGGGATCCCTGCCCCGTCCAGGAGAGCAAACCCAGCATGACCACAGGGCAGTCTCGGGGGGCAGGGGAACCATTCCGGGCTGCCCTGGGATTCCTGCAGTCCCTGACCCTGAAGGAAGTGGTTTGGGGATTTTGGGAACAGCTCCTGCCTGGCCCTTCCTCCTCCGTGCTGCCATCCCCAGGCAGCCGTGAGGATTTCTCCTTTTATCCTTATTCCCTTTTCTGAATTCCCGCTCTTCCCACCATCCCAAAGCCTCTCCAAATTTTCGCAGCTCTTCCTGCTGAGCCATTGGCAGCTCCAGAGTCTGTGGGGACGAGTCCTGCACCACTTCCAGACGCTCCCACCCTGCTGGACACGCGGGGATTGACCCTTCCCGTGTCCCTTTGGTGCGTTCCCAGCTGCCCTGCACCTCCTGCCCGCTCCCAGCCCACATCCCGGGCCCGCATTCCTCACACCCGAGTCACCTGCTCCGGCAGGTGCCGGCCCCAGCCCGGTTTCTCCCAGGAAAACACCCACAGGAAGGCGGCGCCGGCCCCTTGCCCGTCCCCTCCCACCCCAGGGCCGGGCTGTGGGAGCGGATGCAATTCCCGGAGCTCTGCCCAGGATCTTTATCTCCCACAGGGAGAGAGGAAGTGCAGGAGATTGGAATCTGGAGCTGGAAATCGGCTCGGGATCAGCACCAGCCCACACGGCCTCACCTGCCAGGATCCTCCCTGAATCCTGCAGGATCGCGGCTGGCCTTGCCTGGAGGTGCCGGGTGCCCTCCTGGAATCCTGGAACCAGAGAATCCGGGAATGGTTTGGGTTGGAAGGACCCGAAATCCCACCCAGCTCCATCCAGGGACACCTCCCACCATCCCAGGCTGCTCCAGCCCTGTCCAGCCTGGCCTGGGACACTGCCAGGGGTCTGGGGACAGCTCTGGGAATTCCATCCCAGCCTCTCCCCACCCTCCCAGGAACAATTCCCAATTCCCAATCTCCCTTCCATCACTGCCCTCTGGCGTGGCAGTTCTTCTTTGTCCATCCCAAAGCCATCCCCTGGCTCCTGTCCCTCCATCCCAAAAGCCCCGGCCCTCCCCCCCCCCCCCCACCCCCCCCCCCCCCCCCCCCCCCCCCCCCCCCCCACCCCCCCCCCCCCCCCCCCCTCCCTCCATCCCCCAGCTCCTGTCCCTTCATCCCAAACCCATTCCCTGGCTCCTGTCCCTCCATCCCAGACCCATTCCCCGGCTCCTGTCCCTCCATCCCAAACCCATTCCCCGGCTCCTGTCCCTCCATCCCAAATCCACTCCCCGGCTCCTGTCCCTCCATCCCATACCCATTCCCCGGCTCCTGTCCCTCCATCCCAAATCCACTCCCCGGCTCCTGTCCCTCCATCCCAGACCCACTCCCCGCCTCCTGTCCCTCCATCCCAAATCCATTTCCCGGCTCCTGTCCCTCCATCCCAAATCCATTCCCGGCTCCTTTAAATTTCCAACCACTCCCGCTCCTGTCCCTCCATCCCAAATCCACTCCCCGGCTCCTGTCCCTCCATCCCAAATCCACTCCCCGGCTCCTGTCCCTCCATCCCAAACCCACTCCCCGGCTCCTGTCCCTCCATCCCAAATCCATTTCCCGGCTCCTGTCCCTCCATCCCAAACCCATTTCCCGGCTCCTGTCCCTCCATCCCAAATCCATCCCCGGCTCCTGTCCCTCCATCCCAGCCCCATTCCCCGGCTCCTGTCCCTCCATCCCTTGTCCCCATCCCCTCTCCACCTCTCCCAGAGCCCCTTTAGGGTCTCTGAGCTCTCCCTGGTCCTTCCCTTCTCCAGGAGAACATTCCCAGCCCTCCCAGCCTGGCTCCACATCCAACCCCACCTTCCTCTGTCCCTGTTTGTCACCTCCAGCCGCATCTGGGGACCCGAAACCCCCCGAAATGGAAACGCCCCATCCCTGGGGAGCAGCCCCGCATTCCCTGTGCCGGGACAGAGCCGGGAGAGCCGCCGGGCTGACAGGGCCCAGCCGGCCCGGGTGATTAATGCCGGGAGCTGCCGGGGACGCTCCCGGAGCCTTTGAAGTGCGGCTCGGGCAGTGCTGGGAGCCCGGAGCCGCTCTGGGGCCGGAGCGGAGCCCCGAGAGGGAAGGGAGGGAGGAAAAGTGGGAAAAACCTCAACCTGAGCATTCCCAGCGTTGTCCAACTCGTCCAGAGGGACTGCGAGCGATGCCTCCGGTGGGGAGCTGGGATAATGAAACCAGGGGTGCTGCAGAAATTTAATTTCGTTTAATTAAAAAATGTAGGAAAAAAAAAAAAGCAAAGAAAAAGCCGGTGAGAAGAAAGGATCGGGGAAGGATTGTAGGATTGTCCCGGGAATGTTTCACTGGGATTTGGGATGTGCTGCAGGCAGGGCTGGGTGGGCTGGGCCCTGTTCCCTCTGCTCATCCCAGGGCTCGGGAGAGGCTCCTGGAGAGGGGACCCGAGGGGGCAGCGGGATCCCATCCCCAGGGATTTGGGGGGTACAGGAGGGGGGATCAGATCCTGACACTGCTGGGGCCGAGGGATGAGGCTGGCAGGGGAGATTCAGGCGTCCCGAAATAAATCCAGGGAATGGGATGAATCTGTGGGAGGGGATAAATCAGGATGGGATAAATCAGAGGGATGGGATGAATCCATGGAATGGGATAAATCCAGATGGGACAAATCCATGGGATGAGATGAATCCATGGAATGGCATAAATCAGGATGGGATAAATGCTCGGGATGGGATGAATCCATGGAATGGCATAAATCAGGATGGGATAAATCCATGGGATGGGATGAATCCATGGGATGGGATGAATCCATGGGATGGCATAAATCCGGATGGGATAAATCAGAGGGATGGGATGAATCCATGGAATGGCATAAATCAGGATGGGATAAATCAGGATGGGATAAATCCATGGGATGGGATGAATCCATGGGATGGGATAAATCCGGATAGGATAAATCAGAGGGATGGGATAAATCCGGATGGGATGGAGGGATGTGGCTGGAAGCCTGCAGGGACTCAGGTCACCCCTCATTGTGGCAGCGAGTCCCTGCCGTCCCTTTTCCCAGCCCCAAGCTGCTTTCCCAGGCTCCCGTCCCCGCATCCTCGGAGGATTTGGGGTGGTTGGAGCCGACGGGTTTCCTGTTGGCTCCTTTTGCTGTGGTTGGGTTTAATTTGGTTACAAATGTTTGTCCCAACAGGAGAAATCCCTGGAAAACACAGACGAACTTCAGCTTGTGCTGGAAAAAAAACCCCGGGGCTCCTGCAGCACCCCGGGATTTCTCCAGAGGGTGGGATCAGCTCTTCGTGCAGGGGAGGGGGGCACTGGCAGCACAAATTCAGGAAAACAAATTCCCAGCCCTCCTCCGAGCCCATGCCCAGCTCTAATCCAGAGCCTCTGTGGTTCCACAAAGCCCCGAGCTCCGGAGGCGCTCCCAGTTTTCCTGCAGGACGCAGGAAATGCACGGGAGGGATGGGAGCGCTGGAAACTTCCCCAGATTCCCATCCCAAAGCTCTGCCCGCTCCTGAGGAACTGCGGGATGCTCCCGTGGGGCCTGGATGGCGGCCCTGGAACAGCAGAGGGGCTGGAGCAGGGCCCAAGGGATTGGGGGGCAGAGAGCCCAAGGCATTTGGGAGCAGGACCCCAAGGGTTTGGGAGCAGGATCCCCAAGGATTTGGGAGCAGTATCCCAAGGGATTGGGGGGCAGGATCCCCAAGGGTTTGGGAGCAGAATCCCCAGGGATTTGGGAGTAGGACTCCAAGGGATTTGGGAGGAGAATCCCCAGGGATTTGGGAGCAGGATCCCAAGGGATTGGGAGCAGGATCCCAAGGGTTTAGGAGCAGAATCCCCAAGGATTTGGGAGCAGGACCCCAAGGGATTTGGGAGCAGGATCCCCAGGGATTTGGGAGTAGGATCCCCAGGGACTGGGGGGCAGAATCCCCAAGGATTTGGGAGCAGGATCCCAAGGAATTTGCATTTGGTTGCAGAGATCCCCAGAGATTGTGGGGCAGACATCCCCAGGGATTTGGGAGCAAGAACCCCAGGGATTTGGGAGGAGGATCCCAAGGAATTTGGGAGCAAGATCCTAAGGAATTTGGGAGCAGGATCCCAAGGAATTTGGGAGCAAGATCCTAAGGGATTTGGGAACAGGATCCCAAGGGATTTGGGAACAGGATCCCAAGGTATTTGGGAGCAAGATCCCAAGGGATTCTTGGGTCGGGGAGGAAGCCGAGAGAGCCGGGAGCCCTGGGATGGTCCCTGGGGACACCGAGTGTCACCTGTCCCCTCCTCCGGCCACCCCGGCCCGCCCGGCACCGCCCGGGAGCTGCCGAACCGCGGCACCGGGAGGGACCAAAGCTCCTTCCAAGCCGGAATTCCAGCATCCCATTCTTATGTAACAGCGGGGCCGGGTTTATTGATTTATCACGGCCGGTGATTCCAAGCTCCAGCAGCTCCCTCTACGGGCTGGGAGCACCGCGAGGTGACTCAGCCTTTGGGATTGCTGCTCCTCTCCTCTCCTCATGGTTTGGGATTGCTCCTGTCCCATGGTTTGGGATTGCTCCTGTCCCATGCTTTGGGATTGTTCCTGTCCCTTGGTTTGGGATTGCTCCTTTCCCTTGGTTTGGGATTGCTCCTGTCCCATGCTTTGGGATTGTTCCTTTCCCTTGGTTTGGGATTGTTCCTCTCCCATTTTTTGGGATTGCTCCTTTCCCTTGGTTTGGGATTGTTCCTGTCCCATGCTTTGGGATTGCTCCTTTCCCTTGGTTTGGGATTGTTCCTGTCCCATGCTTTGGGATTGTTCCTCTCCCATTTTTTGGAATTGTTCCTCTCCCATTTTTTGGGATTGCTCCTCTCCTATTTTTTGGGGTCGTTCCTGTCCCATGCTTTGGGATTGTTCCTCTCCCATGGTTTGGTATTCCTGCTCTCCCCCTGCTTTGGGATTGTTCCTCTCGCACCGTTTGCAATCCCTGCTCCTTCCCCCCATCCCCGCTCTCCATCCCCATCCTTTGGCGCCCCGTGCAGGACAAACACTGCCCCCAAATCCCCTGGGGCCTCCAAGGTCGGCACCCGCGTGGATTTAACCCCACAAACCTCAGGCGGTGACGCCGCCCCCGAGGCCGAGGGACATCCACGCTCCTGGAATTCCTCATCCACAACAACAACGCGTCACGGGAGCGGGAGCAGCTCCGGGAGAGGCGGCTCCGGCTCTGCCCGAGCGCCGCGGGCCAGGGCGGGGCGGCTGCGGGGCTGCGGCCCCGGTTTCCTGTTTGCGCTGCCCGCAGCGGCCCCGCAGCCCCGGCGGGGCCTTGCCCGGTCCCGGCATGGGAGCAGCATCCCGGGATACGCGCGGCATCAAAGGGATCCGGCCGGGCTGGCAGCCCCGGGATGCCGCGGGAATTGCGGGCTGGCACGGCACGGCACGGCACGGCTCTGCCGGAAAAACACGGGGAAGGGATTCCCTCGGCTCCAGAAAACAGGGATAACCCGGGATAACCAAGATCCTAAAGCGCTGCCAAGGGCAGGGACAATTCCACCAGCCCAGGCTGCTCTGAGGCCTGTCCAGGGACACTGCCACTGCAGAGATCCCATTGCGAAAATGTCCCAAAACTGCTTTTCTTGTGGAATTCTGGCTGTTCCGCAGCCAGGGGAACAGGAACAGGAACAGGCAGCAGTGCCCGGCTGCTGGATCCAGATCTGAGGGCTCTCCGTGGCTTTCCATGGATCTGGAAAGTGTTTTATGGACCTGGAAAATGTTCTAGGGATCCCCAAGTGTTTTATGGATCTGGAAAGTGTTTTAGGGATCTCCAAATGTTTTATGGATCCCCAAGTGTTTTATGGATCTGGAAAATGCTTTATGGATCTGGAAAGTGTTTTAGGGATTCCCAAGTTTTATGGATCCCCCCCTGGGAACTGGGACTGCTCCGGATGCTTCCATTGGTCCCAATCCATGGATCAATTCCCCTGGGAGAACCTTCCTTCTCCTCCTCCTCCTCCTCCTCCTCCTCCTCCTCCTTCCCAATAGCCCTGGACACTTTTCCAGAGAAGAAAGTGAAATCAATCAGACTCCAGGGTTTGGAACAACTCATCCCTGCCCCATCCCATTTCCCTCTTTCCCAGGCTCTTCCCTAATTGCTGCATTTTCCATAATCACCACGGCTCTGGGACAGAATCCCCGGGAATGAGGCTGTGCTGGGAGCCGGGATCCCCCGGGCTGGGACACCCTGACCTTCCCCTGGCCCCTCCTGGGAGCCCCCTGGGCCCTTGTGGGGCAGCAGGAGCTGGATGTGGCTTTAGTGACACCGGGACAAATCCTGGAATTGCTGGGATGGGAAGGGATTTTAAAGCTCATCTCATCCCACAGGGGATGCCTTCCATGGGGCCCACGAGGAGCAAACCCTCTTGGAAAAATCCCATATAGATAAACCCCAAATACATGAATCCCATGTAGAAAAACCCTACATGGATAAATCCCATATAGATAAACCCCATATGGATAAATCCTGCATGGATAAACCCCAAATGCATAAATCCCATATAGATCAACCCTACATGGATAAATCCCATATAGATAAACCCTACATGGATAAATCCCATGTAGATAAACCCTACATAGATAAATCCCATATAAATAAACCCCAAATGGATAAATCCCATGTAGATAAACTCCACACAGATAAATCCCCTATAAATAAACCCCAAATACATAAACTCCATATAGATAAACCCTACATGGATAAATCCTGTGTGGAAAAACCCCACATGGAAAAACCCCACATGGATTAATCCCACGGGGCTGGGAGCAGCTGGATTTGCTGGGAACGGCTCTGGGGGCAGGGAATGGGATGTTCCTGGAGCAGGGAATGGGATATTCCAGGAGCAGGGAATTGGATGTTCCCGGAGCAGATCCCCGGCTGGGAATGGGATGTTCCCGGAGCAGATTCCCAAGCAGGGAATGGGGTGTTTCCTGAGTAGGGAATGGGATATTCTCAGAGCAGATTCTCGGCTGGGAATGGGATATTCCCAGAGCAAGGAATGGGATATTCCCAGAGCAGGGAATGGGATATTCCCAGAGCAGGGAATGGGATATTCCCAGAGCAAGGAATGGGATGTTCCCAGAGCAGATTCCCGTCTGGGAATGGGATGTTTCTGGAGCAGGGAATGGGATATTCCCAGAGCAGATTCTCGGCTGGGAATGGGATGTTCCCGGGCAGGGAATTGGATGTTCCTGGAGCAGATTCCTGGCTGGGAATTGGATATTCCCAGAGCAGGGAATGGGATATTCCCAGAGCAGCTTCCCGAGCAAGGAATGGGATGTTCCCGGAGCAGGGAATGGGATATTCCCGGAGCAGGGAATGGGATGTTCCCGGAGCAGGGAATGGGATGTTTCTGGAGCAGGGAATGGGATATTCCCAGAGCAGATTCCCGGCTGGGAATGGGATGTTCCCGGAGCAGGGAATGGGATATTTCCGGAGCAGGGAATGGGATATTCCCAGAGCAGATCCCCGGCTGAGCCGGCCCCGGAGCCCCCGGGGAGCTGCAGAGGCTCTGGAGCCGCTGGGATCAGCGATCCCGGGATGTCACACCCGGGCCGGGATGTCACACCCTCCGTAACTCATCGGGAGGGAGGGCGGGGGCAGGAACGGGCAGTTGAGCAATCCCAGCTGGTTCCTTTTGGGAAGAGTTTCAGCATTTGGAAATTTCTGACTCTTTCGGAAAGAAAACAACAACAGCAACCCCCAAAAATAATTTAAAAAAAATGATGTTGGCGTTTCCCAAAAACGCAAAGCTGGATAAACAGCAAAGGCAAACCCCTGTCCTGTGCCAAGCACAGACTTTGGCTTTATTCCACCAAAGCCTGGCCCAAACTCAGGGCTGGTTCCTTCTGTTCCATAAATTTTCCTTTTTGGAATGATTTCTTCCCAAAAGTCAGACTGGTTTGAAAAATATTTTCTTTTCAGCTCCCCAACCATTCCTTCTTTTTATTTTTTAATTTTCTTTTTGGCGTGGAGATGTTCTCACGGGCAGCTCCAGAGCTGCCTGAACCCTGGTGGTTTTCCACAGCTTTTGGGCAGTTCCTGAGGAACCCTTTCCCCACCTGGAGACAAATCGTGCAGCTGAGGGCAGGGTGAGCACTGAGAACTCCAGGAATTGCCTTCTCCAACCCTGGGATAACCAGAAATGCTGGGATCAGTGTTTCCAGCAGAAATGGAGGAGAATTCCCTGAGTCTGACTCCCGGGGATCTCCCTTGGGACACAGAGGGAATTTTGAACCCCGCTGATGGACGAGGAGCTGCGGGAGGGACCTGCAGGGCAGCGAAGGGGCTGGAACATCCCTGAGATCAAAGGCATTGTTTTTGTCCTGCTCGGGGTGAGGAGAGGCCCAGCCCAGGGAAGCAGCACCGGAGGAGGTTTGGGGACATCCATGGGTTTAGGTGGGAATGGAGCAGGTTCCCAATCAGCTCTAATGCGTGTGGAATCGGCACGGACAGAGGTTCCGTCCCTGGCTCCCCAAACCCACCCTGGCCGTGCCAGAGGGGCTGAGCCCCACAGGGACAGCGGGGAAAGGGAGGTTTGGGGTCCCCAGGAACTGCTGGGGTGTTTGGGAACAGCACAAACCCCCCTGTGCAGCTGGGAAATGCCCCTGGGACGTTGCTGACATTGGGATCAGCTCAGGGTCAGGACGGAGCCCGGGGATGCAGAGCAGGAGCAGCTTTTTGAGGAAAACCAGGGCAAGCTGGGAGCGGCGAGGCCGAGAGAGCCCAGGGCTGTGGGGATGAGCTCAGCGGGGCTGGAAAAATCCCAAAGTCCCTGGGGAGCGTGCAGGGCTCATCCCAAACCCCACTCTCTAGGAATGAATCTCCCTCCACCCAAACCCCACCACCCACCCCCCCCCAACACCCCCCACATCCACCACCCAAACCCATCAAACACAAATCCCACCTACCCACAAATCCAAAATCCACCAATCCCCCCCCCACCACCCAAAAACAAACCCAATCCCCCACCCACCCCCCCATCCCAAATCCCCCATCACCCTCATCCACCAAAACCCCCAACACCACCAAACCCCAAATCCCAAACCCCAAATCCCAAATCCAAACCCAAATCCCAAATCCCAAACCCCAAATCCCAAATTCCAAATCCCAAATCCTAAACCCCAAATCCTAAATCCCAAACCAAAATCTAAACCCCAAAACCCAAATCCGCCCCAAATCCCAAACCCCAAATCCAAACAACCCCAATCCCAATCCCAACCCCCCCCAACCCAAACCCCAAACCCCAAATCCCAAATCTCAAATCCCAAATTCCAAATCCCAAATCCTAAACCCCAAATCCTAAATCCCAAATCCAAAATCCTAAACCCCAAATTCCATATCCCAAATCCAAAACCCCAAATCCCAAATCCCAAATCCCAAATCCCAAATCCTAAACCCCAAATTCCATATCCCAAATCCAAAACCCCAAAACCCAAATCCCAAATCCCAAACCCCAAATCCCAAATCCTGCTGGGGGCTGCCAGGACCCCCTCACCACTGCCAGGGGGATGTGGGGCCCTCCTTGTCCGCCAGCAGGGCCACATTGCACGGGGCCTGGTGGCACTGCCGGGGTGGCACTGCCATGGTGGCACTGTCACAGGTGTCACTGCAAAGGCGGCACTGCCACCATTGCCTCTGCCCAGGTGTCGGTGCCCAGGTGTCACTGCCACTATTGCCACTGGTGCCATTGTCACTGTCACCATTGTCACTGCAAAGGTGTCATGGCCCAGATGCCACTGCCACCATTGTCACTGCCACGAGTGTCCCTGCCCAGGTGTCCCTGCTCAGTTGTCACTGTCACCACTGTCACTGCAAAGGTGTCATGGTCCAGATGTCACTGCCACCATTGTCACTGCCCAGGTGTTGGTCCCACCACTGCCACTGCCCAGGTGTCGCTGCCCAGGTGTCCCTGCCACCATTGTCACTGCCACTATTGCCACTGGTGCCATTGTCACTGTCACCATTGTTGCTGCAAAGGTGTCACTGCCACAGGTGTCGCTGCCCAGGTGTCCCTGCCACCATTATCACTGCCACTATTGCCACTGGTGCCATTGTCACTGTCACCATTGTCACTGCCATGGGTGTCACTGCCACCATTGTCACTGCCACGAGTGTCCCTGCCCGGGTGTCACTGTCACAGTGTCCCTGCCCAGGTGTCCCTGCCACCGCCGCCCCATCCTGTGCCCAACGAGTTCCTGATGCAATTCCCGATGGATCCGCGGCATTCCTGGGCACCGAGTCACGGGAGCCGCTGGCTGAGGAGTGTGGGGAGCAGGTCCGGATCCACAACATCCTCCCCCTCCTCCTCCTCCTCCTCCTCCTCCTCCTGCTGCTCCTCCCAGGAGAAAGGGAGCCAGGATTGGGAAAAGGGCCCTGGGTTCAGGATCCTTGGAAAAACCCAGAGGTTGCTGCTGCCCACAGCTGGCGGAGGGCAGGGACCCGGATTTGGCCTCTCTGAGTGGAGCAGAGGAAATCGGGGAATCAGGGAATCGGGAAATCACGTTGGGTTCATCAAACGGAATCCCAGAGGATTTGGAAGAGGGGCAGAGACTCGCTGGGGTCAGGCTCAGGAGCATCAGAACCTGGGTGTGATCCTGATCCATCCCACGGAAACCACGGGAGTGCAGCCCCGGGAGAACCTCTGCCCAAGGACCAAATCCAATCAATGTCGGGTTAATTAGGCACAAATTAATCTCATTAATCAGCCGTTAATCACAGCGCCCTGCACGGGGATCCCGATCCAGCTGCAGTGCCCAAATCCCTGCCGGGGGATGCTGGGGACTCACCGCGGGGATTTTCCAGCCCTGTGACCGGGGAGCCTCCCCCGGGCCAGCCCGGGGCCCTCGGCTCCTGCTGCAGCTCCCGGGAAGCTGCTGGAAAAACACAGAACACCCTGGGAGGTGCCAGCTCCCACCTGGAAAAACCTGCTCCCCTCTCCTGAAAAGCTGGGTCCCCACAAAGCCACCCCGGAGCAGCTGCCGCCCGTCCGGGCCCCGCAGAGTCCCCAGGGATTCCTCCTTCAAATCCACCCCAAAAGAAAAACCCCAAAAGCCGTTCTGGGCTGGCAGATAAGGGCTGTGGGAACGCCAGGGGAGCTCAGGGCATGGGGACGCTGTGGGGACAGCGGAGCTGCAGCTCCAGCCCGGCCAGTCCTGGTGAGTGCTGAGGTTTGCTGGGCCTTGTCCCTGTCAGCTCCTGGATCCATGCCCAGATGGGCTGGCAAAGGCTCAGGGCATGGCAAAGGCTTCTCTTGGAGCCAGGGCATGGCAAAGGTTCCTCCTGGAGCCAGGGGATGGCAAAGGTTCTACCTGGAGAGTCAGGGGATAGAAAAGGCTCCACCTGGAGAGTCAGGGGATGGCAAAGGTTCCACCTGGAGAGTCAGGGCATGGCAAAGGTTCCACCTGGAGGGTCAGGGCATGGCAAAGGTTCCACCTGGAGGGTCAGGGGATGGCAAAGGCTCCACCTGGAGAGTCAGGGGATGGCAAAGGTTCCACCTGGAGAGTCAGGGCATGGCAAAGGTTCCACCTGGAGGGTCAGGGGATGGCAAAGGTTCTGCCTGGAGCCAGGGCATGGCAAAGGTTCCACCTGGAGAGCCAGGGGATGGCAAAGGTTCCACCTGGGCCAGGGGATGGCAAAGGCTCCACCTGGAGCCAGGGGATGGCAAAGGCTCCACCTGGAGAGTCAGGGGATGGCAAAGGCTCCACCTGGAGCCAGGGGATGGCAAAGGTTCCACCTGGAGAGTCAGGGGATGGCAAAGGTTCCTCCTGGGCCAGGGATGGCAAAGTCTTCTCCTGGGTCACCCAGACCCAGAGCCAGGGGATGGCAAAGGCTCTTCCTGGGCCAGGGGATGGCAAAGGTTTCTCCTGGGCCAGGGGATGGAAAAGGTTTCTCCTGGGCCACCCAGAGCCAAAGGTTCCTCCCGGGCCACCTTCACCCAGGGGCAGGCACAGCCCCGGGAAAGGCTCTGCTGGGGCAGCCAGAGGGACAAGGACAAGGCTGGAAGGGAATTGTCCTGGAGAGCAGGAAAAATAAACAGGAGAGAAACCAAATCCTGGCGTGGTTCGGGTGGGAAGGGACCTCTGAAGGCATCCAGGACATCCCCAGGCAAGGAGTGAGAGGGGTCTGGGATAATTCCAGGCTGGGATCCCTGGGATGGATGGGAGAGCTCCGAGGAGCATCCTCAGTTGGGATCCCCATCTGCGCCTGCATGCAGATGGTGAAAATCCCTGCAATCCCCGATTGTATTGTTATTTTCCTGCTTTCTTTGGTTTTTTTCCCCGGTTCAAATCCTTCCCATTGCAGTTCTGGCTGCCAGGCCAAGGTGGGGTTTTGGGAAGGAGGAGAAATTCCCGTCAATCCCACGGAAAAGGGAGCAGGGTCTGGTCCACAGCTCCGCTTCCGTGAGGAGGAAAATCGTGATGGAATCCCGAATTTCATGCGGGAATTCACAACCCCGCTTCCCACCAGGGCTGGGGGCAGAACATCCAGGGGTTGAGGGAGCAGCAGGGCCGGGAATGGGATCTTAATTAGGGTTAATTAAAGGTTGCCTTGTCCAGGGCGAGGGAGACCCTGTGTGGAGAGCGGGAGCAGCACAGGCCCTATGAGTCTGGCTGGGGAGGACACCTGGAATGTTCAGAGATCCCAAAATTCCCGCTGGAAAATCCAAAAAAGAAAAAAAATAAAAAATTTATTTTTTGGGGGGGATGAAATGTCTGCTTAAACCCCGCCTAATTCCAGGTTTAATCAAACTAAACCCCGATTTAATCTGTCAAATTGAATTTTTTTTTTCTCTGTTTTGGATTTCTTATTAAAGGATGGGAATGGGAGAGCGGGAGCAGCAAAGAGGTTTTATCAGGAATAAAATATTTGCGTTAAAAAAAAAAAGAAAAAGGTGAATGCCATTGTGCTTCTGGATTTTAAATAAAAAATGGATTTTTTTTTTTCTGAGAAATGTCGTTTTGAACAGGCAAACGGAGATTTTGGGTGCAAGGAAGAGCCTGGAAAAGCACCAAAAACTCCAATTCTTTCTCACCTCCCTCCCAAAATTAACATTTATTGTGGGGGAAAATGAGGAAAAGGGAGATTCCCACCCGGCACCACAATTCCCACAAGGAGAAGAAACCAAACCCCGCTGGGACCCCCCAGGAGAGACAAAACCCCGGGAATTCAACCCAATTTTGGGTCCCTTTGTCCTCCCAGCCCCGGGGCTGAAGGAATTCCCAATTTCCCGGAGCTTTTGGGGCAGATCCGGCGTTTTTAACCCTTTTGTGCCCCCGCCCCAGGGGACATTGGGGACAATCGGAGCCTGCCCGGTGACACAGATGCCACCCCCGACCCATTTCCCTCGGGAACGCCGGGAGAGCCTCGCGTGGCCTTGGCCGGGATAAGTCCGGGAATCCCGGGAAAAGGGGTCAGGGCCCAGCAGGGCCTGGAACGGGGTCCAGATTCACGCTAAATTCACACGAAATTCACATTAAACATACACTAAATTCCCTGTAAATTCACATGAAATTCACATTAAATTCACACTAAATTCCCTGTAAATTCACATTAAATTCACACCAAATTCCCCGTAAATTCCCTGTAAATTCACATTAAATATACACTAAATTCTCTGTAAATTCCCACTAAACTCTCAGTAAATTCCCAGTAAATTCACACTAAATTCCCTGTAAATTCACATGAAATTCACACTAAACTCTCAGCAAATTCCCTGTAAATTCACACTAAATTCCCTGTAAACTCCCAGCAAATTCCCTGTAAATTCACACTAAGTTCCCACTAAATTCCCCATAAATCCCCACTAAATTCACACTAAATTGCCTGGAAATTCCCAGTAAATTCCCACTACATTCCCAGTAAATTCCCAGTAAATCCCCACTAAATTCCCACTAAATTCCCTGTAAATTCACACTAAATTCCCTGTAAATGCCCAGTAAACTCTTAGTAAAATCCCACTAAATTCCCTATAAATTCCCTGTAAATTCACACTGAATTCCCTGTAAATCCCCCCTAAATTCCCACTAAATTCACACTAAATTCCCACTAAATTCACACTAAATTCCCTATAAATTCACACTAAATTCCCTGTAAATTCCCAGTCAATAAACACCAGCAGCGGGATCAGGAGGGAATCAAGAGGGAAAAGCAGGAATTCCCCAAAACAATCCCAAGCCTTTTCCGAGGCCCTGGGCTCTGCCTCGTCCCAGCCCCTCTCCCTTCCCCAGTGCTGCTGTTAAATAAACTCTGGAATTCTCTGACACCGTCATTATTGGCAGATAATTGCCCAGGGAGGATAAATTTTATTCCCACTTCATGAACGACCTCCAAACCCAGGTTTCTCTGGAAAATATTGGGAAAAATCAGGGAATTCCAATGCAGGGAGGATAAATTTTATTCCCACTCTATGAACGGCCTCCAAACCTGGGTTTCTCTGGAAAATATTGGGAAAAATCATGGAATTCCAACGCAGGGAGGGTAAATTTTATTCCTACTTCGTGAATGACCTCCAAACGCATGATTCTCTGGAAAATATTGGGAAAAATCAGGGAATTCCAACCCAGGGAGGGTAAATTTTATTTCTACTTCATGAACGGCCTCCAAAGCCGTGATTCTCTGGAAAATATTGGGGAAATTCAGGATATTCTGCTCCGGGGAGGATAAATTCTGTTTCTGCATCCCAAGTGAGGGATCAGGGGAGGGACCCTGGGGACAGCTCTGAGCTCCCCGGGGTGAATCCAAAGCACCGAATCCCGGGAATTTCACCCCCGAAATCCGGGAATTTCACCCTTGAATCCCGGGAATTTCACCCCCGAACTCCGGGAATTTCACCCTTGAATCCCGGGAATTCCGCCCTCGAACCCCGGGAATTTCGCCCTCGAACCCCGGGAATTTCACCCTTGAATCCCGGGAATTTCACCCTCGAATCCCGGGAGTTTTGCCCTCGAACCCCGGGAATTTCACCCTAGAACCCCGGGAATTTCGCCCCCGAACTCCGGGAATTTCACCCTTGAATCCCGGGAATTTCACCCTCGAATCCCGGGAATTTCACCCCCGAACTCCGGGAATTTCACCCTTGAATCCCGGGAATTCCGCCCTCGAACCCCGGGAATTTCGCCCTCGAATTCCGGGAATTTCACCCTCGAATCCCGGGAATTTCACCCTCGAATCCCGAGAATTCCGCCCTCCCCGTGGGCTGCGTCAGCAGCAGGACGAGTCCTGGCGTGAGGTGACAGCGCCGTGTCCCCGTGACATCAGCGCGGGCCCACGGAGCCGGTCCTGCCACGTGTGCCCGCGTTGCGCCAGCGCCCCGCGGGGGCACCGGGCACGCCCGGGCACGGGGGGTGGCACCGGGGGACGGCGCTGCCCCGGATCCTCCCGCTCCAACCCGGGATTCCCTCCCCGAACCCCGCGGCTGCTCCTGGGGGCACCTCGGGGCGCTGGGGTCACGCCAAGCCGGGGGGACAAAGGGAAATCCCCCCCTAAAATGCTCAGGTGTCCCCTCCCGGGGGTCTGATCACGGCTTTGCGTTCTTTGTCCTTGGTAGTGATGGAAATTTCCCGGGAATTTCCTGGAATTCAGCTCCTTAACCCCCTGAACCTGGCCCCCGCCCCCCTGAAGGTCCCTTTGTGGTGGCCCCACCTGGCCCCGGCCCCGCTGCCCCCCCCGATTGTCCCGGGACACTGCCGGGGTCACCCGGGTCACCTGGGCGGGCGGAGGGGGCAGCCCCGGCCAGGTGAGGTTTCGGGGCCGCCTTTGATGCCGGAATTCCAGCCCGGCTCTCCCGGGATGCTCCCCCCGCCTGGCCCTGGCAGGTTCCTCTCTTTAATTACTAGGTTTTTTTTACTTTTCTTTGTTAATTACCCGATTGTGGGAGGCCCTGCTGGGAACAGGAGCTGGGAATCACTGTCACCCTCCTGGCCACCCCCGGTGCCCTTCTGGCTCCTTTTGCAGCAAAATTCCAAGTTTTCCGTTGATTTATGAATTTTAAACTCTCACAGCTCAGGGAGGGGTTTTGGGGTGCCCTGTGTGGGGCCAGGATGGGTCTGGGGGGTCACTCCCAGCTCGGGGTGTTTTGGGATATTTAAGGAATGCGGATCCCGAGGGAATGGGTGACCCCAAAGTGGGAATCACTCGCTGAGCCCCGGCTGGATCCTCCCGTGGATCCCAAGGGATGCAATCCCAGCATTTCCCGACGTTTCCCAGGATCAGCAAACCCAGCACGGGAGAGGAAAGCTCGGCTGAGTCCAAGGGAACCGGGACAGCAGGGAATCCCGGCCGGGCTGGGAAAAGCAGGAAGGGCTGCTCAGGAAGGGGCAGGGCAGCCCAAAATCCCCAAAAGGGACCGGGATTGGTCCCGGAGCCGCCCCTGGAGCGCCCTTCTCCAGCCGGGAATGCCGCAAGGAGGAGCCCCAGGTGTGAAATCCCCAAATCCCCATCCAGGGGTTTCCCCTGCTCCTTCCCAATCCCCTGGCTCTGGATTTCCACCTGCTCCAGCACAGGGGTGGGATCCCTCCTGCTGGGAATGGGACGGGAATGGGATGGGAATGGGATGGGAATGGGAATGGAATGGGATGGGAATGGGATGGGAATGCTCGGGGAATGGGATGGGAATGGGATGGGAATGGGACGGGAATGGGATGGGAATGCTCGGGGAATGGGATGGGAATGGGATGGGAATGGGATGGGAATGCTCAGGCCCCTTTTCCAGGGACCTGAGCTGGAAATTTCCAGGACGGGGCTGGAATTCCGTGGGCTGGGCAGGAATTCCCGCGTGTCCCTCATGTCCCTGAGCCCGAGCGCGGAGTGACGGAAATTTCCAGAGAGAAGCTGAAGGTCCTTGAAAAGCCCCAAATCCTGACATTTGTGGGCTGGGAGAGGCAGAACCGGGCCTGGGGAGGCAGAACCGGGATGGGGGAGGCAGAACCGGGACAGGGGAGGCAGAACCGGGCAAGGAGATACAGAACCGGGATGGGGGAGGCAGAACCGGGCCAGAGGGAGGCAGAACCGGGATGGGGGAGGCAGAACCGGGACAGGGGAGGCAGAACCGGGCCGGGGAAGGCAGAACCAGGATGGGGGAGGCAGAACCGGGCTGGGGGAGGCAGAACCGGGCAAGGAGACACAGAGCTGGGCTGAGAGAGGCAGAACGGGGCCAGAGGAGGCAGAACCGGGCCAGGGGAGGCAGAACCGGGCTGGGAGAAGGCAGAACCGGGCCGGGGAAGGCAGAGCCGCCTTTAATCCCGCAGCAGCAGCAGCAGCAGCGGCGGCGCGGGGCTCCGGCGCTGAGTGTGTAGCCCTGGGACAGGCGCGATGCCTTTGATTTCTTGGCAGGTTTGGGGTGGGAGGATTTCATCAGAAAACACGGGAGGCTCCAGTCCTGCCCTGGAACAGCCTCCGGACATTCTGGCCACGGCAGCAGCCAAGAGGGAGGCACCACCTGCTCCGGGAGTTTCAAGGAAGCTTTGCCGGGCCGGGAGCTTTGCCCAGCTTGCAGAATCCTTGGCTCCAGCCGGATTCCTCCATCCAGGCAGAGGCTGAGAGGTTCCTGCAGGTAAATTCTGCCTCCCTGCCCCCTCCCGGGACGCAGCAGGAACCTGCACGTCCCGGGAAGCGCGGCCGCCACCCAGATTTCCAGGATGGAGCCTCAGCTCCACCACGAGGAGCACAAACAGCCAGGACAGGAGCCCTGGATCCAGGCCCTGGCATGGAGAAACACAAAAAGGGGAATTTCTGGTCGGCCCAGAGAGCTGGGGATGCACCAGGCTGGGATCCGCGGGGTCTTTTGCCTTTCCACAGGGTCAGAATGTCCCAGCAGGAACTGAGCTGCCGGCTGTGAGCCAGGACAGATCCCGGCAGCCCAGGCCGTGGATCCGGGCAGGAAAACTCCCCGGTCTGAGTCCCACGGGGATGGAGCTTCACGTGTCGGGATCCAGGCAAGCCCTCCCCGCTCGTGCCCTTGCGCTGACTCAGGCTTCCCTCAGCCCCTCTGGAATCCTCAGCATCCTCAGGGAGCCACCGAGGCCTGGAGGCTGCTCAGAGCGCCCCAAAACTCCTGGGATTCCCTTTTCCGAGGAAAAATGGTCCTTGCTGGGCACTGCGATGGGGACTGGGCCATGGGAAGCAGTGGATGCTGCTCCCATGGGGATTGCGTTCCCTTTAGGATTCTGTTCCCACTTGAATTCTGTTCTTTTGGGATTCTGTTTTTTTGGGATTCTGGTTTTATGGGATTCTGATACCTTTGGGATTCTGTTCTTTTGGGATTCTGGTTTTATGGGATTCTGATCCCTTTGGGATTCTGTTCTTTTGGGATTCTGTTCCCTTTGGGATTCTGATACTTTTGAGATTGTGGTCCCACTGGGATTCTGTTCTTTTGGGATTCAGTTCCCTTTTGGGATTCTGTTCTTTTGGGATTCTGATTTTTGGGGATTCTGCTCCTCTTGGGATTCTGTTCCCTTTGGGATTCTGTTCTTTTGAGATTTTGATTTTTGGGGATTCTGATCCCCTTGGGATTCTGTTCCCTTTGGGATTCTGTTCTTTTGGGATTCTGCTCCCTCTGGGATTCTGGGAGTGCCCCCCTGTGTCCCCCAGAGCTGAGGGAGGTTTGAGCAAGTCCAAATGTCCATCTCCAGGGAAATCCAAGGAAATCAGGCTGGAAGTTTGGAGCTGACACAAAACTCCCTCCTCAAAGTCCTGGAAAAGCTGGAAAAGCCCGAGCCTGGCCCCAGAACCTCAGGCTTGGCCCCAGCCCCATCCCTGGGCTGGCCTGGATTTTCCATGAGCTCTGCAGAGCCCAGGATGTCTCATCCCGGCTGCCTCAGAGCCCAGGAAGGCTCCGGGCCTGTCCCCATTCCGGAATGTGACACAGGAGTCACCTGGGGCTGGCCCTGCTGGCCCTGGGCCGGCGGCAGCCACGGGAGCCGGGAATTCCTGTCCTGGAGAGAGAGAGGATCCCGGGCACATCCAGGGGCTGCTGGGGGATGGAACGTTCCGGAGGGATGGAACGTTCCGGAGGGATGGAACGTTCCAGAGGGATGGAACATTCCGGGTGATTTCCTGGGACAGGAGCCAGTGCCGGGCACTGCTGGGGCTTTGGCTCTTCAGGCATGGGCAGGTGGCACCGAGGTGCTGGCGCTGAGGTGGTGACACCAAGGTGGTGGCATCAAGGTGGTGGCACCGAGGTGGTGGCACCAAAGTGGTGGAACCAAGGTGACGGCACCAAGGTGGTGGCATCAAGGTGGTGGCACCAAGGTGGTGGCACCAAAGTGGTGGAACCAAAGAGGTGGCACCAAGGTTGTGGCATCAAGGTGGTGGCACCAAGGAGGTGACACCAAATCAGGGACACCAAGGCAGTGGCACCAAGGTGGTGGCACCAAGGCAGTGGGACCAAAGTGGTGGCACCAAGGTGGTGACACCAAATCAGGGACACCAAGGCAGTGGCACCAAGGAGGTGGCACCAAAGCGGTGGAATCAAGGTGGTGGCACCAAGGTGGTGGCACCAAGGCAGTGGCACCAAGGCGGTGGCACCAAGGCAGTGGCACCGCTCCCTCCAGGCCCCTCGCGTGTGGGATCCCCCAGTCCTGAGGGGATTGAGGATCCCTCCTGGATCCAGCCACACCCTGAACATCCCTGGGCAGGCAGAGGGGATTTGGAGGCCGGGCAGAGCCAGGTGGGGCTGTCCCCATGTCCCCATGGAGTGACCCCAGCAGGGACCTGCCCACGGCCACATCCCAATAAAACCTTTCCCTTTCCCTTTCCCTTTCCCTTTCCCTTTCCCTTTCCCTTTCCCTTTCCCTTTCCCTTTCCCTTTCCCTTTCCCTTTCCCTTTCCCTTTCCCTTTCCCTTTCCCTTTCCCTTTCCCTTTCCCTTTCCCTTTCCTTTCCCTTTCCCTTTCCCTTTCCCTTTCCCTTTCTCTTTCCCTTTCCCTTTCCCTTTCCCTTTCCCTTTCCCTTTCCCTTTCCCTTTCCCTTTCCCTTTCCCTTTCCATCTGGGAACTCCAGGAAATTTGGGAACTTCGGGAACTTTGGGAAGGTGTTTTTCCAGAGCTTACCCAACCCCGCCTGCCTCAGAGGCCACTGGCTCCCCCGTGGGTCCCTCAGGGTTTCAACAAGGAGAATGAAATAGGAACGTTGGTGTTGTAAATTGAAATTGCAGAGGGAAATGTTCGCAGGGAGATGTGGCAGGAATAAAGGGAAACCTGCAGGGAAGGGGGAACAGTTCCCAGCACTGGATGGATGGATGGATGGATGGATGGATCCATGGATCCATGGATGAATGATGGATGGATCCATGGATTCATGGATTCATGGATGGATGGATGGATGGATAGTGGATGGATGGATCCAAGGATGGATGGAGGGATGGATGGATGGATGGATGGATGGATGGATGGATGGATGGATGGATGGTGGATGGATCCAAGGATGGATGGATGGATGGATGGATGGATGGATGGATGGGGGGGATGGATGGATGGAGGATGGATCCCTGGATGGATGGATGGATGGATGGTGGATGGATGGATGGATGGATGGATGGATGGATGGATGGATGGATGGATGGATGGATGGATGGAGGAATGGATGAATGGATGGAGGAATGGATCCATGGATGGATCCATGGATGGATGGATCCATGGATGGATGGCTGGCTCTCCTGTCTCAGGCAATCCCACCCATGCCAGGGCAGCTCCTGAAGCCCCCCTGGCTCTGGCACAGCCACTTTCCCTCTCCCTGCGCTTTTCCTGAGCTCCTCCTCATCCCGCTGGGAATTCGGCCACTTTTTGTCACGTGGCCTCCGCTCTCCTGGCTCTGTGTTCCCAAAATCCGCGGCTCGGCCCCGCCCGCAGTGACAGTGACAGTGACAGGGGCAGGGACAGCTCTGGTGGCCTTTGATGGGGTCACCAAAGTCCCCGGGAGCCGCGGGCGGTGCCAGCGGGAGCTGGAGCGGAGCCCGGAGCTGCTGCCACGTCCCGGGGCCGCCGCCGCCCTCCCGCGGGCTCGGGAATTCTCCGGGACATCCGCGGCACAAACAACAAATAACAAATAATTAACGAGTAATAATCACCCTGGGCTCGGGGCAGCTGCCCCGGGGGCGGCGGGGCTGGGAGCAGCTCCCGCGCAGCCCCGCTGATCCCGGGAGCTCCAACCGGATCCAGTTTGGGTTCCCCAAAGGTCGGGAATGTCCTGGGAGCTCCCAGTGCCCGGGGCTGCCGCTTTCCCCCGTGATTTATGGAGATCCTCCGCAATCCCTGCTCTGCTCCCCGCGCCTTTTCCCTCTCAGCCGGGGCATCCTTTCATCACCCCGCGGGTAAATTCGCAATTAATTCATTAATTAGCCCGTGTCTGAGAGGGCTGAGAAAACGCGAGTGCGGCTGAGCATCGTTCAATTATTGTCATTAAACGCTGATCTGGCCGTGTTTGGGGTTTGGGAGAGATTAAGGAAGATTTCCTGTCCGGGAGGGTTTTGTCAGAGGGGAGGGAGGGACCGAGGCAGTGAATAAATCAGAGCATGGGGAGGTTCTGTGGGAAACAGCACCGGGATGGGTCAGGGGAGCTCCCCGGGGAGGTTTGGACGCGGAACGGGAACATTTGGGATGTGGAGAACGCCCAGAGGAGCGGGGTCTGCCCAGAGCTCCCTGCAGGGAAACGCAGAACAAACCCAGAACAGATCCAGAAGAAACACTGAGGAAACCCAGAACAACCTGGATCGAACCCGGAACAAATCCAGAACAAACTTGGAACAAATCCAGAACAAACCCGGAACAAACTTGGAACAAATTCAGAGAAAATCCGGATCAAACACAGAGCAAATCCAGAATGAACCCAGAATAAATATGGAACAAACCCAGAACAAACCCAGAACAAACCCAGAATAAGTATGGATCAAACCCAGAACAAATCCAGAACAAACCCAGAGCAAATCCAGAATAAATCCAGAACGAACCCCGAACAAACCCAGAATAAATATGGATCAGACCCAGAACAAACCAAGATCAAATCTGGATCAAACATAGAGCAAATCCAGAGCAAACCCAGAAGAAACCCAGAAGAAACCTAGAATGAATCCAGAACAAACCCAGAAAAAAACCATATCAAATTTGGATCAAACACAGAGCAAATCCAGAACAAATCCAGAATAAATGTGGATCAAATCCAGAACAAACCCAGAAAAAACCGAGATAAAATCTGGATCAAACACAGAGCAGATCCAGAGCAAACCCAGAACAAATCCAGAACAAACCCAGAGAAAACTCAGAACAAATCCAGAACATATTCAGAACAGATCCAGAAAAAATTCCAGATCAAATCTGGACTGAACACAGAGCAAATCCAGAACAAGCTCAGTGCAAACACAGGAAAAATCCAGATCAAATCTGGAACACATCCAGGAAAAACCCAGATCAAATCTGGAACAGATCCAGGAAAACCCCAGATCACAAATCCTGGCAGGATCCATCTCTGGCGCTGAGGCGCTCAGGCAATCTGGGATGTGAGGAGCCCTGGTGGTTTATCTGGGGCTGTGTGACCCCACAGCACCGATCAGACATTAATCAAACATCTGTTAATTAATTCCCCTAATGGCCATCCAGGCCTTATCTTCCCTCTGGAGATGGGAGCTCGACAGCGCCCGAGGGAGGCGGGGCAGCGCTGGATCCTGAGGATTTGTGCCCTGTCCCTGTCCCATCCCTGTCCTTGTCCTTGTCCCTGTCCCTGTCCTATTCCTGTCCCAGCTCTGTCCCTGTCCCATCCCTGTCCCTGTCCCTGTCCTTGTCCTTGTCCTTGTCCTTGTCCTTGTCCCTGTCCCTGTCCCTGTCCCTGTCCTTGTCCTTGTCCTTGTCCTTGTCCTTGTCCTTGTCCTTGTCCCATTCCTGTCCCATCCCTGTCCCTGTCCCATCCCATCCCTGTCCCTGTCCCTGTCCCATCCCTGTCCCTGTCCCTGTCCCTGTCCCTGTCCCTGTCCCTGTCCCTGTCCCTGTCCCTGTCCCTGTCCCAGCCCTGTCCCAGCCCTGTCCCTATTTTGTCCCTGCAATGTCACAATCCAGGACAGGCCTCTCTGTTTACCAGGAGCCCGCAGTGTCACCCGCTGGGATGTGGCACAGGGGACACGTGGTGGCGGCCGAGCCTCGAGCCGGGCTCAGCCACATCCAGAGGCCCCGGGGTGGGACGAACCGGCCGGATTTAGGGACAAAGAGTTAAAAAAAGCCTCCAGAAGGGCCACGGAGGCTCCCCAAGGCCGCTCTGCTGCCCACGCCGCGAGCAGAGGGCGGCGCTGCCCGAAATAATTCCTGGGGGAGATCCAAACCCCAAAGCCATGGCCTGGAGACGCTCCAGGGCTTTGGGGTTTGCTTCCTCAGAGCCAGCCCAGGGCTCCAGCGGGCAGAGCTGCCCCTGGTGCCAGCCCAGAGCCCCCAAACCCCCCAGCTCTGTCCCTGCCCTGTCACAGAGCCTGGCCCTGGGACAGGGAATGGATCCCCCAGATCCCACAGATCCCACAGATTCCCCAAATCCCACAAATCCCCCAGATCCCACCCCTGTCCGGGCCGTTTCTCTCCCTGCCAGGCCGATCCACCCGGAGCCAGTGTGGAAAATCCCCTCAGATCAATTAAGAGATTAATTAAAAGTGTGACTTTGGAGCTGATCAGTCCAAGCCCGTCCCACTCCTCATTAACAGCCGGACCTGGAATTGGGTTTAATTCCTTGGAATTGGGTTTAATTCCTTGGAATTGGGTTGAATTCCATGGAATTGGGTTTACTTCTGTGGAATTGGGTTTTATTCTTAGGAATTGGGTTTAATTCTGTGGAATTGGGTTTAATTCTGTGGAATTGGGTTTAATTCCTCGGAACTGGGTTTAATTCTGTGGAATTGGGTTTAATTCTGTGGAATTGGGTTTAATTCCGTGGAATTGGGTTTAATTCCGTGGAATTGGGTTTAATTCCGTGGAACTGGGTTTAATTCCGTGCAGTTCAGCACTCCCGGGGGAATCAAGCCCGGCCACGTCGCAGCGGGGAGAATTCCCAACAAACCCCTTTAATGTGGTTTAATTCCCCCTTTCAAAGGGAACGGGATCAACTTCCCCGATGTCCCCAGGGACCCAAACCCTGCCGGGGAAGGGATTTAAATCCCACCGGGAGCCGGGTCTGGGACCCGCCGGGTTTGATTCCCTCTCCAGGGAGGATCCTGGCCGGGATCCAGGATCGCAGGGGTGTCGGGATCAGCCGGATCCCGGCGGCGGCAGGACGGGGATCCGGGAGCGTCCCAGCGGAGATCCTGGGCTGCCATCTACAGGGATAACGCCGCTCAGCAGCGGGGCCGGATCCCGGCAACATCCCGGGGGCCCCGTGCCTGCAATGGGGCTCAGAGCTGGAGCTCCTGGGCTTCCCGGCCCAGCTCGGAGCGTTCCGGAGCCGCCGCATTCCAGAGGTGCCCGCTGAGCTGGGAATGCCCCGGGCCAGGCGCTCCTCAGTCCCGGAGCTGTGGGCTGGGAGAAGTTCGGGAGAACAGGTCGGGGCTGCCCGGGCGGGCTTGGGAAAGAGGGGAGGGAGCAGAGGGACCTGCCTGGGGTGTCACCTCCATTCCCGGGTGTCACCTCCGTTCCCGGAGTGTCACCTCCGCTCCCGAGTGTCACCTCGGCTCCCGGCAGGTGGGGCTGGCACAGCCCCATGGGCTCGGGAGGGTTCCCAACACAGGGAATGTTTTAATTCCCAACCCAGGGAATGCTTTTATTCCCAACACAAGGAATGTTTCTATTCCCAACCCAGGGAATGTTTCTATTCCCCACACAGGGAATGTTTTTATTCTCGGCGCCCCGGCCCAGAGGGACCCCGGGAAGGTCATGGGAAGTTTTCCCAGTGGAGGTGAATTCCCGAAGAGCTGAACTTGCCACGACCTCCTGGCCCCTGAGTGGAGCTCCAGGAACTGCTCTGTCCCAGCCCCACGGCGTGGGAAGAGAGAGGGAGCAGCAGGATGCCAGGATTCCCAGATTCCCATTTTCCCATATTCCGAGGTTCCCATATTCCCAGATTCCAGGATTCCCATATTCCCATATTCCAGCATTCCCAGATTCCCATACTCCCAGATTCCCATATTCCTAGATTCTCAGATTCCAGGATTCCCATATTCCCATATTCCTGGATTCCCAGATTCCAGGCTTCCCACATTCCCGGATTCCCCTCTGTCCAGGCAGCAAATCCACAGCCGGATCACATTCCAGAGGGATTTTTCCATGCGCTCCCTGGATCCTCATTCCCGCGGCTCCAGCCCCACGATCCCAGCCCGGAGCGGCCCCGAGCCCCGCCCGGCTCCAGCCGGGATCGCCCGTGCGGCTCCCGGTGCCGCCGGAGCCCCGCCGGGAGCTGCTCGGGGATGTGTCCGTGCCCACGAGGAAGGAAGCGCCGGGGATAAATCGGCTCCTTATCGGATCCGCATCTGCGCAGGGATCCGAGCCCGCAGCTCTTCCTGCCAGCTCCGCCTCGGCCCGGCCCGTGCAGGGAGCGCAATTAGCGCCGCCTCTTAATGAGGGTTCAACCCGCAGCCGGCAGGGAATTGGCCCCGGCTCCGCTCGCCTTGGAATTGTTTGCTCAGGCACCACGGAGCTGCCAGCCAGGCCACCTATGGAGGGAGGAAAACACCGCTCCAGACTGCGCCGGCACCTCCCGGAGCCCTTATCTCCTCCCCGGAGCCCTTATCTCATCCCCGAGCCCTTATCTCATCTTATCCCGGAGTCTGGGAGCGCCTCTTCGCCCAGGATCTCCCTCCAAGCCCTGGCACTCCTGGCTCGGGGAGTGGCACCACAGGATTGTGGAAAACGTCCCTGAGCTGGGCCGGGCTCTGCTCCCCCCAAACCCCTTCCCTGGCTGGGAAAAGCAGGGAATGAACACAGGGAGAGCATTTCCCAGCCCTGCCGCTGCCACCCGGGCTGTCCCCCGCTGTCACCTCACCCTGGTGGCGCTGCTGGGCTGCCCCTGTGGGTGCCAGGCTGGGAGAACCGTGCCAGGGCTGGAATTCCTGGTGGGCTCCGTCCTCTCCTTCCCGCTCCCGGGCACCTCTGGGACAGCAACAGCTCCCAAAATCCCCCATTTCTCCCTGTCCTGGCCTTGCTGTGCATCCCACGGGGAAATCCCAGGGATGGAGGCCTGGGAAGCTCTGGACAATGAGGAGGAGAATGTTGGAATTTCGGATCCAGGCCCAGCTTTGGAGCAGTCAGGATTAATCCCTGTCCCGCTCCTCAGCCCCACCAGGGAGGAAAGGACCTTTCCCAAACCTCACCCCGAGTTCCTGCTCCCCAGGCCCCTTCAAAGGGGATCCCAGGATATTCCCTGGCTGGGGGCTACGGCTGGGAAGGTTTTCCTGCCCTCCCCGCGATGAGGAGGAGTTTAAAGCCCTCCTTTGTTTGTGGAGCCCTTTGAACCAGGCTCCAGCCCGGCCCCCGCAGGGAAAAGAGTCCCTGGGAGCGTTCCCTGGCCCTGGAATGCTGCCCCGAGCCTCAGTTTCCCCTCTGCTGTGTGGATTTGGAGCACCCCCGAGGTTTTCCTGGGATCTGGGCCCATTCCAGGGCTCGTTCCCTGCTTTAAGCACGGGCATTCCATGGTTTTATGGGCTCGGGGTGCGCCTGGAGCTCCCGTCCTGCGGGAAACCCTGGAGTGATCCCACCAGAGCCATTTCTTCCCAAACACACCCAGGGAGGGAGGGGGAACTTCCCAGATGTCCTGAAGGAAATGGTCTGACCCCAGCAACCCAAGAAAAATGCTCTGAGCACCCCAAAGCCCAGGAGTGCCCCCCTGCCCGGGCCGAGGCCTCTGCTCCAGGGTGAGATTCGGGCAGAGAATTCCCGGCTGTTCCCTGCTCAGCCATCCCACGGAATCCCCGGGAGCAGAGCCCTGAGCGGAGCTCTCCTGGCACCTCCCAGGATTTATTGAGACACCAAAGCTGCTCCGGGGTTTGGGGAATCCCATCCTCGCTCCCCAGAGGATCCCCCGGGGCTGGGAGAACCCCCCCGAGACTGGATGTGATCCCAGGGAGGATCCCGGGCATGTCCTGGGCACTCCTGCCAGCCCAGCGGGATTTATTGGGAATTATTGGGAATTATTGGGATTTATTGGGAATTATTGGGAATTATTGGGATTTATCACCCCCTCCCCGAGGTCAGACTGGGTCAGCAACTTTTCCGAGAGCTGATTCCTGGAGCCTCCCGCTGCTGTGGGAAAGGCTGGAGCGATTTTCCTGCTCCCAGGGAGGGAAATCCCGGCTGGAGCTTCCTCCTGATGGTGCCTCCTGAGGAGCGTGGAGAGCAGGGAGATCGGGACGGTGGGAATTGCGCGAGGAAAAGACGCGAAAGCTGCTCCCAAATCCCACCGAGAGGCTGCCATGCCTCGGAACTGCAGCAGGGAAGAATCCCGGAGCTCCGGAAAGGGTTAATCCCATCCAGGTGAGTCCTTTCCAAGCCGAGCTCATCCCAGCCCGACCGCAGCCTCCAAACGCTGCCGGAAAAGCTCCGTGCGCTGCAAAGTCAGGACTTGTTCCCGAGGAGCGGCTCCAGTGTCACCTGTCAGGGCCGGGGACGCCTCCAGGGCTGTGGGATCGAGTTACGGGAGAGGAACCGCCGCTGGAATTGGCCGCAGCTCCCGGCCCGCCGCATTCCAGCTGAAAAAAGGCGCCGGGCTTTGATCTCCCGCTCCGTCTGCGCCGCACGGAGCCGGCGGGAGGGGCCCGAGCTGACAATTCCCTGCTCCAGCCTCCTCCCAGCGCCGGGAATCAAAGGCGAGGAGGGGCGGGATGAAAGCGGAGCCGGAGCCTGGCACGGGGGCAGATCCCACAAGGAGCCGGTGCCGGGCTCCTCTCGGGCAGGGAAGGCTCCAGGAGCCCGGCCCGGCTGGGAGAAGGGAATGGGAATGAGCCTGGAGATGTTTCTGCGCTGCCCGGCTTTGAAGGGCGGCCAGGAGGGCTGGGAACCAGCGCGGCCGTGGCCTGGGAATGGGCTGGGACCGGCCCCGGTCCGGCCCGGGATGGGCCCGGAGAGGGAATTGGGCTCCCGGGAGTCCCGCGGGGAGCCGGGGACGGCTCCGGGCTGGAGCCTCCTCACAGGGGCGTTCCCGGGCCGAAAGGGGCAAATCCGGGTCAGGGGCTGCTCCCTAAACTGGGAGGTTCCAGAGGCCGGGAGCAGCTGGAGCACTGGGATGGGACTGGGATGGGACTGGGATGGGCTGGGATGGGATGGGATGGGATGGGATGGGATGGGCTGGGATGGGGCTGGGATGGGGCTGGGATGGGCTGGGATGGGATGGGATGGGATGGGATGGGATGGGATGGGATGGGATGGGGCTGGGATTGGGCTGGGTGGGATTTCCTCACTCCCCCCGGGCTTCCTGCACTGCCCTGGGCAAACCCATCGGCCCCTTTGAGCTTCGTTGCGTTTTGTGCTTTGTCCGCGCAATTCCCGCATCCCGGGGCCCATCCTGGCTCCTCCGGGATCATCCCTCCCTTTGCAGCCTCCCGCTCTCGTCCCTGGGCTCAGATTTCCACAACCATTCCCGATTTCGCAGCTGACGAGGCGGAGATTCCACCTCTAAGCCCTCGGGGGCCGAGCTGCGGCTTCCCTGAGCTTCCGTGGCCGGGGGCGGATGAACCGTGCCGGGTTCGGGGGGCGCGGAGGGGCCCTGGGCTCGTTCCAAGCCCCGCTCCCCCGAGCCTGCTCCTACCTGCCCACGGGAACGGGCCCGGGGAGCGCGGCCAGCCCCGGATTCCTCGGAACGCCGCCGCGGGATCCCGGGGGACGCCGCTCTCACCGTGGGTGGCGGAGCCCCCGAACCCCCCCCGAGGGACAGGATGGCTCAGGGGGCGCCGCTGCTCCATCCCCCCGCCCCAAATCCCGGGATTTGGGATCATCGAGTCCAGCTCGGCACGGCCTGACCTTCCACGGTGCTGGAGCCCGAGACATTCCCGCTCTTCCAACCTTCCCCGCGGGATTTCACAATTCTTGGGAAAGTCCAGAGCGTCCGCGCTCCTGACCGGGCCCGGCTGGGCACAGGGTTAAACCGGGGTTAGACAGGGGTTAACCCGGGGCTAACCCGGGGCTTTGGGAAGCTCCTGCGGAGCTCCAAGGGGGTGGCAGCGACCCCACAGCCGCTCCCAGCTCCATTCCCACCGTCGCGGGCCCGGGGCGAGGCTCCTCCCGCGGCTGCTCCCGCAGACCGGCGGGCACCGCTGGGAAACCGCGGGATCCAAACAAAAAACACCGGGGGGCTCCGCGCCAAGGCCCGGGCCCCCAGGGCTCCGTCCCCAAAGGCTCCCGGTTCCCCGAGGGCTCCCGGTCCCCGAGGGCTCCCGGCCCCGTTCGGGCTCCCGGTCCTTTCTGGCTCCCGGTCCCCGCCAGGAAAGCGGGATCCAGCCGCGGATCCAGTGGGAATTAATCCAACCTGGGCATCTCCCATTTCCTCCAGCCGGGAATTCCTCCCTTCCCTTTCCCCCCGCCCCGAGCGTTTGGGATCCGAGGGTCTGGGAGCTGCAGCCACCGGGGCAGGTTCCCCGCAGCGGTCCCAGCCTTTTCTGAGCCTTTTCTCCGGGCTCTACATTCCTTGGCCGCGGTTGCCCCTCCCAAATCGGGGATTGGGGCAGTTCCACCCCGACCCCGGCACCTCTTCCCAGAAAAGAAGGAATTTTCTCGCTGGGAAGAAGAAGAAAAATTTCATTCTCTGTGTTTGGCTGGGAACGCATCCAGACACAAGAAAAGGGGAAAAAAACCACCCAAACAATCCAAACCTCAACATTCCCTCTTCCAGATCCACTGGAAAAATAAAATTAATTCTTGGAAAGAGCACGAAGGAAACGGTTTGATGCTAGGCTGGTCCCAGTCCCAAACTGGTTTTGCTCCAGCACACACAGAGCCCATCCCAGGGGTTTCCCAGGAGAGGGAACCTCTGGAACCAGCGGTGGGAGATGGAATTCACGCCCTGGCTTTGGACAGCCTGGTCCCTGGAGCCTGGAAATTCCCGCTGCTGGGACGGGGCCGCGGCCCCCGCTGGAGGAACTGGGACCTGGGGATCCGAACGCACCCGCGGCCGCTCCGGCAGCCCCGGGCTGGGATTCCTTGGAAAAGCGGGAATGGGGATGCTCCAGCGCTGAGCAGCAGCAGCGGGGGCCAAGTCCCTCGGCAGCCAACCCAAACCTGGAGCGAATCCACCCCAATTCCCCCTGGCGGGAGGAAGAGGCGCTCGCAGCCCCGAGCTCCCGGCCCGGAGCTCTCCCCGGCCCTGGCAGCCGCTCCCTGCCCCGCTGGAGCTGCCCCGGCCGGGGAGAGCAGCGGGATGAACCTTCCCAGGGGGAATGCTGTGGGTTTGGGGTGAAAACGCAGGGAATCGGGGCTGCCTGAGCCCCCAAAGTGCGACAAAACCCTGTGTCCCTGTCCCTGTGTCCCTGTGTCCCTGTGTCCCTCTGTCCCTCTGTCCGTGCCCAGCCCAGCCCATCCCGGCTGTGGCTCCGCAGCCCCAATCCCAGCGGGAATTGTGGTTCCCCGGGATGGGTTTGGAGCCGGGACGAGCAGCAGGAGGATAAAAGGCTTTTCCTTTTTCCTGCCCGGCTAAATTTAAACCCGAGCCCCTTTCATGTGTCAGGGACGTAACTGGAAGCAGCTGAGCTGGGAATTCTGCTCCAGAGGCGGCTCCGGAGCTCACGGGATGGGATGGGAGGGGATCAATGGGGTGGGGTGGGATCAATGGGGTGGGGTGGGGTGGGATGGGACCAATGGGATGGGATGGATGGAATGGGATCAATGGGATGGGATGGGATGGGATGGGATGGGATGGGATGGGATGGGATGGGATGGGATGGGATCAATGGGATGGGATCAATGGGGTGGGGTGGGATGGGATGGGATGGGATGGGATGGGATGGGATCAATGGGATGGGATCAATGGGGTGGGGTGGGATGGGAGCAGTGGGATGGGATGGGATGTGATCAGTGGGGTGGGATGGGATAAATGGGGTGGGATGGGATCAGAGGGATGGGATAAATGGGGTGGGATGGGATCAGAGGGATGGGATGGGATGGGATCAATGGGATCAATGGGATGGGATGGGATGGGATCAATGGGATCAATGGGATCAATGGGATCAATGGGATGGGATGGGATGGGATGGGATGGGATGGGATGGGATCAATGGGATCAATGGGATGGGATGGGATGGGATGGGGTGGGATGGGATGGGATGGGATGGGATGGGATCAGCCCAGGGATGGGGCCGAGCCTTGGGGCTGCTCCAGGGCAGCTCCTGGGGCTCTCTGGATCCAGCCTGGGAGCCCAGGGCTGGCTCAGCCCGAGCATTCCCAGCAGGAATGCAAAGGCAGCTCCACATCCCAAACCAGGAACATCCATGCCGCTGTTCCAGCCCCGGGTCAAAGGTTCCAAACTTGCTCCCGAGGGAATGGCTGTGGTCCCTCGGGCAGCTCCCCTTTGCAGGCGACAGCAAATCCCAAATTCTGCTCAGTGAAAAAACTTCAATTGAATACAAAAATAAAATTAACAGGGGTTTGAAAAGAGGATTTCAGGAAAGAGATTTAACCAGGAAAAATCCCAATCCCAGGGCAGCTCTGGGAACGGCGACAGCCCCCAGCAGCACTTCCAGCACCAAATCCAGTTTTTTGGGGACAACCAGTTAGGAATTTGCCCCCAGAGGGACAGAGCACACCGTGCTCCCCCAAACCCCCCGGTTTTGCCGGCCTGGCCCAGCGCAGCTCCCCCATCCCTCCCACGCTGGGATCGCTGTGCTGGGGCCGGCCCGGGGCTCGCTGCCAGCCCTGGCCGGTGGCTCCCGCTCCTCCCGGCCCTTTGGAGGCCGGGATTTGCTGCTTCCCCAGCCCGGCACCTTCCCCGCTCACCCTGCGGGGGCAGCGGGCCCGGAACAGCGAGAGGAAGGGACGCCAAAAATATCCCGTAATTACAGAGGGACGGGGCTGGAGCCCGGCCGGGCAGAGGCAGCTCCAGCTCCAGGCTCTGCTCCTCGGGAACAGGCAGGGAGGAACGTTTCGGGAAAGATCCTCCATGCCCTGAGCCCCAGAATCCCTGGAGTGGCTGCGGGGAATTCCTGGCGGTGTCAGGAAAAGGAGAGAGCCCTGCAAGAGCTCTGGGCAGCCAAACACCCCTAGCCTGTCCTGGGGTGTCCTGGGGTGCCCTGGGATGTCCTGGCCTGGAATGTGTTTTTTTGGCAGAAAAATCTGATCCTGAGGCCATTTTTCTGCAAATTCCTACTTCTTTCTTCTCCCACTGGGATGGAGCCCAGGAGCCACAGCAGCAGTTCCTGTTTTCAGTTTGGGATGAGGATCCATCCATGGATCCATCCCATCCATGGATCCATTCCATCCATCCATCCCTCCATCCATCATCCATCATCCATCCATCCATCATCCATCCATCCATCCATCATCCATCCATCCATCCATCCATCATCCATCATCCATCCATCCATCCATCCATCATCCATCCATCCATCCATCCATCCATGGATCCATCTATCCATCATCCATCCATGGATCCATCCATCCATCCATCCATCCATCCATCCATCCATCCATCCATCCATCCATCCATCCATCCATCCATTCCTCCATGGATCCATCCATGGATTCCCTGGATCCCTCCCTCCCTCCCTCAACCCCTGCAGTGACTCACAGGGAGCAGCAGCAGCTCCTGGTGAATCACCAGAACTTCCTTACCCAGCCGGATCTGCAGGCCGAGCTCCCCTGGATGCTCCCAGTGTCCCAGCCAGGCCCTGCTCTGCCCAAACAACGCCAGGGCTCCGTGCAGAGACACCTTTCCCGATCATCCCAGAACCTTGGAACCGTTATTGGGATTTTGGGATCCCACTCGGGATCACCGGGTGATTCCCTGATTTCCGATGATTCCTCGCTGATCCCGATTCCTCACCGACGCCCTGCACAGCTGGGAATGGCTCAAACAGCCCAGCCCAGCTCAGGAATTGTCCCTCTCCCCGTGCCCTTCCCACGTCCCCAATATCCCGCTCTTTTTGCCCAGAACTCGGGGATAAATTCCAGCCGAAACTCCCGGCAGGAGTTTCCTGCTTTGCCCGGGGAAGCAGCACCCTCTGCTGCCCTTCCTGGAATCCCGGTCCTGCTGGAAAAACTCGGGAAGGTTTTCCCTCACGGACACCTCCCGGGGCAGTTTGGCTCACCAGGAACTCGCTGGAATTGCCCAAAATCCCAAATTTTGCTGGGATCCTGCTCCTTGCCAGCTGCCCAGGGCCTCCAGAGGCAGGAGAAGCCTCCTGCTCCCAGCTCAGCTCAGGAGCCCAGACTGGGAGAACTGGGACCAGCAGGCGGTGAGGAGGAGCTGGAATGGGTTTTCCAGAGAAACTGTGGGTGCTCCGTGCCTGGAAGTGCCCAAGGACGGGGCTTGGGGCAGCTTGGGATGGTGGAAGGTGGGCTGGACAGGGCAGGGGATTTAGGATCCCTCCATCCTAAGGGTGGGAATGGCTGGGATTTAGGATCCCTCCATCCTAAGGGTGAGAATGGCTGGGATTTAGGATCCCTCCATCCTAAGGGTGAGAATGGCTGGGATTTAGGATCCCTCCATGCCAGGAGTGGGAATGGTCGGGATTTAGGATCCCTCCATCTCAGGAGCGGGAATGGCCGGGATTTAGGATCCCTCCATGCCAAGGGTGGGAATGGCCGGGATTTAGGATCCCTCCATGCCAAAGGTGGGAATGGCTGGGATTTAGGATCCCTCCATGCCAGGGGTGGGAATGGCCGGGATTTAGGATCCCTCCATGCCAAAGGTGGGAATGGCTGGGATTTAGGATCCCTCCATCCTAAGGGTGGGAATGGCCGGGATTTAGGATCCCTCCACGCTGAGAGTGGGAATGGCCAGGATTTAGGATCCCTCCATCCTAAGGGTGGGAATGGCCGGGATTTAGGATCCCTCCATCCTAAGGGTGAGAATGGCTGGGATTTAGGATCCCTCCATCTCAGGAGCGGGAATGGCCGGGATTTAGGATCCCTCCATGCCAAGGGTGGGAACGGCTGGGATTTAGGATCCCTCCATGCTGAGAGTGGGAATGGCCAGGATTTAGGATCCCTCCATGCCAGGGGTGGGAATGGCCGGGATTTAGGATCCCTCCATGCCAAGGGTGGGAATGGCCGGGATTTAGGATCCCTCCATGTCAGGGGTGGGAATGGCTGGGATTTAGGATCCCTCCATGCCAGGGGTGGGAATGGCCGGGATTTAGGATCCCTCCATCCCAAACGGTTCCAGAGCTGTGATCCCAAAGCAGGCCCAGGCTCAGGAAGGTTCTGGCTCCCTGGGCTCTCAGGGAGGTGCCAGCCCAGCCTGGCAGCTCCGGGGGCTGAGCTCTGCTGCAGGAAAGCCACAGGAGCCTTTGGGATCCGCGGTTTCCTGGGGATGTTTTCTTTTCCCTCTCCCGGCTCCCGTTTTTCTCCGGCACCTCGGGCGGTTTTGGGGCCGCGTGGGCCGCGCTGGGGAGGGCAGGAAAGGCTCAGATAATGACAGGGGATGGTCCCAGGAATAGAAGAGCTGCTCTTCCCCGGCCAGGAGAGGCTGTTCCAGCTCTTTCCGTGGGTTTGGGACAGCGAGGGCGCAGGGATTGTCCCCATGGATGCAGGATGACAATAGGAACAGCTGAAGTCACTGCATGGATTTAGCTCCTGTCTCCTCCTCTGCTTCCCCCGGTTCCTTTTGGGGAACATCAGCCCCTGATGCCCACCACATCCTGCCCCAAACCACCCCAGCAGAAGGGAGAAGGCAGCAGGAATTCCAATCAGGAGCCGCAGAGCAGCTCCTGGAAATTCAGGGAGATCTCAGGGAATTTTCCTGCAGGAGCTTTCCCTCAGTGTGGGGGAAACTCCTCTGGTCCCAAGAACGGCCTCGGGTTGTGCCAGGAGAGGTTTAGGATGGATATCAGGGAAAATTCCTTCATGGAAAAAGGGGAAAATTTCATGTGGTGGTCCCAAGAACAGCCTCAAGTTCCAGGAGAGGTTCAGGATGGGAATCAGGGAAAATTCCTTCATGGAAAAAGGGAAATTCCATGTGGGGAAAACTCTCTGGTCCCAAGAACAGCCTCGGGTTGTGCCAGGGGATGTTTAGGATGGATATCAGGGAAAATTCCTTCATGGAAAAGGGGAAATTCCATGTGGGGAAAACTCCTCTTGTCCCAAGAACAGCCCCAAGTGTCAGGGGAGGTTCAGGATGGGAATCTGGGAAAATTCCTTCATGGAAAAGGGGAAAATTCCATGTGGGGAAAAGTCTCTGGTCCCAAGAACAGCCCCAAGTGCCAGGAGAGGTTCAGGATGGGAATCAGGGGAAATTCCTTCATGGAAAAGGGGAAAATTCCATGTGGGGAAAACTCTTCTGGTCCCAAGAAGAGTCCCAGGTGCCAGGGGAGGTTTAGGATGGGAATCTGGGAAAATTCCCTCATGGAAAAGGGGGAAATTTCATGTGGTGGTCCCAAGAACAGCCCCAAGTTCCAGGGGAGGTTCAGGACGGGTATCAGGGAAAATTCCTTCATGGAAAAGGGGAAAATTCCATGTGGGGAAAACTCTTCTGGTCCCAAGAAGAGTCCCAGGTGCCAGGGGAGGTTTAGGATGGGAATCAGGGAAAAATTCCTTCATGGAAAGGGTTCAAAGCACTGCAACTGTCCAGAGCAGCATTTTTGGAAAATACCCAACCCTGAGGCTGCTCCAGACCCAATCCCAAAAATCCCCAGGCCTGGGGTGGGTTCGGAGGGCCCTGGGGACAGGGGGAAAGCAGAAGGCAGGGCTGCAGCAGGAACATGCTTTTATTGAGGAGCGGGGACAGGAGCAGCAGAGCCCAGCAGCGAGGGCGGCAGGAGCCTCCCCCTGCCCTGCTGGGACATTCCTGGCGATCTCAGCTGGGGACAGCAGGGACAGTAATGCCCACGAGGCCCACGGCGAGCACCCAGGGGCTGGTGCCGCTCTGGGGCTCCAGGAGAAAGGCAGGGGAACAGCAGGGAGCTTTTCCAGTCGGGATGGGGCAGTGGTTAATGGGAATGGCTCCCACCTTGCCAGGAGTGCTTCATTTCACACCCTGCTCTGTGGGGAATGGCTGGGCTGGAGGAAATCAGCACTGGGATCAGGGAAATCAGCACTGGGATCAGGGAATTCAGCACTGGGGTGGAGAAATCAGCACTGGGATCACTGAAATCAGCACTGGGGTGGAGAAATCAGCACTGGGATCACTGAAATCAGCACTGGGGTGGAGAAATCAGCACTGGGATGGAGAAATCAGCACTGGGATCACTGAAATCAGCACTGGGATGAAGCAATCAGTACTGGGATCATGGAATTCAGCACTGGGATCACTGAAATCAGCACTGGGATCAGGGAATTCAGCACTGGGATCAGGGAATCCAGCACTGGGATCACTGAGATCAGCACTGGGATGGAGAAATCAGTACTGGGATCATGGAATTCAGCACTGGGATCAGGGAATCCAGCACTGGGATCACTGAAATCAGCACTGGGATCAGGGAATCCAGCCCTGGGATCACTGAGATCAGCACTGGGATGGAGAAATTCAGCACTGGGATCACTGAGATCAGCACTGGGACCAGGGAATTGAGCCCCTTCCCAGGGCTGTCCCCCTGTCAGCGACACTGGAGCCACCCGGGCATGGGTGGCACGAGGACAGTGGTTTTACTGGGAGGCCATTCTGGGATATTTCTGCTGATGGGAGGGAGGAATCAAAGCTTTTCTTTCTTTTTTTTTTTTTTTTGCTCTGCCAGGGAATCCATCCCTCCCTGGAGCACAGCAGCCCAACAGCTCCTCTGGAACTGGTGCTTTGGAAAAGGCCAAAGTTTGGATTCCTTTAGCCTGGAGGGGGAAAAAAGAAACAAAAACCTGCAACAAAAAGGGACCTGCAATTCCAGGAAGGCTGCTCTGGGAAAAAACATCTCCAGGGGAATACACTCAGCAGGTGGTTTATGTACAGGAACTCAGCAATTCCACGAGATACACACCAGGAAAAAACGGGAATTCTACTCCAGAGGTGCTTCCAGCAGGGCTGTGGTGGCTCCAGGAGGGGGTGACAGGGACACCCAGTGACTCCCTCAGGTGCAGGAGGTGCAGTTCTGGCTGTACAACAGGAGCTAAGTGAAGATCTGCTGGATCCTAGGGAAAACTGCTGGGAGAGGGGCAATGATCCCACTAAAGCTATTCCAGACACGGCACGGGACAGGAGCAGCTCCAAGCACTGACTGCCCCAGAGAAGCATTTCCAGCACTGTCCAAGAGCCAGGGGGTGAGCCCAGCCCGCAGGGAAGCTGCAGGAGGGACAGAGGGACGGAGCAGGACAGCAGGGACAGGGACAGGCCCAGCAGCCAGAGCTCCTCAGCTTCCTGGGGGCTCCCAGACACTTCCAGTCCTCGCGGCCTCACTGAGGCCGAAACTTCCGAGTTCCCCAGAACTGTGGGGACACAGGGCCAGGCCAGGCCAGCCCGGGGTGACCCGCCCTGGGGACACTGCAGAGCCAAGCACACGGATCCTCCTCTGCTGGGGACGCTGCTGGGGACACCTAGGTGCCCTTGGGAGGGGTCCACTTGAGGCAGCTGGGATCCATGGTCTTGTTGCTGTTGGACCTCTTGGCCTCCTTGGCGATCCACTCGTCAATCAGGTCCTGGGGACAGCGGGGGGGAGGCAGCTCAGGGGTGATCCTGGTGGGGAATCGCCCCTGGGACAGCACCCCAGAGGGGAGGGGGCTCAGCCATGAATGCCTCAAAGGAATGGCAGAGGAACGGCAGAGGAACAGCAAAATCACAGCAAAACAACAGCAAAATAACAGCAGAGGAACGGCAGAGGAACAGCAAAATAACAGCAAAATAACAGCAAAATAACAGCAGAGGAACGGCAGAGGAACGGCAAAATAACAGCAGAGGAACGGCAGAGGAATGGCAAAATAACAGCAAAACAACAGCAAAATAACGGCAGAGGAACGGCAGAGGAACGGCAGAGGAACGGCAGAGGAACGGCAAAATAACAGCAGAGGAACGGCAGAGGAACGGCAGAGGAACGAGCAACAGCAAAATAGCAGAGGAACAGCAAAATAACAGCAAAATAACAGCAAAATAACAGCAAAATAACAGCAGAGGAACAGCAAAATAACAGCAAAATAACAGCAGAGGAACAGCAAAATAACAGCAAAATAACAGCAGAGGAACAGCAAAATAACAGCAAAGGAACAGCAGAGGAACAGCAGAATAACGGCAAAGTAACAGCAGAGGAACAGCAAAATAACAGCAAAATAACAGCAGAGTTACACCAAAACAACAGCAAAATAATAGCAGGGTAACACCAAAACAACAGCAAAATAATAGCAGGGTAACACCAAAATGAGACCAAAACATCAGCAAAATAACAGTAGAGTAACACCAAAGCAACACCAAGTAACAGCACAATAACACCAAAGTAATACCAAAGTTACCCAAAAGAACAACTTCTCCTCCATGGAGTTTTCTAGAAGCTCCTCAATCGAGCTCCAAAGGGGCCCCAGGGAAGGGAAAAGGTTTGGGGTTTAACCCTCACCCAGGGATTTATCAGGGAGGGAACGAGCAGGAGCCATGCAGGATCCCATTCACAGCAGGCCAGGGAGGTTTGGGTTGGATTTTAGGGAGAAGTTCCTCATCCAGGGGGTGCTGGGCACTGGAACAGGGAATGGGCACGGCCCCGAGGCTGCCAGGGGGGTTTGGATTGCCCTGCCAGGGATGCTCAGGGGGTTTGGATTGCCCTGCCAGGGAGGCTCAGGGGGTTTGGATTGCCCTGCCAGGGATGCTCAGGGGGTTTGGATTGCCCTGCCAGGGAGGCTCAGGGGGTTTGGATTGCCCTGCCAGGGAGGCTCAGGGTGGGATTTTGGGGTGTCTTGCAGGGCTCATTCTGTTTTACTTGGAGATGAGAATGAGCAGGCTGGAGAACCCATGGAATTCCTGATTTCAGCAAGGAAAAGGAGGAATGGAGAACTCAAGGAATTCCTGATTCTAACAAGGAAAGGAGGAGAACCCAAGAAAGCTCTGACTCCAACAAGGAAAAGGAGGAGAACCCAAGGAATCCCTCATTCCAGCAAGGAAAAGGAGGAATGGAGAACCCATGGAGCCCTGATTCCAACAAGGAAAGGAGGAGAAACCAAGGAAACCGTGATACCAGCAAGGAAAAGGAGAACCCAAGGAATTCCTGATTCCAACAAGGAAAAGGAGGAATGGAGAACCCAAGGAATTAATGATTGCAGCAAGGAAAAGGAGAAGAACCCAAGGAATTCCTGATTCCAACAAGGAAAAGGAAGAATGGAGAACCCAAGGAAGCCCTGATTGCAACAAGGAAAAGGAGAACCCAAGGAAACCCGGACTCCAACAAGGAAAAGGAGGAACGGAGAACCCATGGAATTAATGATTGCAGCAAGGAAAGGGAAGAGAAACCAAGGAAACCCTGATTCCAACAAGGAAAAGGAAGAGAACCCATGGGATGAATGATTGCAGGAAGGAAAAGGAGAGGTGAAGGGAGATCCCCCCAGGCTCACCTGCCTCTTGAGGACCAGGTGCTTGCCCTTCCAGTACTTGAGCATCTGCAGGGCCTGCAGGGTGCTGACGATGTCCACGGGGTTCACGGCAGTCTCCTGGCTGATCTCTGCAATCAGAGCCCACCAGAGCCTCTGACACAGCCCCAGAGCCCTGGGCCAGCACCAGCTCGCTGCAATCCCCTCAGGAATGTGGGCCTGAGCAGGGCTGCAGGGGTTTGGGGCTGCTGGGTTTGGGATCTGTAACGAATCCCCTGAGAGAAATGCAAATCCTGCTTTTCCAGGGTACCTCACACCCCCAGGGAACTCCACATCCTCCCAGGTGCCACCAACACAGAAATGCCATTTAAACAAGGCCAAATATTCTCAATATTGGCTGCTGGGCCATTTTTTTTGGTTAAAATTAATATACTGATACACAGCAGGATGAAGCTTTTTTAAAATCGCAGTTTTTTTCATCAAGCAGCCAATCCATCCTTTAAACTGCTGCACCACGGCCCAACTCTGCCGGCGGCAGGGCTGGGGAGGAGAGCCATTGCCAACATCCCATGGAACTCAGTGCTCCACAAGCACCTGGGTGGGTGAGGCAGGCCTGAGAGGCTCAGGGGCGTTCCCAACACCCCCCCTGACCTTTGATGGAGATCTCCTTGCCCTGGAAGTTGTGCAGGTAGCGCAGCAGAACTTCCTTCCAGTAGCTCCTGTAGCTGATCAGGCCCAGGTCGGACAGGGGACGCTCTGGGGAGCCAACTTTTTCCTCCACTTTAGACAGCAAATAACCTAAAAAATATCACAAATAACCACATTTAAACAACTCAGAAGCGAGGCAGGATGGAAGGTGCTCCAGCAGCAGCAGGCAGGTGAGATTTCCTGGTGGAGCTGGAGGGGTTTTTGCCCAGAATTTCCCCCCACACTCACTGAAGTCAATGAGCATTTTGCCATAGCCTTGTCTCATGTACTGGGGCATGGTCAGGATGCAGGACACGTTGTAGTTGAGGAAGGAATTCTTCTCCTGGAAAGAAGAACAGACAGGAGGGAACTCAGAATTTTTACTCCTTTAACTGTTTTATTTAAAAAGAAATCATGGTGATTAATATTTATTTTCATGTATTTTTCTCCACATTCCTTCCCAGTTTCTTTCTTCCCTAATGAAGACACCACTCTGCTTCCTGGCAGAAGAAATCATGGTGATTTATTTTTAAATTTATTTTTATTTTAATATTTATTATTAATATTATTTAATATTTATTTTCATGTATTTTTCTCCACATTCCTTCCCAGTTTCTTTCTCCCCTAATGAAGACACCACTCTGCTTCCTGGCAGAAGAAATCATGGTGATTTTTTTTTATTTTTATTTTAATATTTATTATTATTTAATATTTATTTTCATGTATTTTTCTCCACATTCCTCCCCAGTTTCTTTCTCCCCAATGAAGACACCACTCTGCTTCCTGGCAGAAGAAATCATGGTGATTTCTTTTTAAATTTATTTTTATTTTAATATTTATTATTAATATTATTTAATATTTATTTTCATGTATTTTTCTCCACATTCCTTCCCAGTTTCTTTCTCCCCTAATGAAGACACCACTCTGCTTCCTGGCAGAAGAAATCATGGTGATATTTTTTTTATTTTTATTTTAATATTTATTATTATTTAATATTTATTTTCATGTATTTTTCTCCACATTCCTTCCCATTTTTTTTCTCCCTAATGAAGACACCACTCTGCTTCCTGGCAGAAGAAATCATGGTGATTTCTTTTTAAATTGATTTTTATTTTAATATTTATTATTAATATTATTTAATATTTATTTTAATGTATTTTTCTCCACATTCCTCCCCAGTTTCTTTCTCCCCAATGAAGACACCACTCTGCTTCCTGGTCACTACAACTCCTTGGAGCTGGTTTGGTTTTTGCTGGGAATGAGAGAAGATGGAGCAGCACAGCACCTGCAATCCCTCAGCAAACACAACAACCCCTGCAGCTCAGCCTTGGACTTTCACCTGCTCCCAAAAGCAGCAAATCCTGAGGCTGCAAAAAGGATTCAGTGCTGAGGAGGGGGCCCTAAATCCCATTTTAGTGAGGTGGGGGATGAATGGTTTGCACTGACCTTGGAGAAATACCCGATCAGGTGGCAGCCAGTGTTGTCAGCCTCTGTCATGACGTAGAACAGGAAAGGTTCCACATCATAATAGAGGGTTTTGTGGTCCAGGAAAAGCTTTGCCAGCAGACACAGGTTCTGACAGTAGATCTGAGCACAGAAAAGAGATGCAGGTGTTTATTCCAGTGGGATACCCCAAGATGCAGGTGCTTACCCCATTGGGACACCCCAAATGTGGGCAAAACCACCTGGGAAAGGACAAAAAAAAACCCCCTCAGAATCATCTGAGAAATGATGGGGAAACAGCTGGGCCAGGAAACAATTCCACTGGTGATGGAGCCTGGATCCTGCCCCTCACCTCTGCTGGGGGAGACACAGAGGGAGCTGCTGGAGCTGCACAGGAGCAGCAGCAAAACTCCTGCAGGAACGGGCCGGACTGCAGCAGCCCCTCTGTGAGCAGGGCCACCCTGGCTGTCTGTAGGGTCACCCTGGCTGTCTGTAGGGCCACCCTGGCTGTCTGTAGGGTCACCCTGGCTGTCTGTAGGGCCACAGGGCCACCCTGGCTGTCTGTGGGCACCCTGGTGTTGTAGGGTACCTGGCTGTTGTGGGTCTAGGGCCACTGGCTGTCTGTAGGGCCACCTGGCTGTCTGTAGGGTCACCTGGCTGTCTGTGGCTGGCTGTCTGTGGGCCACCCTGGCTGTCTGTGGGCCACCTGGCTGTCTGTGGGTCACGGGGCCACTGGCTGTCTGGGCCACCTGTGTCTGTAGGTCACCTGGCTGTTTGGTCATGGCTGTCTGGGGCCACCCTGGCTGTCTGGGGCCATGGCTGTCTGTAGGGTCACCTGCTGTTGTAGGGTCACCCTGGCTGTTGTAGGGCACCTGCTGTCTACAGGGCCACCCTGGTGTTGTAGGGTACCCTGTGTCTGTAGGGTCACCCCGGCTGTCTGTAGGGCCACAGGGCCACCCTGGCTGTCTGTAGGGTCACCCTGGCTGTCTGTAGGGCCACCCTGGCTGTCTGTAGGGCCACAGGGCCACCCTGGCTGTCTGTAGGGTCACCCTGGCTGTCTGTAGGGTCACCCTGGCTGTCTACAGGGCCACCCCGGTCCCACTCACCTTGTTTTTCTTGCCATCCACCTCGAAGACGGAGATGGAGCCCTTGCGGTAGATCTCGTCCCCCGGCGGGTGCTTCCAGACACACTTGGCCTGGCACAGGGACAGAATGGGGGCTGTCACTGCTGGCCTGGGGACAGCAGCTGCTGCAGGGGACAGGGAACTGCTGCAGGGGGACAGGGAACTGCAGCCTGGCCTGCTGCTGCAACCCAGCCATGTGCATAGGCTGAGCCTGGCTGGGCCATTCCCTGACCCCACAGCAGCATTTCCTACAGGACTGAGCCGTTCCCTGACCCCACAGCAGCCTCCCCAGCAGGACTGAGCCATTCCTGACCCCAGAGCAGCCTCCCCAGCAGGACTGAGCCATTCCTGACCCCACAGCACCATTCCCAGCAGGACTGAGCCATTCCCTGACCCCAGATCAGGACTGAGCCATTCCCTGACCCCAGAACAGCCTCCCCAGCAGAACTGAGCCATTCCCTGACCCCACAGCAGCATTTCCAGCAGGACTGAGCCATTCCCTGACCCCAGAACAGCCTCCCCAGCAGGACTGAGCCATTCCCTGACCCCATAGAGCCTCCCCAGCAGGACTGAGCCGTTCCCTGACCCCATAGCAGCCTCCCCAGCAGGACTGAGCCATTCCCTGACCCCATAGCAGCCTCCCCAGCAGGACTGAGCCATTCCCTGACCCCACAGCAGCCTCCCCAGCAGGACTGAGCCGTTCCCTGACCCCACAGCAGCATTTCCAACAGGCCTGAGCCATTCCCTGAGCCCACAGCAGGCCTGAGCCATTCCCTGACCCCACAGCAGGCCTGAGCCATTCCCTGAGCCCACAGCAGGCCTGAGCCATTCCCTGAGCCCACAGCAGCCCCCCCAGCCCTCACCATGTGCCTGCGCAGGATGGTCTGGCTCTTCATGTACTTGAGGCAGAACTCGCACATGTAGAGGCGGCCGAGGCGCGCGTACTCCTCGGGGTAGGGCGAGTGGTACCACGTGTCCAGCTCGTAGCGCCCGAACGCGATGGTCTTGATCATGTTGCTGCCCTCGGTGATCTGCCCCTGCAGCCTCAGCTTCTCCTGCCCCGGGGGGAAGAAGCAGGGAGAGCCAAAAAGTGAACTCCGAGCAGCAGGAGGGGAATTGGGATTTGTTTTCCTGGAGGAAATCTGTTGCAAGTTTTTTTAATTTGTTTTTTAATAAATTCCTGCGGCTGCTCGTCACTCCCTGCTGCTTTCCTGATCCCCAGGGACAGGACATGAGTGCTGTGAGAGCAGCTGGGGGTGTTCATCCTGGAGAAAAGGATCAGGGGAGATCTGCTGGCTCTCCATAACCCCAACAGGAGGGTGCAGCCAGGCTCTGCTCCCAGAGAACAACAGGACAGGAGGACACAGCTCCCAGCTGGGCCAGGCTGCACATGAGGAGGAATTTCTTCCCAAAAAGAGGGATTGGGAATTGGAAGGGGCTGCCCAGGGAAGTGTCACCATCCCTGGAGGTGTTTGGAAAGGCCTGGATGTGGCACTTGGTGACAAGGTGGGGTCAGGTCATGGGAGGCACTGGATGAGCTCAGAGGGCTTTTCCAGCCCAGTCCATCCTGTGGCTCCGTGACACAGCCCAGGGCTCTGCCCCAGGCGCCCCAGCTGTCCCAGGAAAGCATCAAAGGATCCTTTGATCCCTCTCTGGAATGGGATGTGGCTTTGGGAGGCTCCTCAGGAGCTTCAGCAACACCAGCCCATGAACTCAGTCACAGGCTAAGGCTGAGGTGGCTTTTGCTGTCACCAGCCCTCAGCAGGGACGCTGGAGCTGCCACTGTCCCCTGGGAGCACCCCTGGAATGTCACCACACATTCCTGAGTGCAGAGCTCAGCTCCAGCACTCCCTGGGGGACAGCTGGCACTCACCCCCAGCCCGGGCTGACTGTGCTGGCCTGGAGCTGCTGCCCAGCTCCCTGTGCTGCCTGCCAGGTCCCTGGGGCAGGGTCTCACAGAGCCCCTGGGGCAGGGTCTCACAGGTCCCACAGAGCCCCAGGGCTGTGCTGGGGCTGTGCCTGGGGCAGGGTCTCACAGAGCCCCTGGGGCAGGGTTCTCACAGAGCCCCTGGGGCTGTGCTGGGGCAGGGTCTCACAGGGTCTCACAGAGCCCCAGGGCTGTGCTGGGGCTGTGCCTGGGGCAGGGTCTCACAGAGCCCCAGGGCTGTGCTGGAGCAGGGTCTCACAGGGTCTCACAGAGCCCCTGGGGCAGGGTCTCACCAGGTCCCACAGAGCCCCCAGGGCTGTGCCTGGGCCAGGGTCTCACAGGGTCTCACAGAGCCCCAGGGCTGTGCCTGGGCAGGGTCTCACAGGGTCTCACAGAGCCCCTGGGGCTGTGCCTGGGCAGGGTCTCACAGGGTCTCACAGAGCCCCAGGGCTGTGCTGGGGCAGGGTCTCACCAGGTCCCACAGAGCCCCGAGGGCTGTGCCTGGGGCTGTGCTGGGGCAGGGTCTCACAGAGCCCCCAGGGCTGTGCTGGGCAGGGTCTCACAGGGTCTCACAGAGCCCCGGGGCTGGGGGCTCACCAGGTCCTCGGAGGCGCGGGCCTGGGCCCTGCGGAACAGCTCCAGGTCGTACTCGCTGGTCAGGTTCTCCAGGAGAGGCTCCCTGGTGTTGCCATAGGTCTGCCTGTGCTCCTGCAAAAACACAGCACAGCTGCTGGCTCCTGCAGCTTTTCTAGCTGGGAACGCTGCAGGATGACTGGGAGAGCCAGACTGCATCCCAGGGGGAATGAAAGGATGGAATTCCTGCTTTTACCATGTATTTCTCCTTCTGCTCCTTGCTGAGCCCCGAGTTCCTCTTCTTCCTGAGCTCAGCCACCTTCTCCTTGTAGCGCAGCTGCCTCTCTGTGGGGGCCTGAAAGAAACCCCAGGTGGGGCCTTGAGAGGCTCCAGCCCTCCAAAGCTGCCCCTTGCCTGCCCACCCCAAAGAATTCCATGCTGGCTGCCATTCCACGAGGTGTGAACCAGATCCTCTGCTAATCACAGGGCACTGCAGCTGCAGCCCAGGAATGCAAAGCAGGAAATTTTCCTTCCCACCACAGGACAGGGTGAGCTCCGTGCTCCCAGCTGACTCAGGGACTGGGAAATGTCATTGCCCTGGTTTGGCTCTCTGCTGCTTACTCAGAGGGAAATTGCAGTTTACAGCTCTGCAGGAATTCCCTGGCCCTGCACATCCAAACTGAGGGAATTTCCCCCTCTGGAATGGCATTGGGCAGGCTCAGGACTGCCCCAGCAGCTTCCCAGGATGTGGAGAAGGGAGTCCCCAATCCCTGGGCTGGGAGCTGAGGCTGTGCCCCTCACCTGGTGCCTGGTGGCGTGCCTGTTGTTGTCATCCTGCCTGTGGGCCAACATCCGCTCCTCAATCTGCTTGTCCCGGCTCTGTGCTCGCACCTGGAGGCCAAAATTCACCTGTCAGGGCTGCAGCCACCTCCTGTCACCCCCTGCCCCTCCAGGTGTGACACACAAACGCTGCTGCCTCACAGGCGAGCACAGCAGCATGCAGGGGGGAACGGTTTGCTGCTCACACATCACAAGGCTCAGCGTTTTACCCTCAAAAATCCCAAAGGAGGGGAAATCAGAAGGCAGAACCACTCAGGTTTACCTTGCACTCATCTGCTGAGAGGTTGTGGTAGAGAGGGCACCCCGAGATGGAGAAGTGGCGCTCGTGCTTCCCGGTCAGGTGTCCTGCAAGGGGTCAGAAAAACAACAAAACCTGTGAGAAATGGTCCCAAAGAGGTGGAGGAAGTGTCCCACGTGGGCAGATCCCTCACAGGATCACTGACAGGGAGATAGAAGGAGGAAACTTCTGGTTAAAAAGGAAGGAAAAGCTTTCTCACTCTAAATCAAACCAGCCTGGGATGGGAGTGCAATAGTTTGGCACTGAAATCCTGTTTCTGGCAAAAATCAATTCCCTAGCCACAAACCTGGGATGTTTCCTCCCACACCTGTGCTCAGCCTCCTACCTGGTTCCTCAGGATCACAAACAGGGGGATAGGAGGAGGAAACTCCCTGGTTTAAAAAGGAAGGGGGCATTCCCTGCCCCTCACACTAAGCCAAAGCAGCCAGGGATGGGAGTGCAATAGTTTGGCACTGAAATCCTGTTTCTGGCAAAACCCAATTCCCTGCCCACAAACCTGGGACATTTCCTCCCACACCTATCAGGTTCCTCATCCTGTCACTCCCCAAACCAGAAAAACCCCTCCAGGAACACCATCCCTGTATTTATGCCTCACATCCCATCTCCAGACCCATTCCTCGGCATTCCTGCCCCAAATTCCCTGTTTGTTTTCAGGATTTGTCCCACCCAAAGCAGCAATCCCGGGGCAGGGCCGCCGAGGCCAGGGCTCACCCAGGGAGTTGCAGCCGGGCGTGGGACACTTCATGTTGAAGTTGTAGCTCTCGTGGAAGCGGCGGCGCTTGGGCCGGTGCGAGAGGTCGCTGCCCGAGTCCTTCATGGACATGTCCTTGGCCAGGCTCTCGTCGTGGGACACGTTGGGGCTCGAGATGTCGATGTCGGACTCCGAGGAGGGCGCGTTGCCCGTGGGCGTGCGCGGCGGGGACTCGTCGTGCTCCGCCGCGTTTTTGGTGTCTGGGGTGGGGCACAGGGGACACAGCTCAGGGGAGAGATCCCAAAATCGCTCCCCAAAAACGATCCCAGAAACGCCTCAGGGGCTGCACGGAGCCTCTCCCACGCTGGGAGCAGCATTCCCTGCTCCTCTGGGCCCCAAAGCAGCATTCCCTGCCCCTGTGGGTACCAGCGGAGCATTCCCCGCCCCTGTGGGTACCAATGCAGCATTCCCTGTCCTCTGGGCCCCAATGCAGCATTGCCCTTGGGTACACCTCCCTACTCCCTCTGGGCCCCAGTCAGCCTCCTCTGGGCCCAAGCAGTTCTGTGGGACCAGAGCATTCCCTGGCCCCAGTGCAGCATTCCCTACTCCTCTGGGCACCAAAGCAGCATTCCCTGCCCCTGTGGGCACCAAAGCAGCATTCTCTGCCCCTGTGGGCACCAATGCAGCATTCCCTGCTCCTCTGGGCACCAATGCAGCATTCCCTGCCCCTCCGTGCCCTAATGCAGCATTCCCTGCCCATCCAGGTACCAATGAAGCATTCCCTGCCCCTCTGTGCCCCAATGCAGCATTCCCTGCTCCTCTGTGCCCCAATGCAGCATTCCCTGCTCCTCTGGGCACCAATGTAGCATTCCCTGCCCCTCTGTGCCCTAATGCAGCATTCCCTGCCCCTGTGGGTACCAATGGAGCATTCTCTGCCCCTGTGTGCCCCAATGCAGCATTCCCTGCCCCTGTGGGCACCAAAGCAGCATTCCCTGCCCCTGTGTGCCCCAGTGCAGCATTCCCTGCTCCTCTGGGTGCCAGTGCAGCATTCCCTGCCCATCCAGGTACCAGTGCAGCATTCCCTGCCCCTGTGGGTACCAACGGAGCATTCCCTGTCCCTGTGGGCCCCAATGCAGCATTCCCTACTCCTCTGGGCCCCAATGCAGCATTCCCTGCCCCTCTGTGCCCCAGTGCAGCACTCCCTGCCGCCGTGGGTACCTCTGTCCGAGAAGTCCACGGCCTGCTCGGTCTCGGAGCCCGAGGAGCGGGTCTGGCGCAGCGGGTACTTCTTGGGGGTGACAGGAGCCGGCTGCTGCTGGCTGCGGGTCACCCTGCGCGTGGAGTACACCGGCTCGTCCGGCCCGAACGGCGCCGCGCTCCGCACCGGGCTGGAGTCTGTGCCGGGGGAAACGCAGGGTTACACACGGGGACACCGCGGGGACATCGTGGGGACACCAGGGTCACACCGCGGGGACAGCAGGGACACACCAGGGTCACACCATGGGGGCACCAGGGGGACACCACGGTCACACCATGGAGACACTATGGTCACACCATGGGGACACTGTGGGGACACACCAGGGTCACACCATGGGGACACTGTGGGGACACCACAGTCACACCGTGGAGACACCATGGTCACACCATGGGGACACTGTGGGGACACACCAGGGTCACACCATGGGGGCACCGGGGGGACACCAGGGTCACACCATGGAGACACACAACGGGGACACCATGGGGACACCATGGTCATACCATGGGGACACACAACGGGGACACCATGGGGACACCACAGTCACACCATGGAGACACACAACGGGGACATCATGGGGACAACCACGGTCACACCGTGGGGACAGCGGGGACACCACGGTCACACCATGGGGGCACCAGGGGGGACACCACGGTCACACCATGGGGACACACAATGGGGACATCATGGGGACACCACAGCCACACCGCGGGGACAATTAGGACACACCAGGGTCACACCATGGAGACACCATGGGGACACCTCAGGGACACCGCGGGCACGCTGTGGGGATACCACAGGGACCCCACGGTCACACCACAGGAACCATGGGGACACCACAGTCACACCATGGGGACACCACAGAAACCATGGGGACACCACAGTCACACCACAGCACCCATAGGGACACCACAGTCACACCACAGGACACCACAGGCACACCACAGTCACACCATAGGGACACCACAGCACACCATGAGGACACCACAGTCACACCACAGCACCCACAGGGCCCCCTGCCCCACGCTGACCGACACCCCGTGGCTCTGTCCTGCCCATGTCGCCATGCTCTGGCCTTGCCTGATAAAATCTCAGGACACTTGGAGCAATCTGGAGTGCCACCAGCTTTCTCCAGGTTTAACAACTTAATTAACCCGTAATTACCACCCAGCTCCCATTTGGAGAAGCAAAGATCCCTCAGTTTAGATAAGAACCATCGGGGGTTTAGATAAGAACCCACAACCCTTGGGAACAGCAGGATTGCCTGTGGTGGAGCTGCACCTGGGATTTTCTGTGTGGGGCTGCAAGAGCCTTCTCCTGGTTTAAGGAAAAGCTTTGCCCCGGTTTAAGGAGAAGCTTTGCCCTGGTTTAAGGAGGAGCCTTTCTCTGGTTTAAGGAGGAGCTTTTCCCCAGTTTAAGGAAGAGTCTTGCCCTGGTTTAAGGAGGAACTTTTCCCCGGTTTAAGGAAGAACTTCTCCCTGGTTTAAAGAAGGACCTTTCCCCAGTTTAAGGAGGAGCCTTGCCCTGGTTTAAGGAAAGGCTTTCTCCAGTTTGACAGGAGCCTTTTCCTGGTTTAAGGAAGAGCCTTTTCCTGGTTTAAGGAAAAGCCCTTCCCCAGTTTAAGGAAGAGCCTTTCCCCAGTTTAAAGAGAAGCCTTTCCCTGGTTTAAAGAAGAACCTTTCCCCATTTTCAGGAGAACCTTTCCCCATTTTCAGCAGAAGCCCTGCCGTACCCTGGGAGCTCTGGCTGAGCCTTTCCCTGGTTTAAAGAAGAACCTTTCCCCATTTTCAGGAGAACCTTTCCCCATTTTCAGGAGAACCTTTCCCCATTTTCAGCAGAAGCCCTGCCGTACCCTGGGAGCTCTGGCTGAGCCTTTCCCTGGTTTAAAGAAGAACCTTTCCCCATTTTCAGGAGAACCTTTCCCCATTTTCAGCAGAAGCCCTGCCGTACCCTGGGAGCTCTGGCTGAGGCGGGCCGAGGAGCGGGTGACGCGGGCGGATCTCCGGGAGGTGCCGTCGCTCTCAGAGCTGTCCGTGTGCTCGGGGTCCGTGGAGAAATCCGAGTCCTCCGTCCCATCCGAGCTGCTGCCCGCGTTCCTCTGCAACGGCACACGCTGCGCTCAAAAACTGCATTTCTACTGCTGAAAACTACACAAGATGAGTGAATATTTCACGTTCTCCACGTCCTCCCAGCCACTTCAGCTGCAAGGGGGACCTGTGTGGTTTATACCAAGTCAGGGACTCTTTTTTTTCCCTTTTTGTGTCTCCTGCTCTGCCAGAGAGGAATTTCCAAAACAAATAGGGACATGTGATCCCTGATGGCCAAAGGGATATTCCCAGCACAGGCTGCATTCCCAGGATATAAACTGCAGGAATTATCAGAATTATCCCAAAGCGTGGGCAGCAATCTGGATGTCAGAAGGGGATCTGGCATCGGTCAGCAATTGCCATTTTTCCTCCTTTCCCTTTCTGTTATCACCTTTATTTAACACTATTACAGCATTTTACTTCATTTCTGATTTATTAAACCGTTCATACTTCAACCTAAAACCTTTAATTTTGTTCCCCCTGCCCCATCCCAGGCTTGTGCCTAATCTCCAGGCGCGTTGAACGGTAACACCGTGAGGGGATACCGGGGGTGGCGGCAGGTGCCGGTCGGGGCTGGGGGCGGCTGCGGGAGCCCGGCTCGGGCAGGGCCGTGAGGGGGCGGCGATGGCGGCGGCCGTGAGGGGAGCGGGGGGGGCGCGGCCGCCATGAGGGGATTGGGGGGGGCGCGGTGGCGGGAGCGCGGCCCCCGCGCCGCTTTGTTTTGCACCCAGCGGAGCCGCGCGGGTCCCAGCCAATCACAGCGCGCGTGGGCGGCGCCGAAAGGGAGGTTAACCAATGGCAGCTCGAGGAGCAAAAAGGCGGGCCCCACCGCGCGTGATTGACAGCGAACGGCAGCCAATCAGGGCGAGGCTTGCTCCCACGGCAACGCCAACCGGCGGGGGGGCCGCGGCGCGGTGGGGGAAGGGAGAAACAAGGCTCGGGCGGGGAGGTGACCGTTGGGGGCGGGGATTGACAGCAGCACTAGCCAATCAGCGGCCAGCCTGGCATGGAGACCCGTCCAATAGACGGCCAGCTCTCCGAGCGCGTGTCCAATCGGAAACGGCAAGGGGCGGACCCCGCTGCCGGCGCGGGGGAGGGGAAACGGCAGCCGTTGGGGGTGTGAGTGACAGGCAGCATGGCCAATCAGCGCGCGGCCTCCTAATAAGCCACCCAATCAGAGAGCGCGGGAGGCGGGCCTTGGGGGGCTCAAGGCCGCTATTTTTCCCTCAGTTTTAGAGCCGGGAGAAGGCGCGGAGGGGCTGGGGAAGGGTAGAAAGCAGCGGCCCGAGCCTGCCGGTCTCCCTGCCGGCCGCCTCCCGCGTTTCCCGGCCGTGCTCACCTTTCTGCGCTGCATCCTGGGCGGGGGCAGCGAGGTTGCCTGGTCCCCGGCGCCCGCGGCCCGCGAAGCGGCGGTGGCCGCCGCGGTGTTGCTGCTGGCGGACTCCGTGGTGACAGCCGTGTCCCCCGCCCTGCGGCACGTCTGCTCCTGCGGCGCCAGCCCCGCTCCCGCCGCCGCCAGCCGCTGGTCCCTGCTCGGTCCCTCACGCTTCCGCCGGGACGCGGCCCACACCCCCGTCACGTGATCGCGCGCCATCTTGGAGCCGGGCAGGCGCCGCCGACACTGAAGCCGCGCGCCGCCATCTTTGATTGGGGTAGCGGGCGCCATCTTTGCTAAGGGCACGAGGCCGGCGGGGCGCGGCGCGCCCGTTACCGGGGCCGCCGTGTTGGGTACGGGCAGAGCTGAGCCGAGGCAGAGGAGCTCCCAGAGCTCCCTCGTGGTGTGAAGCCTCGAGAATTGCAGCCCCGGCAGCTCCTCCGTGGAGCCTGCGGGAAGCCGCGCCCTGCAGGTGGGATGTGTGGCCCGGGGACTGTGAATTGTGTCAGAATTCCCGTAAGGATGAGAGGAACTGTGAAGGACAAAATGCCGTGGCGGGGGTTCGTCCCTCCCCGGCCAAAGTGCTTTCCTGACTCGCTGCTCCCCGGCCCCGCCAAGCTCGGGAACCTCCCAGAGGCGCGGCTCGGAGCAGCGGGAGCGACTGAACGGGGCCTTGGGAAGGGCGGAACCGATCCCGGCCGGGACCCGGCACCTCCGCCCCGCCGGGTTCGAACAGGGCCCGGGCCGGCGCAAGGACCCAAGAAGGCCCCGCTCTATGTCGCACAAAGTAGGCGGAGTCTCTCTCGGAGGTCACCAATCGGAGCCCGTCCCTGTGCCCCGCCCCCTCAGCACAGCCAATCGCCTCGCTCCACATCGGGTGGCGCGCCTGCGCGCGGCTTGCACCTCGAAGGCCCCTAAGGCTGGGCTGCCCGGATACTGCCTGCGCCGCCCCTCACACCGCCGGTCCCATCACGGCCGAACCGCGGCGGGTGCAGCCCCGGGGAGGGTTCGGAGATCGCGTTGTGCAGCCCCCGCCCGGCTCCGCGCTGTCCCCAGCGCGTCTCGCCCGCCTTTCCCCTCACGGCGGGTCCGGCAGCGCTTGGGGCGGCGCGGGGCGGGGCGGGCGCGGCGGGGCCGATGAGGCCGCCCGGGGCGCCGCGGGATGTGGCGCTGGAGGTGCCGCCCGCGCTGAGCGGCCCCGCCGCCACCATGGGAGCGAGCGCGGCCGCGGGGCTGCCCGAGCGCCTCCGCCTGCCCGTCTGCTTCCTCGGCGTGTTCGCCTGCTACTTCTACTACGGCATCCTGCAGGAGAGCATGTGAGCCACACCGGGGCACCGGAGCGGGGCCGGGGGACACGGGGCGGGGAGGGAGGCACGGGACGGGGGCTTGGGGCTGGGGCGGCTGCGGAGTTACGGAGCTGCGGGGACACCGGCGAGGCCGCGCCGCTCCTTCCCGTGTGCCATGGGTTCTCTCCTCGGTGTCACCCGTGCCGGTCCCGCTATGTCACCGGTGTCCCGCTGTGTCCCGGTGTCACCGGTGCCGGTGTCACCCGTGTCCCGCTGTCCGTCCCGCAGCACCCGGGGCCGCTACGGGGAGGGCGCGAAGCAGGAGAAGTTCAAGTACGCGCTGACCCTGGTGTTCATCCAGTGCGTGATCAACGCCGCCTTCGCCAAGCTCCGTAAGTGCGGCGCCCCCGGAGCCCCGGGCCGGTTGTGGCGGCGCCGGGGCCGCTCCGGAGCCGTCCCCGTGTCCCTGTCCCCGCAGTGATCCATCTCGTGGATGCGGCACGGCCGGACCGCACGCGGGGCTGGCTCTACGGGGCCTGCTCGCTGTCCTACCTGGGCGCCATGGTGTCCAGCAACTCCGCCCTGCAGTTCGTCAGCTACCCCACCCAGGTGAGCAGGGGGACACGGGGACAGGGGGACAGGGGGACACAGCTACCCCACCCAGGTGAGCAGGGGGACACGGGGGGGACATGGGGACATGGGGACACAGCTACCCCACCCAGGTGAGCCGGGGGACAGGGGGACACAGCTACCCCACCCAGGTGAGCCGGGGGACAGGGGGACACAGCTACCCCACCCAGGTGAGCAGGGGGACACGGGGACACAGCTACCCCACCCAGGTGAGCAGGGGGACAGGGGGACACGGGGACAGGGGGACACAGCTACCCCACCCAGGTGAGCAGGGGGACATGGGGACAGGGGGGGACACAGCTACCCCACCCAGGTGAGCGTGGGGACACGGGGACAGGGGGACAGGGCTGGGACACAGGGGGACACAGCTACCCCACACAGGTACAGGGCATGGGGACAGGGCTGGGACACAGGGACAGAGCTACCCTACCCAGGTGAGCGTGGGGACAGGGGGACGTGGGGACACAGGGACACAGCTACCCCACCCAGGTGAGCCGGGGGACAGGGGGACAGGACTGGGACACAGCTGGGGTCACTCCCTCTGAGGCTCAGCTGCCCTGAGGGTCTCGCTTTGGGGGTCTCGCTTTGGGGGTCTTGCTTTGGGGGTCTTGCTTTGGGGGTCTCGCTTCGGGGGTCTCTCTTTGGGGTCTCTCTTGGGGTTTCTCTTTGGGGTCTCGCTTTGGGGTGTGGATCGTCATTGCCCCTCTTCCCTTCCCAGGTCCTGGGCAAATCCTGCAAACCCATCCCAGGTAAAGAATTCCCCGTTTTTTGGGGGGATTTGTGATTTCTGGGGCTGGGCTGCGATTCCAGGGAGGGCTTTGGGATCATGTGGGGACCTTCTGTCTCTCCAGCCACGATTTGGGAATGGTTTTTTTGGGGTTTAATTCTGTGGGTGGATTTAGGGGCAATTTTTGACCTCCCTTTTCCCAGTGATGCTGCTGGGGGTGACTTTTTAGGGTTTCATTCCTGTGAGTGAATTTTGGGGCAATTTCTGATGTTTCTTTCCCCAGCGATGTTCCTGGGGATGACTTTTTAAGTGTTTAATTCTGTTGGGTGGATTTTGGGGCAGTTTTTGACCTCCCTTTTCCCAGTGATGCTGCTGGTGGGGATTTTTTAGGGGTTTAATTCCTGTGGGTGAATTTTGGGGCAGTTTCTGACGTTTCTTTCCCCAGTGATGCTGCTGGGGATGATTTTTTAGGGGTTTAATTCCTGTGGGTGAATTTTGGGGCAGTTTCTGACGTTTCTTTCCCCAGTGATGCTGCTGGGGATGATTTTTTAGGGGTTTTAACTGCTGTGGGTGAATTTTGGGGCAGTTTCTGACGTTTCTTTCCCCAGTGATGCTCCTGGGAGTGATTCTTTGGGGGTTTAATTCCATTGGGTGGATTTTGGGGCAGTTTCTGACGTTTCTTTCCCCAGTGATGCTGCTGGGGGTGATTTTTTAAGGATTTAATTCCTGTGAATGGCTTTAGGGCAGTTTCTGACGTTTCTTTCCCCAGTGATGCTGCTGGTGGGGATTTTTTAGGGATTTAATTCCTTTGGTGAATTTTGGGGCAGTTTCTGACGTCTCTTTCCCCAGTGATGTTCCTGGGGATGATTTTTTAGGGGTTTAATTGCTGTGGGTGAATTTTGGGGCAGTTTCTGATGTTTCTTTTCCCAGTGATGTTCCTGGGGATGATTTTTTAGGGGTTTAATTGCTTTGGGTGAATTTTGGGGCAGTTTCTGACGTTTCTTTCCCCAGTGATGCTGCTGGTGGGGATTTTTTAGGGGTTTAATTCCTGTGGGTGAATTTTGGGGCAGTTTCTGACGTCTCTTTCCCCAGTGATGCTGCTGGGGGTGATTTTTTAAGGATTTAATTCCTGTGAATGGCTTTAGGGCAGTTTTTGACCTCCCTTTTCCCAATGATGTTCCTGGGGATGATTTTTTAGGGGTTTAATTGCTGTGGGTGGATTTTGGGGCAGTTTCTGACGTCTCTTTCCCCAGTGATGCTGCTGGGGGTGACCCTGCTGAGGAAGAGGTACCCCCCAGCCAAGTACCTGTGCGTGCTGCTCATCGTGGCGGGGGTGGCCCTGTTCCTCTACAAGCCCAAAAAAGGGACAGGGGACACCGAGCACATCTTTGGCTACGGGGAGCTGCTGCTGGTGAGCGCAGGGGACCCCACAGGGCCGGGATTTGTGGGGTGACACCCGGGAGGAGCCCCGGGGACTCAGGTGGGATTTAGTTCTGCAAGAAATGCTGGGATTCTGGTGGGATTTACACCTGGGATAAACCCTTAGGTGGGATTTAGCCCTCACCTGGGATAAATTCTAGAGTTTCAGATGGGATTTACCTGGGATAAACCTGAGATCCCAGGTGGGATTTACCTGGGATAAACCCGAGGCTCCCAGGTGCGATTTACCTGGGATACACCTGAGATCCCAGGTGGGGTTTACCTGGGATAAACCTGAGATCCCAGGTGGGATTTACCTGGGATAAACCTGGGATCCCAGGTGGGATTTACCTGGGATAAACCTGGGCTCCCAGGTGGGATTTACCTGGGATACACCTGAGATCCCAGGTGGGATTTACCTGGGATAAACCCCAGGCTCCCAGGTGGGATTTATCCCAGGATAAACCTGGGCTCCCAGGTGGGATTTACCTGGGATAAACCCTTAGGTGGGATTTACTCCTCACCTGGGATAAATTCTAGAGTTTCAGATGGGATTTACCTGGGATAAACCTGTCTGTCTGTCTGTCTGTGTGTCTGTCCGTGGGTGCCCAGCTGCTGTCGCTGACCCTGGACGGGCTCACGGGCGTGTCCCAGGACCACATGAGGGCTCACTACCAGACAGGCTCCAACCACATGATGCTCAACGTCAACCTCTGGTCCACGCTGTTCCTGGGGGCAGGTGAGGAGCCAGGGCTGCACCCGGGCCCTGCGCTGGCCTGGAGCCCTCTGGGACTGGGTTTTCTTGGGGTTTTTTTGGGTTTTTGGTCACGGCCCAGCCCTGCCCCTCCCTGGGCTCTCCTGGAGCAGCTCCTGCTCCAGCTGGGAGCACAAACTGGAGCCCAGGAGGGCTGGGAGCTGCTCCTGGCACTGGAGCAGCTTTAAGGTCCCTCCCACCCCAAACCATTCCAGGATTAGCACTGATGAATCTCTGGGCACTGTTCTGTTGGAGTTTGATCCCAGTTAATGATCTTTCTTTCACTAATTAACTAGGAGAGCGATTGCTCCCGCTGCTGGTGTTTCCTGCTGGAGTTTGTGGGGTTCACTGCCTGCTTTGGGGGTTCTGAGCCCAGCCTGACCCCCCGAGGGTGGGATCCCCATCCAGGCTGCTCCTCCTGGCTGTTTTCCAGGGATCCTGTTCACGGGGGAGCTCTGGGAGTTCCTGAGTTTCACGGAGCGTTATCCCAGCATCATCTCCAACATCCTCCTCTTCGGCCTCACCAGCGCCCTGGGCCAGGTCAGGGGGCAGGGACGGGCTTTTGGGTGGGGTTTTGTTCCCTGGGAAGGGCTGGGATGGGATTCCCAGGGAAGCTGTGGCTGCCCCATGCCAGGCCAGGCTGGAGCACCCTGGTGTGGCGGCTGTTTGGGTGAAGAAAGAGACGAGGTGGTTGACTCTGTGGTCATGATAATGGGACCCTGGAAAATGCTCAAGATAGATTCTGAAAATGGTAGGCTTTGTGTTTTCTCAGATCAGCGCATTCACGTAAGCAGTATGATAAATGATATAATTGTTAGATGTGATGATTGTTTAGTAATTAAATATAATTCTTATATAATCATAGGAAGAATCGTGAGAAACCACACTGGGAACTTGAGGGGCTATGTTTAGCTGAAATCTATGTATACAATAGAACAATAGAAGTTTAATGATTAACATGTAAGTTATGTAACGATAGAATATAAAAACCCGTTCCTCTCGAATGTATGGCGAAATCAGATTTGAGGTGAAAACACCCCTGATTTCCAGAGCTCTTAATAAAAGCACCGACATATAATTGCCTATGTGATTATATGTTTCTGGATGCTAACAATCAGAAGGCTTGATTTATTATTTTATGATATATACATCTATTTAAACTATACTAAAAAGAAAAGGAGAGTTTCTAGAACTTGCTACCTAACCTAAGAATAGGAAAGTAAAGAGTGATAACAAACCCCGCTCTCTCGGCACAGTCTGAGAGAGCTCTCAGTTCTAAACATCTTTCCATTCCATTGTTTCTAAACATCCAACCGAAGCTAATCTAGGCAGACCTGTTGCATTCCACAGCAGCAGATAATTTATTGTTTGTGTCTCGTTGCTGAATTTCTCAGCTTCAGCAGGAAAAATCCTGAGAGAAGATTTTTCATAAAAGAAACGTCTGTGACACCCTGGGATGGGGGAAGGTGGCCCTGCATGAGCTGCAAGGCCCCTCCAGCTCATCCCAGGATGCCATAAACCCCCTTAAACCCAGGATTTGAAGGGAGATCCTTTGGGATTTCCCGCTGGCTGCCTGTCCTGGCAGTGCCAGTGACGGGGGCTCTGTTGTGGCCGGGCAGAGTTTCATCTTCATGACCGTGGTGTACTTCGGGCCCCTGACCTGCTCCATCATCACCACCACCCGCAAGTTCTTCACCATCCTGGCCTCCGTGGTGCTCTTTGCCAACCCCATCAGCCCCATGCAGTGGGTGGGCACCGTCCTGGTGTTCCTGGGTGAGTCTGGGGGGCAGAATCCATGGGATCCCTGCCCTGGGAGCTCCCCAAACCCACGGGAGCCTCTGCAGGGAGTGTGGGACCGGCGGATCCATTCGCTCCCTTCTCCCCAGCTCGTTCCGTGGGTAAATTCGGGGATGTTCAGCTGATTTTTCCCCAAATTCCCATCTCCCTGCTGGTTTGAGGAACTCAAAGCTGGTGTTTTGTCTCCTGCCAGGCCTTGGGCTCGATGCCAAATTCGGGAAGGGGGTGAAGAAGACGTCGCACTGAGGTCGATCGGGCGATGCCACAGTTGGAATGAACTTTTAATTTATTGTCTTGTACCTCAGAATCTGGTGTGGAACTGGACTCAGGACAGGGAATCAGAAGGAAACGGCGTGGAATTTATTTTTGGGTTGAGTTTGGTTTGGTTTTTTAATTCTAAATGGTCTCTGAAATGTAATCCTTTAGTTTGAGGTGTAATTTTGCTTTTTTTTGTGTAATCAGAGCTGCCCCCTGAGCCGAGCAGCAGCAGCAGATCCTTGCCTTAACAGGAAAACACAAATCCTTCCTATCTTTATTAAAGAAAACCAGACAATGGCCGCTTCTCCAGGACTTTTGTTGGGGATTTGGCTGATTTGGGAGGGTCCCAGCTCTGCTCTCCAGGTCCTTTGGGGTGATCCTGGGATTAAAGCCTTGTTGGAGGCACCCCCTTCCTGCTGTGGGGTTTTCCAGAGGGTCAGAGCAGCCCCTTGGATTTTCTCCCAGTGGGTTGTGTCAGCAGGGAAATCCTGAATGTGCCTCAGGAAATGAAAATTCCCCGAATTTGGGGCAGCTTTGCTCCCATCCCCTGGGGTCCCCCAGCAGGAATTCCCAGAGCAGCTCTCTGAGGAGCCTTTGGGGTGTTCCTGCCTGGATCCAGCTGTCCCTTGGAATAAATCCCAAAGGAACGGGGTGGGATTCAAGGAATTTCCATCCTCTGCTGCTTCTTCTTCTCCAAGGCACTTTGGGAGAGGGACGATTCTGTTCCGTGGGTTTTGGGCTCTGCTCCTTTTCCCCTTCCCATGGCAGGGCAGGATTGGGGGGAAACATCAGGAAACTCCTCCTGTTCCCAGGGAAGGATGCACCAAGGGCTGCCAGAACATCCAGGGAAGGGCAGAAGGGATTCTGATTCCTGCTGCCATGGCAGGCAGCGACCGAGGGAGCCCCATCCAGCCCTGGGATCCTGCGAGCTGTCCCAGGGTGGGACTGGATGGGATGTAAGGTCCCTGGATGGGATGTAAGGTCCCTGGATGGGATGTAAGGTCCCTGGTTGGGATGTAAGGTCCCTGGATGGGATTTGAGGTCCCTGGATGGGATGTAAGGTCCCTGGATGGGATGTAAGGTCCCTGGATGGGATGTAAGGTCCCTGGATGGGATTTGAGGTCCCTGGATGGGATGTAAGGTCCCTGGATAGGGATTTGAGGTCCCTGGATGGGATTTGAGGTCCCTGGATGGGATTTGAGGTCCCTGGATGGGATTTGAGGTCCCTGGATGGGATGTAAGGTCCCTGGATGGGATGTAAGGTCCCTGGTTGGGATGTAAGGTCCCTGGATGGGATTTAAGGTCCCTGGTTGGGATGTAAGGTCCCTGGTTGGGATGTAAGGTCCCTGGATGGGATGTAAGGTCCCTGGATGGGATTTGAGGTCCCTGGATGGGATTTGAGGTCCCTGGATGGGATCTGAGGTCCCTGGATGGGATGTAAGGTCCCTGGATAGGGATTTGAGGTCCCTGGATGGGATTTGAGGTCCCTGGATGGGATTTGAGGTCCCTGGATGGGATTTGAGGTCCCTGGTTGGGATGTAAGGTCCCTGGATGGGATGTAAGGTCCTTGGATGGGATGTAAGGTCCCTGGTTGGGATGTAAGGTCCCTGGTTGGGATGTAAGGTCCCTGGATGGGATGTAAGGTCCCTGGATGGGATGTAAGGTCCTTGGATGGGATGTAAGGTCCCTGGATGGGATGTAAGGTCCCTGGTTGGGATGTAAGGTCCCTGGTTGGGATGTAAGGTCCCTGGTTGGGATGTAAGGTCCTTGGATGGGATGTAAGGTCCTTGGATGGGATTTGAGGTCCCTGGATGGGATTTGAGGTCCCTGGATGGGATGTAAGGTCCCTGGATGGGATGTAAGGTCCCTGGATGGGATGTAAGGTCCCTGGATGAGATTTAAGGTCCCTTCCAGCCCCAGCCATTCCAGGATTCCCAGTGTAAGTGCACCCAAGGGACAAATCCCGGTGCCCAGGCTCCCCACGGCTCTCTGGGCTTCACCTGCTCAGTGCCAGCTTGGACCAGACCTTTTCCAGCTCATGCGATGCAAATCCAGGGAAAACAAAGATTTTAGGGGTTTTTTTCAGCCCTGAGCAGCTCTGAACCGATCCCATTTTTCCTCCTTCCCGGCTTTTGTTGGCTTCAGATCCCAATTGGAGCCGCTCCGGCCGCAGTTACCGGCAGGGGGAACTCTGCTTTAACCGTTCCCAACCAACACCGGGAGAAACCCAACACAAACCCAGCAAAAAGCGGCTCCTGTGCCGCCCCTGCTCCAGCCGTGCTGCTGGAGCCAAACCCAGCTGCAAATCCAGCTTTTCTCCAGGTTTTCCCCCCATTTTCATTGTGTTTGATCCAGCAGAGCCTCCTGGAGCAGGGCTGGGAGCTGAAATGCTGCCCTGCTCCTCCCGGCCTGGGGATCATTCCCGCTGGAATTCTGTCCGGGGATCATTCCCGCTGGAATTCTGTCCAGGGATCATTCCCGCTGGAATTCTGTCCGGGGATCGTTCCCACTGGAATTCTGTCCAGGGATCGTTCCCACTGGAATTCTGTCCGGGGATCATTCCCACTGGAATTCTGCAGGGGGATTCATTCCCACTGGAATTCTGTCCGGGGATTGTTCCCACTGGAATTCTGTCTGGGAAACATTCCCGCTGAAATTCAGCATGGGGATCATTCCCACTGGAATTCTGTCTGGGGATCATTCCCGCTGGAATTCTGTCCGGGGATCGTTCCCTCTGGAATTCTGCATGGGGATCATTCCCACTGGAATTCTGTCTGGGGATTGTTCCCACTGGAATTCTGCATGGGGATCATTCCCACTGGAATTCTGTCCAGGGATCGTCCCGCTGGAATTCTGCATGGGGATCATTCCCGCTGGAATTCTGTCTGGGGATTGTTCCCACTGGAATTCTGCATGGGGATCATTCCCGCTGGAATTCAGCATGGGGATCATTCCCTTTGGAATTCTGTCTGGGGATTGTTCCCGCTGGAATTCTGTCCGGGGATCATTCCCGCTGGAATTCAGCATGGGGATCGTTCCTACTGGAATTCAGCATGGGGATCATTCCTACTGGAATTCTGTCCGGGGATTGTTCCCGCTGGAATTCTGTCCGGGGATCATTCCCACTGGAATTCTGCAGGGGGATCGTTCCCACTGGAATTCTGCAGGGGGATTCATTCCCACTGGAATTCTGTCCGGGGATCGTTCCCACTGGAATTCTGTCTGGGAAACATTCCCGCTGGAATTCAGCATGGGGAATCCCACTGGATTCTGCATGGGGATCGTTCCCACTGGAATTCTGCAGGGGGATTCATTCCCACTGGAATTCTGTCCGGGGATCGTTCCCACTGGAATTCTGTCTGGGAAACATTCCCGCTGGAATTCAGCATGGGGATCATTCCCACTGGAATTCTGCATGGGGATCGTTCCCACTGGAATTCTGCAGGGGGATTCATTCCCACTGGAATTCTGTCCGGGGATTGTTCCCACTGGAATTCTGTCTGGGGAACATTCCCGCTGCAATTCTGCATGGGGATCGTTCCCACTGGAATTCTGTCCGGGGATTGTTCCCACTGGAATTCTGCATGGGGATCGTTCCCACTGGAATTCTTTCCAGGGGATCGTTCCCGCTGGAATTCTGCATGGGGATCATTCCCACTGGAATTCTGTCCAGGGATCGTTCCCACTGGAATTCTGCATGGGGATCATTCCCGCTGGAATTCTGTCTGGGGATTGTTCCCGCTGGAATTCTGCATGGGGATCATTCCCACTGGAATTCTGTCCAGGGGATCGTTCCCACTGGAATTCTGTCCAGGGATCGTTCCCACTGGAATTCTGCATGGGGATCATTCCCACTGGAATTCTGTCTGGGGATCGTTCCCACTGGAATTCTGCATGGGGATCGTTCCCACTGGAATTCTGTCCAGGGATCGTTCCCACTGGAATTCTGCATGGGGATCGTTCCCACTGGAATTCTGCCTGGGGAACATTCCCACTGGAATTCTCCCGGGAAGCTCCGTCCCCGGTGGGGAAGGGGAGGTGGGATCGAGGAGCTGAGCCCGGCTCCCGCAGGGGAAATTTGGCAGCTCCGCTCCCTCTCCTTTCATCCCCGCTGCTCCTCCTGCAGCTCCAGCAGCTCCAGCAGCAGATGGCTCAGAAAAAAAAAAAAAACAAACCCAAATGTTTGGAGAGGGGACTGAAAATTTGGATATTTTGTAGGGATGGAGATAATCCTGTAAGTGATGATTTTCTGGTCGCAGGAGAGTAAAGGTGGATAAGGAATTGTTGTTATTCTCTTGGGATCTTGGTGTTCCTTTGAAATACCTCGAGGATGCTTTGGGGACAGCGAGGAAAGGTTTCCAGGCTGGCGAATGATTTGATGATTTAATGATTTGCTTCCCTGCAGGTTTGGTTTAATTGTCCCCACATTGAATCAAATATTGGGATTTTCCCGTCATGAACTCCCAGTCTGGAGCCCCCAGGAGGGACCTGGAGGCAGCCCTGGGGCAGGAGCAGAGGCCTCTCCCTGTGGGCAGCAGAAAACTCAGCTCCAAATATCCCAAACCCTGAATATTCCAAGGCAATAAACCCTTCGTTGGTTAATTTGTTTTGTGGTGAGCGTGGCTGGGAAAACAAAATCCTGGAATGGTTTGGGCTGGGAAGGAGCTGGGCTGGAGGCTGTGCTCCCCGAGGATGAGCTCCTGTTTGAGGGGAAAAGCTGCCTGAGGATGAATTTGGGGGACTTGGGGACAACGCTCAGGTGCCGAGGTGTGGGGAGGGGGAAACAATTCCACAGCAGGATCAGGTTTTAATGAGTGTGGGATCAAAAGCAGCCTGGAAAACAAGAGCAGCCTCATCAGGAGCCGCTGCTAACGAGCACCAAAGCCCGCTCAGGGCTGGGGGAGCTGCTCGCTCACCGTTGTCAGTTTAAGGGCTCAGTTCCTCCTCTCCTCCAAAATCAGCTTTGATGCCTCTCCAACCCAGGTAAAAATAGCAACCCAGCAGATTCCCCGCGAGCGAAACCTCCAGGGCAGGGTTTGTTTTAAGCGCTGTTTGTTTTCTCCCAAACAAAAGTGGCTTTTAATCATAGCAGCGAGGACTGAGGGAAGGTTGCTGGTGGTGTTTGGGAAGGAAATCTGGGTGGGAAATGTTCAGGGATGGTTGGAGAGGGAACTGTCCCTGCAGAGCAGCAGGAATTCCCTCATGGAAGGGCTGGGCTGGCCCCCGTGGGTTTGCACTGAATTTAGGGCTGTGCTGGACTCGTGGTTTGGGATCTGTGTGCCTCCATCACACAATTCCAGAGCGGGTTTGGGTTGGAATGATCCCAAAGCGCACCCAGTTCCATCCAGGGCCACCTCCCACTGTCCCAGGGGGCTCCAAGCCCAATGTCCCCTCCCAGGGATCCAGGGGCAGCCACAGCTGCTCTGGGAATTCCATCCCAGCCCCTCCCCGCCCACCCAGGGAAAGAGAATCCACCTGAAGGAAAATCCTGCACCCCTCTGGATTGCACCTGGAAGGAGCCAGTTCCCCCATTCTTTCCTACAAGTACATAAAAAACCATCAATATTTGATGTATTTCTGTAAGAGACACCGATATTTTATTTACACGCGAAAATAACTGCTTAGCCTCTCCCTGCCCGAGGAGCTGTTGGAGGTGGGGATATTTCCCTTCCCCTCCTGCCCCGTGGATCCACAGGGAAGGGGAGCTGGCACTGCTGGGCTCAGGTTTTGCTGTTCCGCTGTCAATCCCACCCGGATGAGAACGGCTGCAAGCAAATACCAATTTTTTAAAAATCCAAAAAAACCCAGGCTCTCCATTCCCCTTCCCGGGAGGATGCTCAGCCCTGCACGGTTCAGGGATTGCAGGATCCAGCAGCTCTGCCTGCCCCCGGCCCCCGAGCATCCCCTAGGGCACACTGAGGTGACAGAGCCGGGGCTGCTGTGACAGGAGAAACCTCCAGAGGGGCTGGGCCGAGCAGGAGATCTGCGAGGGACGGAAACACCCCGGCACCAGCGGGAGAGAACGGATTCCTAATTGGCTGCGACCAAAAAATGACCATTTCACGACGAAACCATCGCAGCCTGCGGTGTGCGCATTATTTAATGATTTAAATGGCACACAAAGCAAGCGCGTCCCCCAGAGCTGGCCGAGGTTCCGTGGCAATCTGTGGCACGGCGCTGCTGGTGCTCTCCAGATGGGAAATGGGCGCCACAGGTGCCCCTGGCACGGGCAGAGGGGAGCAGCACCTCGCGCTGGCTCCGTGAGCGCTGCACAAATTAAAGCCTCATTAAGTCTCCCCCGTGATTGAGCTGGGCTTTGTTTGCAGCGGGTTTGTTTGGGTTCGTAACAGAGCTGGCAAACGCAGGAAATAATGAAATAACCGCGTTTTCATCCTCTCCTGATAGGGGAGTTTAATTAGTGCTGCATTCTCAATAGCTCTGATCCCGCCGTGCCGCAGATCCTTCCTGGATAAGGGGATAATGATTGGAATCCTGTCCTGCAGCCCGCGCTGGAGGCTGGGCTGCTCCGTTTCATCACTGGCAGCTCTCTGCAGCTCAGCCTCTCCCTAATTACATTTCTGGAGTTTTAGTAAATTGAAAGGGAAAACGCAGGAACAAAATAATTAAACCCGAAGAGGAAGTGAATATTAAAAAGCAGCAGCTAGTTAAAATTCTTGCACACAGCTCCTGTCAGAGCCGTCGGTTTAATCAGCTTCCCGTGGAAATCAAAGCGAGAGGGTGACACCTCCAGACCCGGGGGTGCTGCAGCATTTGGTGTCCCTTGTCACAGGGAAATGCCACCTGCCTGCTGCCATCCAGGTGGGAATTGCCCCCAGAGCTGGGAATTCAGAGCTCTCGCTTCACACACACCAAAATCCCCATCCCAATAGCCAAGGCTCAAGCACCTGGAATTGTTTATTTATCACGGAATCGTGTCCCAGGCAAGAAGAAGTGACAATAATTCTCTTCTCCCAGGCACCAAGGGGGACAGAGCTGAGACTAAATAACTTTAGCAAAGGGAGGAGAGGTGAAATTCCACCTCCGTTTCCACAGGTGACCAATTTAATTTTTCACTTCCTGGGAACAAGAGAATTTTGATCAGGAGAACGTGAAAAGGAACTTGAATTCCCCACTGCAGAGTGACACTCGGCCAGTGCTGGATTAAAGGAGAATTTCTGTTTGTTCTGGTTGCAGAGAGGCTGCCGGGGAGGAGGGGGGGATTTCTTTGTTGTCTGTGAAACTGGTGCTGTAATTTCCTCTGCTACTCCAGCCCTGAGAGGAGAAACGCGTCGCTAAAAATCCGCAGCTTAGGTGGGAACATAAACGGGAATGGAAGAGGGATGAAAGGCGGTTTCCAGGAGAAGCGTGCGGCCGGCGCGGGAATGCAAACACCAGCCCTGCACCTCACAGAGCCGTTCCTTCAGCAGCGCGGCATCACCTGCTGCTCTGTCACCACGGGCAGCGCTTGGGGACACGGAGGAATGCAGCAGGGTGCGAGGATTGCTCCGAGGAGGATTCGCTTGCCAATAAAACCTGGGACACTGCGGAGAACATTCCCAATAATCCAGGAGCCACCCGCAGGTGGACGTGGCAGCCCCTGGGCCAGAGCAGCATTTCTCACCTGGGGGAAGGAGAGAGAAGACAAAAATCTTTTGCATTTCCCATTTCAATAAGCGTGGTTGTGCTGTGGAACCTGGGTAATTCGGTTCTTGGGGTGCTTTTTGTGTAGTGGAATTAATTCACCCGAGACTGGAAGTGAGGAGGGGAAGGCTGCTCTGGATAAGCTTCTCTACGAACGTTCAGGTAATTAAGGACTGGTAACAACGACATCTTTGCTTCACTGGTTACAAACCACTACAAAGTAGCAGAGAAGAGCCATACCAACGAATTTATTTCTTCCTTTGCTTAAAATGTATAAATAAGTTTAAAAGTTTGCATCAGCGTGGGTGTGGAGCAACTTTGCCAGCCACACACGAGCCTGGGCCAAGAAGAAAGCAAGGCCTGGCTCGATAACACTGAAAACTGGGTGGAGTCTTATTTTTCACGATGTTTTTGGAGGATTTTGGTAACACTTCCTCACAGAGCTGTGAGGGGAAACAGCAGCCACCATTCCCTCGGGCAGACAGGCCTTCATGGAGCTGTGAGGGGAGATGGTTCCCGCCATTCCCTCGGGCAGGTGTCCCCTCATGGAGCTGTGAGGGGAGATGGTTCCCGCCATTCCCTCAGGCAGGTGTCCCCATAGAGCCGTGAGGGGAGATGGCTCCCGCCATTCCCTCGGGCAGGCGTCCCCATGGAGCCGTGAGGGGAGATGGTTCCCGCCATTCCCTCAGGCAGGTGTCCCCATGGAGCCGTGAGGGGAGATGGTTCCCACCATTCCCTCGGGCAGGTGTCCCCTCATGGAGCCGTGAGGAGAGATGGCTCCCGCCATTCCCTCAGGCAGCTGTCCCCTCATGGAGCCGTGAGGGAAGGAGAGATGGCTCCCGCCATTCCCTCAGGCAGGTGTCCCCTCATGGAGCTGTGAGGGAAGGAGAGATGGCTCCCGCCATTCCCTCAGGCAGATGTCCCCATGGAGCCGTGAGGGAAGGAGAGATGGTTCCCGCCATTCCCTCAGGCAGGTGTCCCCTCATGGAGCTGTGAGGGAAGGAGAGATGGCTCCCGCCATTCCCTCAGGCAGATGTCCCCTCATGGAGCCATGAGGGGAGATGGTTCCCGCCATTCCCTCAGGCAGGTGTCCCCATGGAGCCGTGAGGGAAGGAGAGATGGTTCCCGCCATTCCCTCAGGCAGGTGTCCCCTCATGGAGCTGTGAGGGAAGGAGAGATGGCTCCCGCCATTCCCTCAGGCAGATGTCCCCTCATGGAGCCATGAGGGGAGATGGTTCCCGCCATTCCCTCAGGCAGGTGTCCCCTCATGGAGCTGTGAGGGAAGGAGAGATGGTTCCCGCCATTCCCTCAGGCAGGTGTCCCCTCATGGAGCTGTGAGGGAAGGAGAGATGGTTCCCGCCATTCCCTGAGGCAGATGTCCCCTCATGGAGCCATGAGGAGAGATGGTTCCCGCCATTCCCTCAGGCAGGTGTCCCCTCATGGAGCTGTGAGGGAAGGAGAGATGGTTCCCGCCATTCCCTCAGGCAGGTGTCCCCTCATGGAGCTGTGAGGGAAGGAGAGATGGTTCCCACCATTCCCTCAGGCAGCTGTTCCCTCATGGAGCCACGAGGGGAGATGGTTCCCACCATTCCCTCAGGCAGCTGTTCCCTCATGGAGCCACGAGGGGAGATGGTTCCCGCCATTCCCTCAGGCAGGTGTCCCCATGGAGCCGTTAGGGAAGGAGAGATGGTTCCCGCCATTCCCTCAGGCAGGTGTTCCCTCATGGAGCCACGAGGGGAGATGGTTCCCGCCATTCCCTCAGGCAGGTGTTCGCTCACGGAGCCGTGAGGGGAGATGGTTCCCGCCATTCCCTCGGGCAGGCGTCTGCTCACGAAGCCGTGAGGAAAAGGGCGATGGTACGCCCAGAAACCTCCCCAGGGACAGCGGAAAGGCGGTGCCGCCTGCGAGGGCCGTGTGTGGCGGACATGTGGGCAGCGAGAGCGCCGCCCGCGCCGACCCCGCGGTGGAACGGCACTGCGACAGCAGCAGCCGGTGCCGAACGGGAACAGCGGGCCCAGCGAGGCACAGGGCGCACGCTGCGCGGCGCTGCCAGACGAGCATTCATCAGCGGGGAGTAGAGGGGCAGGGCAGCCGGGGCACGCCTGCCACAAAGTGATCTGCCTGTGAAAGCGCAGGAGGGACGCGACCTGCCACAAAGAGGGGTCTGCACACAGCGCATGCGCAGGAGCCGGCCCGGCCGCGCGTGCTCGCGGCGGGGGGAGCGGTCTCGCGCGACGGGCGCACGGCTATAAAAGGCGGTGGGCGTGGCCGGCGGCGTCAGTCCCGCAGTGCGCGTGCGCAGCCGTGAGGGGAGCGCTGGGCACCGCCATATCCCGGCCCCCCCCCCCGCCGCCCCGGCACCGTGCGCATGCGCGCTGAGCTGCTGCGGGCACCTGCGCAATAGTGATCCCCGGGTCGCGCTCGGCGGAGACCGGCCCGGGAGGACATGCTGCCAAATAGTGATCCCTTGCTGCTGGTGGTCTCCTGAGGGGGCTGCGGGGTCCGGGGCCGTCCCCACACACCGCACCTGCCCGGGCACCGCTCCCCGCCTCCCTCCGGCCTCCCAGCAGCGCCGCACCGCCGGCGGGGCCGCTCCTCGGGCCGCGAGGTGAGAGCGGAGGGGAAGGAGTTGGGGGGGAGCGCAGGGCCTGAGGGACGAGAGGGGGGGCGGCGGGGAAAAGTTGGGGAAAAACCTGGAGCGGGGATTCCTGGAGATCGCCAGGCTGGGGGACAGGGGCCGTGGGGTGCCCGGAGCCTGCTGAGGGAACACGAGTGGGAAAGAGCGGAGCGGGCCGGAGTGGGAGCGCTGCCATGAGGAGCAGCAGCATCAGCGCTCAGGGGTGACAGGTTGTGGCCTGGCCACGGTATGAGCCCATCCCCGAGGCAGGAGCCAAGCTGGGATCGCTGGGAATGCGAGCCGGGATCGCGGCTCTGCTCCCCGGGCGAGTGTCGGGCCTGTGGTGCTGTTTGGAGGAAATGGTGCATCATCCTGCAGTGTGGAAAGGGAAATAATTCCCCTTCCCGGGGAGCTGGAGCCATCCTGGAGCGCTGCCGCTGCTGCTGCCGAGCATCGTCCGCATTCCTGGTGCTCCGAAGGGAAAACAGAGCGCCTGGAGTGGGAGATGGGATTGTCTGGGTCTGACAGGAGTTCTTGGAGGGGCAGGAAGATCTCAGGTGTGATGAGATCTGCTGTCAGCTCTCTCCAGCTCAGCATGGCTGAATGTGTTCGTGTTGTGGTTCTACAGCATCGTCCTGACATTAGGAAAAGAAGCACTTTTCCCTCATTTCCTCTTTTTTCCACTTCGCCTTTGGAGTTCTAAGTGGTGGCTTGTTGTGAAGCCCTGTGAGAGTTTGAAGAATGACACTTATTTATCCTTTATAAAACAGAACTCTAAACCCTGAATTATTTCAGTAAAACATCCACCTGATTTCTCTTATAGCGACATTTTCCAACCAGCTGCCCACAACGACTTGGTGTCGCTTTCTCCCTTGTTTTGTTGCAACCTGAAGAAAAAACAGATTGTTTTTTTTTCCCTCTTTTTGTGACTTTGTTACGGGTGGGGTTGAGCTCAGGGCAGCCCAGCAGCAGAATGCCCGGAGGCTGTCATCCTGTCCCTCCATCAGCAGGGGACAGTGGCACAGAACTGTGCCCATCAAATGGAAACTGCTGCCGCGTTTGACAGCCTGATTCTCTGGAGTGGAGTTCCTGTTATAAAATTGCCCCTTTTCTCCCCAAAATCCCGGGGGTTTGGGCACAAACACAGGTCAGGGAGAGGGGTTAAAGTGAGGGCATCACTGCCGGGCCAGCCCGCACTGAAGTGCTTTAAAAACCCATGATTTTTGTGCCATCATTGCTCCACTTTCCTGCTGGTTTCCTGTGGAGGGGGCACCAGTGCTGCCCATGTCCCTGCTCAATGTTAAACCAGTTACCTGAGCAGCTCCTGGCCCAGTTTGCACCGGGGTTAATCCCTGAGCCTCTCCTGGGTGGGATTGTTGTGACTGGCACGTCCCAGCCTCGCTCCTGGCAGTGCCCAGCGGGGTTTGCTGCCCACTCCTGCCCACCTGGGAACCCGGGACCATCCCATGCCAGGGTTATCCTGCAGGGAGCTGCTGCTCCCCGAGCTGCTGCTGTGCTGGGGGAGCTCCACGCTGGGGATTCCAGGGAATTCTGTGGGGTCCCTGCTCCCCACCCAGCCCTGCTGCACGGCCTGGAGGGTTATGTAAGATCCCTCTGGTTCCTCAGCCTCGCTCCGCTGGGGTTTGCTGCTCACGGCAGAAACCTGTCGGGAAATGGAGAAAGCCCAAAATAAACAAACAGGGACGGCCAAAACCCTTTTAAAGGTTTTGCTGCTCCTCCGTTCTCAGTCCAGGAGCTGCTGCTGGGAGTCTGTGCTTGGACTTGGGAGCCCTGAAATGGAAACGTGTGGCCAAGTCCAGAAACACCTGATGGGGCAGGAAGGTGCTGTGGGGTGAGGTGTTTGTACCCCCGAGGGGGCAGAGGAGCTGCTGGTGTTCAGAGGCTCATCTGGAAATAGACTGGAGTGTTTTTGTTGTTGTTTTCGTGTTTTTAAATGTCCCTTCAGTGCTTGCTGTGGGAGGGAGGAACTGAGTGGTAATTGAGTGTTGAGCTCTTCTCTCTGGTGAGCAGGGACAGGACCTGATGGCTGTGTCAGGAGGGATTTGGGGTGGATTGTAGGGATTTAGGGTGGATTTTAGGGAAAAGCTCTTCCCCCAGAGGGTGTTGAGGCACCAGAACAGCTCCCCAGGGAATGAGCACATTCCCAAGGCTGCCCTGGGATGGGATTTTGGGATGTCCTGTGCAGGGCCAGGAGCTGTGGGTGATCCCTGTGGGTTTTGTGCTGTTCCACGAGAGGTTCTGGAAATCTCTGTGCTGCTGTGCATGGCTGAGGAGGAGGAGGAGAGCACAGAGCAGGGATGAGCTGGAACTGGGGGGGCTGGCGTTGATTTGGGGTTTTCCCTCCACATTTTTAAGGCTGGAAGGCACCAAAGCACCGACTGTGGTAGTGCCTGGGGAATTCTGGGGAACTCCTGGGAGGGAATTCTCTGGCTGCAGGCAGGGCTTGCACTGCTGTGATCCGAGGTGTCGCTGGCCTCACAGCCTCCAGGGAATTTTAGACATCTGTGGAGTTTATAAAGTTTATTTTTAGGCATCTGTGGAGTTCATAAAGTCAGGATCATGGCAGGGATTAAACATTCCCATCTGGAAGGTGCTGGTTTGGCCATGGATGCAGCAGAACCCAGGAGGATCTGCTGATTTTAGAGAAAAGAAGGCTGGAATTTTCATATTAAGACCTCGGTTCAGCTTTTCTCAACCTGTGTTACAGATCCTCCTGGGAAAGTTCTGGTTTAGGGCTTGGAAATGGCTTTAGGCACAAACACAAGGTTTAAGTTGTGCATTTGAGGCTGGGTCTGGTGTTGCACTCGGGCTGTGAATTAAACACAGCAGTGCTGAGGCTTTGAAAATTGATCCAACCTGTGATAACAGAAATCATTTTCCAGCAGCAGAGAGCGGCCTTGTGCACACCTGGGACGGAATTAAACACAGCAGAAGTCCAGAGGTTAATCTGAAAATGGGCTAATTTTAGAGATTAGGGGTCTTGTAAGGTCAGTAATGTCGGTGAAAATACTCTGGAGTTCTCAGGGTATAAACCTTGAATTTGATGGCGTTCAGGGACATTTTGGGTGGGTCATGCAGAGACTTTTCACCTGAGATTTCAGAGGGGACAGCCCCCCGTGTCCCAGCAGGGCACAGCTGGCACTGCCCCCGTGCTGGCACCGGCCTGGCAGGGCCAGCAGAGCTCTGCCCTTCCATTCCCTGCCCTTTTCCCCTTTTCCCGTTCCACAGCCAACCTTCTGCTGTCCTTCCCGAGCCTTTGAAGGGAGCAGGGAGTGAAGGAGCTTTTCCTGCCTCATCCCTGTTTTCCTGCTCCATGATCCCGTCCTGCTCCCTCTCCCCGTGCTGTTCCCAGGCACTGTTTGGTGCTCTGCTGGCCCCAGGAGCAGCCACTCAGCTTTTGAACCCCTCAATTAAAAATCTCCTTCCTTCCCAGCCTCCCCTGAGTTCCCTTTCCATGCATAAACCTGGCTGGAAGTGGAAATTCCCGGGAATTTCTGCTGTGTTTCTTAGGAGGGAGTTGATTTATCCTGAGAGGCAGAAAATGACCGAGTTTTGGGACAAAAGCCCGGTGATTCTGGACTCTGTTCCGGGATTGTTTGTTGGGTTTCTGTGCCCACCTGTGGCAGGTGAGGTCTCAGGATTTCCCTGCTGAAGGCAGAGCTGAGCTGTGGAGCCCGGAGGGGGTTTTGGCAGGGCAGGGTGACAAGGGAACATTTCCTGTGCTTCCCCAGGTGCTCTGGCTCTGCCCTCGGATCGAATGTCTCCATCTGGAAGTGCTTGGGAGTGGGGTGAGAATCGCTCTGCTCTGAGCTGTGATTTTAGCTCTGTCCCGAGCCAGGAGTTTGTTATTTATAGCCAAGGAGTAGCAAACTCTCGCTGTACACAGGGGGCCATAAAATAATATTTTCTGGTTTGTTTCCCGTGTTTTGATATTTCTGCCTGTGCCTGACGTGTGTCCCTGCCTCTTCTGAGCTGTGATATCTGAATTATTTCCCAAATATTTCCCTCCAAGCTCAGTGCCTGCCGTGCTTTTCCATCCAGCTCCAGTGCAGAGGTGCCAGCACCGCTGGGGAGGTGACACCTGGTGACACCTGAAGTGTCCTGAGCGGACAAACCCAGCCAATGGAGAATTCCCTGCCAGGAGCTGGTTGTGGCTGGAGGTTTCATTCCCACCTCCTGGCCAGGGATGTGTGGAAGGCCATGGAATCACAGTTTCAGGGGATTCCAAAGTTATTTTAAGTTGGTTTTATGTCTTTTTTTTTTTTTAATCCCTCCTTTTAACTCTTCTTAAATAGAATTTTTATTTTCAGAGATCAGAATACCTTGTGTGACCACGAGTAAAAAGGTGTTAGTTACAAACTAAACCACTGAAATCTACTGCAATTTGAACCACAAAATCCAGTTTCATGGCCTGCTCTCATGGCTGATTTATTCATTCCCTGCATTTCCTCCTGCTGAAGCCTTTCCATCCCTGACCATCTTGTAGCTCAGCGTGCAGACAGGTGGCCAATCCCAAATTCCCTGGCTGCTGCTCCTTCTGGAAGGATCCGTGGCCCCGTTGTGTGTGAGGTGCTGCAGGACACAAAGCCGTGAGCAGAAGGCTCAGCCAGGCTCTTCCCTGTGCCAAACCCCTCCATCCTGGGCTCCAGGCTGGCCTTTGGGCTGCTTTGTGTTTGCTGGAAACGTTTCCGTGGAACCTTCCAGTGTAACATCGCATTTTGGAGGTGTTTAGACAGGAGAGAGAAATTTGTGTCCTGGGAGATTGAACCCCTCAGGTTGGTTTGATTTGTCTCCCGTTCTGATGGGGGCTGTCTCTCTGTGCCCCCCAGGTGAAGTTCAGCCCCATTCCCATGCTGGTTCTTGAGTTCTATGGTTCCTCTCCCCCCCCAGGTGCAGCTGAGCTCTGTTTCCTTGCTGGCTGCTGATTTCTATGGTTCTTTTGTCCCCCAGGTGAAGTTCAGCCCCGTTTCCATGTTAGTTACTGATTTCTGTGGTTCCTCTCTCCCTCAGGTGAATTTCAGCCCCATCCCCATGCTGATTTGGGTGTTCCTCTCTCCCCAGGTGCAGCTGAGCCCCCATTCCCATGCTGGTTGCTGATTTTGGTTATTCCTCTCTCCCCTAGGTACAGCTGAGCTCTGTTCCCATGCTGGTTGCTGATTTTGGTGGTTTGTCTCTCCCAGTTGAAGTCCAGCCCCATTCCCATGCTGATTTTAGTGTTCCTCTCTCCCCCAGGTGCAGCTGAGCCCCCATTTCTATGCTGCTTCCTGATTTCTGTGAAGTTCAGCCCCATTCCCATGCTGGTTGCTGATTTCTGTGGTTTCTTTCCCCCGCAGTTGAAGTCCAGCCCCATTGCCATGCTGATTTCTGTGGTTCCTCTCCCCCAGGTGCAGCTGAGCTCCGTTCCCCGTGCCTGTCCCTGCCCGATTCCAAGCTGGCGATGTCCAGGGTGCCGAGTCCCCCCCCTCCGGCAGAGATGTCCAGCGGGCCCGTGGCCGAGAGCTGGTGCTACACACAGGTCAGCTGGCGTGGCATGGCATGGCATGGCATGGCATGGCTGTGCTCCTGGGCTTTGGGGGGCTGTGGGGCCTGCAGGTACACACAGGGCATTTACACACTGCAATTACACACAGGTATTTACACACTGTAGTTACACACAGGGAGTTACACACAGGGAGTTATACACTGCAGTTACACACAGGGCATTTACACACTGCAGTTACACACAGGGAGTTACACACTGCAGTTACACACAGGGAGTTACACACAGGGAGTTACACACAGGCATTTACACACTGCAGTTACACACAGGGCATTTACACACTGCAGTTACACACAGGGAGTTACACACTGCAGTTACACACTGCAGTTACACACAGGGAGTTACACACAGGGAGTTACACACAGGGAGTTACACACAGGGAGTTACACACTGCAGTTACACACAGGGAGTTACACACAGGGAGTTACACACAGGCATTTACACACTGCAGTTACACACAGGGCATTTACACACTGCAGTTACACACAGGGAGTTACACACTGCAGTTACACACAGGGCATTTACAGACAGGGAGTTACACACTGCAGTTACACACAGGTTAGCTGCCCTGGGCTCTGGGGGGGCTGTGTGGCCTGTATTTACACACAGGGCATTTACACACAGGGAGTTACACACAGGGAGTTACACACTGCATTTACACACAGGTCAGCTGCCCTGGGCTGTGTTCCTGGGCTTTTTGTGGGGGCTGTGGGGCCTGCTGCATGTGCAGTTACACACAGGGAGTTACACACAGGTATTTACACACTGTAGTTACACACAGGTTAGCTGCCCTGGCCTTTGGGGTGGCTGTGGGGCCTGCTGGGTGTGCAGTTACACACAGGGAGTTACACACGGGGCATTTACACACGGGAGTTACACACAGGGCATTTACACGAGGGAGTTGCACACTAGTTACATACAGCAGTTACACTCAGCAATCACACACAGCAGTTACACACAGGGCATTTACACAATACAGTTACATACATTTACACACTGCAGTTACACACAGGGCATTTACACAATACAGTTACACACAGGGCATTTACACAATACAGTTACATACATTTACACACTGCAGTTACACACAGGGCATTTACATGGAGGAGCTACACACTGAAGTTACACTCATCAATCACACTCTGCAGTTACACACTCTAGTTGCACACTGCAGTTCCACACAGGGCAATCACAGCAGTTCCCCAGCAGTTCCCCAGCAGTTCCCCAGCAGTTCCCCAGCAGTTCCACCAGCCCCACGCTGCAGTTGTCACACAGGAGCAGCCGATGCTCCCCGTGCCCTGCAGGAGCCCCTGGAGCCATTCCCACAATTCCAGGTCCCCCACCCAGAGCTGGGGGGCTGCTCTTTGTCCCTGTGGGATGGGCAGGGCTGACCCAAAGCCTCTGTTGTCTCCATCCAGATCAAGGTGGTGAAGTTCTCCTACATGTGGACCATCAACAACTTCAGCTTCTGCCGGGAGGAGATGGGGGAGGTCATCAAGAGCTCGACCTTTTCCTCTGGAGCCAACGACAAACTCAAGTGGTGAGGCCCAGGGAGAGGGGTTCATCCATGGAAACATCATGGGTTTTGGGGAATCCATGGAAACATCAAAGCCCCGATGCCTCAGCAGTGTTTGCACACAAACCAGTATTTACCCTCAAAACAGATTTCTGTGACGAGCCCAGGTGAGGCTGTGAGGGTGCACAGCCCATTTCACCCTCCCAGCTCCATCCCCTCAAACTCCATGGGGTTCCAAAGTGAATTTTTCCTGCTGTGAATTCCCTTCCTGTGAGTGGCAGCTTTTTGTGGCCGTGGAGGACACAGGGATGAGGGAAGTGCCAATGTCCTCTCATTGCTGCTGCCTCTTCAGGGTGACCTCATTTGGAGCCTTTCCCTTTCCTCTAAACCTTCCTTATCTTCCCTGAGGCCTCAATCATTTCCAGTAACTCAGAGTGGACTTTGCTCAGAGCCTGTGTCTGCTCTGAGCCGTGTCCTGGTGCATCCATGAGCTCTGATTCCTGGTTTTATCCTGCTCTGGAGTGGTTCACAATTTCCCTTTTCAGAACCACTGGTGGGAAAGCAGCCCCCGGATGAATTGTATCCCTGGGATACAGTGTGAGTTCCCTCCTTTGGGTGGCAGAGCTGTGCTTTCCTTGGCCTGCCTTTGTTCCTGTCACCTTTGTCCCCTCTGCTCTCAGCCCTCCCTGGAACATCTGGATCTGTGGGTTTGGTCCCTGTGTGTGGGAGCTGTTCATTAGCTCTCTGCTTTTTGTTCTTGGTGGATTCTGTGTCATGTTTCAGGTCATGGAAGAGCCTCTTCCTGCCTTTTCTTCACACAGGAGGAGTTTTTCCTTTTAACCCTGATTTTTTTTTTGTTGTTGTTGAAGAACCACCAGCCTTCCAGAAATCCCTTGTTCCTTGCAGTTGCCTCCTGTGGCATTTTATCAACCATTTCTCTGTATTTCTTGCACTTCCTCAAGCCCATTGCCTCCATTTTATTTATTTCACTTTCCTTTTGTGAGGATTGCTATCCAGGGGGCTTCTCAGTGATTCCAGCCCTTCTCCCTGCTCTTTTCCCTAGGGATTTGGTGGGCTGCCCATAATTCCTGGGTGTTTATCTCAGAGTGGGGGTGCAGCTGTACCCCAGCTCTGCTCCTTTCAGCCCTTGTTTGCTGTGCAAACGTGCAAATCCCACAGTGCCCTTCCTTTAGGAGGCATCCCTGCCCTGCTGCCATTCCCAATCCCACTTTTCCAGGTGTTTACGTGTGAACCCCAAAGGCCTGGACGAGGAGAGCAAGGATTACCTGTCCCTGTACCTGCTGCTGGTGAGCTGCCCCAAGAGCGAGGTCAGGGCCAAGTTCAAATTCTCCATCCTCAACGCCAAGGGAGAGGAGACCAAGGCCATGGGTGAGTGAGACCCCTCTGGGGGAGTGAGACCCCTCTGGGGTGGGCGAGACCCCTCCTGGGATGAGCTGGGCCAGGGTTTGGGCTTTGCTGTGCCCCTGGCCCAGGTTAAGCCAGGCCTATCCCACAGAGAGCCAGCGCGCCTATCGCTTCGTGCAAGGCAAGGACTGGGGCTTCAAGAAGTTCATCAGGAGAGATTTCCTGCTGGACGAGGCCAATGGGCTCCTGCCAGATGACAAACTGACCCTGTTCTGTGAGGTGAGCCCTGCTCCAGCCCCACACAGCTCCAGCCCCACACAGCTCCCCCAGCCCTGCTCCAGCCCCACAGAGCTCCCCCAGCCCCACACAGCTCCCCCAGCCCTGCTCCAGCCCCACACAGCTCCCCCAGCCCCACAGAGCTCCCCCAGCCCTGCTCCAGCCCCACACAGCTCCCCCAGCCCTCCCCCAGCCCCATAGAGCTCCCCCAGCCCCACAAAGCTCCCCCAGCCCTGCTCCAGCCCCACAGAGCTCCCCAGCCCAGCCCTGCTCCAGCCCCACACAGCTCCCCCAGCCCCACACAGCTCCCCCAGCCCTGCTCCAGCCCCACACAGCTCCCCCAGCCCCACACAGCTCCCCCAGCCCTGCTCCAGCCCCACACAGCTCCCCCAGCCCTGCTCCAGCCCCACAGAGCTCCCCCAGCCCCACAAAGCTCCCCCAGCCCTGCTCCAGCCCCACACAGCCTCCCCCAGCCCCACAGAGCTCCCCCAGCCCTGCTCCAGCCCCACACAGCTCCCCCAGCCCCACACAGCTCCCCTGCTCTGCTCCAGCCCCACACAGCTCCCCAGCCCCACACAGCTCCCCTGCTCTGCTCCAGCCCCACACAGCTCCCCAGCCCCACACAGCTCCCCCAACCCCACACAGCTCCCCATCCCCAGCAGGGCTGGCCTCACCCCCTCTCCCAGGTCAGGATCACTGCTGGCTGTTCTGTCCCTGTCATTCTCTGCTCTGGCCGTGCCTTTTCCCCCTCCTGGTTCATCCCTCTGCCTTTTGGCTGCTCCCTGCTCAGCTTTTCCCTGGAATGATGGTGGGAATTGGGCAGGTTTGAGGATCATTTCCCGGTGCTTTGGTGTTCCCATCCCTCTGTTTGTGCTCCTTGGTTTGGGGCTTGCTTGGGATAATCACAGCCTGGGTCTGCACTGGGAACTGCCCTGCTCAATAAAAGAGAGCTTCTCTTTATTTCCTTCAATGTGTCTGCACAGCCAGCAAGGAGAAAAATGTGAGAAAAGGGGATTTTGCAGTAATCACCATTTTCTGGTCATTGTGTTTGTGTTTTTCTGCAACATCATTATTATTTCACTTGTACTATTCCAGGCGAGGATGCAGCCAGTTATTTCCAAACCCAGAGATTTAAGTTGAAAAACCTTAATGAGCAAATAGAAACTCTAATTTAGTGTCTTCAGAGCTTCTTCTGCCTCGCTCCCATTGTCTTTTTAACTGCAAACCCCCTCCTGGAGCTGGTTTTGTTTTTTTTTTTTGCCAGGAGAGAGCAGAACAAGTTGTTCTCTCCTTGCATCTCCTGCACTTTTTTTCCTGGGAGTCTTTTCTTTTGCTGTGTTTTCTTTTCAGGAATAAAAGAAGGGCTTCAAAGTCCTTTGACAGCTGGGATTTTTGGGAGGCTTTTGGTTTGTTTTTGGGGTTGTTATTTTTTTTCAGGTTTTGGCCATCATAATCATGCACATGTTTAAATGAACAAACATCTCAAGGATGTTTGATCAGCAGCAGAAATTCCTAGGGATGGAGGGAGCCCTTCCTTGAGCACAAAATGGGAGGAGAAAGGAGAGTCTGGCATGGCAGAAACAAATCCTTACCTAGTTTGGCATCCAAGGCTGGGATCCTTTTCCTTTTTCTTTTCCTTTTTCCTTTTCCTTTTTCCCTTTTCCTTTTTCCTTTTCCTTTTTCAATTTCCCTTTTCCTTTTTCCCTTTTCCCTTTTCCCTTTTCCCTTTTCCCTTTTTCCTTTTTCCTTTTTCCTTTTTCCTTTTTCCTTTTTCCTTTTCCCTTTTCCCTTTTTTTCCTTTTTCCTTTTTCCTTTTTTTCCTTTTTCCTTTTTCCTTCCAGCTTCCCTGGCTGTCCTTGCTCTCCCTTGGCCACTGGTCTTGAACGGAACTGGGATTTACCTTGGGCTGGACAGCAAATCCAGGGAACGGCCTCCCCTCTGCTTCCCCTCATCATTCCTGATTGCAGCAGGGCACAATTAATCAGAGCTTTGCTAATTGGCCTCTGCTGCAGCTGTGATTTACCTGGGTTTAACCACAGGGCCCTTCTGGAGATTCCTCACCTTGGAGCAGGGATTGGGAATTGCCTCCTCCACATCTCCCTCACTGTCTGCCATAATCTGGGATTTGTTGGGCTCGGTCTGGAGTGGGGTTTAATTGTGTTGTGGAATATTCAGCTCTCCTGAAGGAGAAGCAGGAGGGCACTGAGGGGTCAGCCCCTGCCCTGTGGGGTCCGTGCTGGGCTCTGGGAGCTCTGTGTGTCCCTCATCTCCCCTGGAGTGGTGGCTGTTGCATTATTGATTGGGGAGGTTTCACGAGGATGGAAGGAGAAACTGGGTCAGGTGTGGTGTCTGGAAAAAATCAGGAAAGAGCAAAAATCCGGTTCCACTTCCTTCAGAAACCTCCTCGTGGATTGCGTGGATGTGCTGTCAGTGTGGGGCTGGGAGGGAAATCTGATTTTGGGGTTTGGGATTTGGGGTTTGGGACGGACACCCTGGTGCAGGGATCTCTGCAGAGGATCCTTTAAGAGTGGGGAGATTTTAACCCCGCGGTGCAAAGTGAGGGCTGTGGGTGTGCCCTGGGAGCAGAGGCTCCTGCAGCGTCCCTGTCCCCAGGTGAGCGTGGTGCAGGACTCGGTGAACATCTCGGGCCAGAACACCATGAACATGGTCAAGGTGCCCGAGTGCCGCCTGGCCGACGAGCTGGGCGGGCTCTGGGAGAACTCGCGCTTCACCGACTGCTGCCTCTGCGTGGCCGGCCAGGAGTTCAAGGGCCACAAAGCCATCCTGGCAGGTGGGACTGCCCTGGGGCACGGAGGGGATGGGGGAGAGGTTTGGGGATGGAGGGAGTGGTTTGGGATGGAGGGAGTGGTTTGGGATGGGAGGGAATGGTTTGGGATGGGAGGGAATGGTTTGGGATGGAGGGAATGGTTTGGGATGGGAGGGAGTGGTTTGGGATGGAGGGAGTGGTTTGGGATGGAGGGAATGGTTTGGGATGGGAGGGAGTGGTTTGGGATGGAGGGAGTGGTTTGGGATGGAGGGAATGGTTTGGGATGGGAGGGAGTGGTTTGGGATGGAGGGAGTGGTTTGGGATGGAGGGAATGGTTTGGGATGGGAGGGAATGGTTTGGGATGGAGGGAGTGGGGGAGGAATGGTTTGGCATGGGAGGGAGTGGGGGAGGGAGTGGTTTGGGATGGGAGGGAATGCAGGGGGAATGGTTTGGGATGGAGGGAATGGTTTGGGATGGAGGGAGTGGTTTGGGATGGGGGGAGGAATGGTTTGGGATGGAGGGAATGGTTTGGGATGGAGGGAGTGGTTTGGAATGGGAGGGAGTGGTTTGGGATGGAGGGAATGGTTTGGGATGGGAGGGAATGCAGGGGGAATGGTTTGGGATGGAGGGAGTGGTTTGGGATGGAGGGAATGGTTTGGGATGGAGGGAATGGTTTGGGATGGAGGGAGTGGTTTGGGATGGGAGGGAGTGGTTTGGGATGGAGGGAGTGGTTTGGGATGGAGGGAATGGTTTGGGATGGGAGGGAATGCAGGGGGAATGGTTTGGGATGGAGGGAATGGTTTGGGATGGAGGGAATGGTTTGGGATGGAGGGAGTGGTTTGGGATGGAGGGAACTCAGAGCTCATCCATGGCAGGGACACCTTCCACAATCCCAGGGTGCTCCCAGCCCCATCCAGCCTGGCCTGGGCCACTTCCAGAGATCCAGGAGCAGGCACAGCTGCTCTGGGAATGCCATTGCCCCGGGCAGTCCCTGGTGGGAAGTGCTGGCGGCCGGGGAGGTTCTGCAGCAGCAGCCAGCCCTTCCCAGGGGATGCAGCATTCCCAGCGTGTCCCATTCCCCCCACAGCGCGCTCCCCGGTGTTCAGCGCCATGTTCGAGCACGAGATGGAGGAGAGCAAAAAGGTGAGAGCAGGGGAGGGACACCCAGCAGGGGAGGGACACCCAGCAGGGAAAGGTCCTGCAGGGGAGGGACACCCAGCAGGCAAAGGTCCTGCTCACATGAGGGACACCCAGCAGGGAAAGGTCCTGCTCAGGTGATCCCTGCTGGGATCCCCTCTGCTTCTCTCACACAAAGCAGGGAAAGAGGGATCTGGGATCAACTGTCCCTTTGTTCCCTTGGGAAGGAGGCTGGGGGGACAGGGAGAAGTGGAGACTGTGGGATACAGCTTGGAGTTGTTCTTACTCCATCCACATATTTCTTTTCCCCCCTTCCTTTCCCCCCTTCCTTTTCCCCCCTTCCTTTTCCCCCTTCCTTTTCCCCCTCCTTTTTTTCCCCTCCTTTTTCCCCCTTCCTTTTCCCCCCTTCCTTTCCCCCTCTTTTTCCCCTCTTTTCCCCCTTCCTTTTTCCCCTTCCTTTTTCCCCTTCCTTTTTCCCCTTCCTTTTCTCCCTTCCTTTTCCCCCTTCCCTTTCCCCCTTCCCTTTCCCCCTTCCCTTTCCCCCTTCCCTTTCCCCCTTCCCTTTCCCCTTCCTTTCCCCTTTCCTTTCCCCTTCCCTTTCCCCTTCCTTTCCCCTTCCCTTTCCCCCTTTCCCCTCCCTTTTCCCCTTCCTTTTCCCCCTTCCTTTTCCCCCTTCTTTTTCCCCTTCCCTTTTCCTCCTCCTTTCCCCCCTCCCTTTCCCCCTCATTTCCCCCTTTTTTCCCTTTCTTTCTCCAGTTCAACTCCTTGTAACCCATTTCCCTGTGGCACCGGAGGGTTTTGGGGCCGGAGCAGCCCTGGAGCCCCTTGGCAGACCCCAAAAGTTCTCCGTTTTCCCCTTGCAGAACCGGGTTGAGATCAACGACGTGGAGCCCGAGGTGTTTAAGGAAATGATGTGTTTCATTTACACTGGGAAGGCCCCAAACCTGGACAAGATGGCTGATGATCTGCTGGCAGCTGCTGACAAGGTAAACTGGGGATTTGGGGGTGCTGGGGGAGCTGGAATGCCATGGGATTGCCTTTCCACAGAGCCCTGGGATGGGCAGGTTCCTTGGAATTGGGGCTTCCAGGGAAACCTGGAAACCTCCCTGGACCAGCAGATTGACAGAGAGCACACCTGGAGCTGCACAGGCCCATCCGGGATTTCTGTCTCCACTGCTCATTTTGAAGCTTCCAGAGGGCTCTGCTGCAGATCTTCCCATTAAACAATCAGGAATTTTTGCTCTACTGCTCATTTTTAAGGATTTTTTGGAGCTCCCAGAAGAGCCTGTTCAGCATGATCCGAGCTGGGCTGAGGAGACAATTACAGAGCAGACCCAGGGATGTTTTTCCATGTGGTTATTCCCAAATCCCCAGAGCAGTGCAGAGTCTGGACAAACAGTTCTCCTCCTGCCCTGCCTCCTGTCAGCCCCGAGGCTCTGGAAATCCAGGAGTGGGAAATGCTGTTGGTTTTCCTGCTGCAGTGCCAGTCCCTGCTGCTCCTGGGAGCTGCTGGAATTCTCTGGGGCTCTTCCCCTCCTCTTTGCAGCCCCAGAGATGGGAATGAGAGCTCTGTTAACCCCTGAAAATCCATCAGTTACAACCCAAACTATTCCCTTTTTTTCTTCTTTTTTTTTTTTCCCTTAGAAGTGACTCTGTGTTAGGAAAAGATGCAATCTGGAGCCTGAATCCTTGGATTTTCCCTGCTCCTAAAATCCTGGGATTTTCCCTGCTCCTAAAATCCTGGGATTTTCCCTGCTCCTAAAATCCTGAGATTTTCCCTGCTCATGGAATCCTGGGATTTTTCCCTGCTCCTGAAATCCTGGGATTTTCCCTGCTCATGGAATCCTGGGATTTTCCCTGCTCCTGGGGTTCTCCTGGGCTGGGGGCTTTGGGCTGGGGCTGCTTTGTGTCCCTTTGTGTCCCTGAGCTCCATCCCAGGCTGGATCAGAGGGAAAAGCTCCATTCCAGCTGGGATTGAGGTGGGAATCAGAGCCAGGAGATTCCACACAACCATCCCCACATTTATCCATTATTCCAAGGTATTGACTGGAGGAGCAGCACTTAGGGCAGGGAGAGCTTTAATTCTGACTTCGCTGCCTTTTAACACAGCTTTGCTTTCCCTTTCCAGCTCATTGTGTGCCTTAAAAGCAGGAATAAAAAACTCCTCCATGAAAACACATAAAGCATCCAATATTTACCCCGGGGACTGAAGCAGCTCCCTCAGAGCTCTGCTGTCTCTTAGGAAAAAGCTGTAATTAGCCCAAAACCAACCAAAATTCAACTCCAGGAGCTCCCAGTGCAAGAGGCTGGGGGGGAGTTGAGGTGGAATTAACAAAAGGAGGAAGGGGAAATGTTGCTGCTGAGAGCCCACAGCGGCCACTCGGGGCCACCAATGTAATTAAAAATGAGTTATTTGTAGCAAAAAAAAATGAAACTAAAAAGTGGATACATGGAGGAGAATGTTCCATCTGCAGCAGGAGAGTGCCCAGCTTTATTTGTTGCATTTCGAGGCTCTGACAGGCAATTATCCAAACTCATGGCTGGCCCCATAAACTGCTTTATTTATTGAGACAGATTAGCAAAGAAATTTGATTTGCCCTCTCAATTTGCCAGAGAAAACTCCGAGTGCTCTGCCTCTGTTATCAGCCAGGCTTGAGGGAAAATGGGGTTCATGAGCTGGAATTCTGCATTTAAATCCAATCTTGACAGGGGGAAATCTCAGTCAGAAGCTAAAATCGATTCATCAATAAATCAATTTACAGTGATGGAGCTGGTCCCATGGCAAAGATCCCACAAATGGATCCCAGCTCAGGGCACAGAACATTCCTGGGTGGAAACCTGAAGTGGAGGAGCACAGCTTGAGGGTTCCCACCCCTGAAATGTTCCCTGCTGTAATTCCATGGTTTTATCCCAGGAGAGGCTGAAGGTGATGTGTGAGGGTCCCTGGGCAATACTTGAGTTTAATTTTGGGTGCAATTCCATGGTTTTGTCCCCAGTATGCCCTGGAGAGGCTGAAGGTGATGTGTGAGGGTCCCTGGGCAATACTTGAGTTTAATTTTGGGTGTAATTCCATGGTTTTGTCCCCAGTATGCCCTGGAGAGGCTGAAGGTGATGTGTGAGGATCCCTGGGCAATACTTGAGTTTAATTTTGGGTGTAATTCCATGGTTTTGTCCCCAGTATGCCCTGGAGAGGCTGAAGGTGATGTGTGAGGATGCTCTCTGCAGTAACCTGTCCGTGGAGAATGCAGCCGAGATCCTGATCCTGGCTGACCTGCACAGCGCAGACCAGCTCAAAACCCAGGCCGTGGACTTCATTAATTAGTGAGTAATTGCTCCAGGATGGACAAACCCTTCCCTTTCCCCCTTCCTTTCCCTTCCCTTTCCCCCTTCCCTTTCCCCCTTCCCTTTTCCCCTTCCCTTTCCCTCTTCCCTTTCCCCTCTTCCCTTTCCCCATTCCCATTTCCCCTTCCCTTTCCCCCTTCCCTTTCCCCTTCCCTTTTCCCCATTCCTTTCCCCTTTTCCCCTTCCCTTTTCCCCTTCCTTTTCCCCTTCCCTTTCCCCATTCCATTTCCTTTCCTTTTTCCTTTCCCTTTTCCCCTTCCTTTTCCCCTTCCCTTCCCCTTCCTTTTCCCTTCCCCTTCCTTTTCCCCTTCCTTTTCCTTTTCCTTTCCTTCCTTTTCCCCTTCCCCTTCCCTTTCCCCTTCCTTTCCCCCTTCCCATTTCCCTTCCCTTTCCCCTTCCTCCCTTCCATTTCCCTTCCCTTTCCTTCCTTTCCCCTTCCTTTTCCTCTTCCCTTTTCCCCTTCCCTTTCCCCTTCCCTTTTCCCTTCCCTTTCCCTTTCCCTTTTCCCTTTCCCTTTCCTCTCTCACTGCTCACTCCAAACAAACCAAGGCTGGCTCCCTCCCACCCCCAAGATTCCAGGATTTGTTGTTAGCTGCTCCTCTCCTGCACTGGCCCGTGCAGGGAAGGTTTTCCTCTGTCATTTTTGAGCTCCCTCCCTGTGATTCGTGGTTTATCCAGCATTCCACTCATGGAATTGCCCCAAACCCAGGCCAGCCTTGTCCCCTGGGGTTGTCCGGAGTGGGAACAGCCTGGCAGCTGCTCTGGAGCTTGCTGGGGTCAGGCAGGGCAGGATCAGGGAGTTCTGATCCTGGAATCCTCCTGGCTGGGAGCAGCCTGGGGTAGCAGGAGCCATCCCTGCCCTTGGAGCTGGGTGAGCTTTAAGGTCCTTCCACCCCAAAGCATTCCGTGATTTGATGCTGAGGGATTGATTCCAGCTCTCAATCCAGCAGCAGATGGAAAATCCCCACCAAGCTTTAATAAATGGAACATTTCTGTCACTCGGTGCACTTCTTCCAGGGCTTTTTATATCGATTTAAACCATTCCTGTGCCCAGAGCTGGGCTTGGGATGAGCTCTGTGTTCTGCCATCCCACCTGGAATCTGCTGCAGCTTTTCCTGCTGAGCTCCAGGCCTGAAATGGGGCCAACCCCCTCAGACACCTGAGAGAGCCCAGGAGGAGGAAACCCCCGAGTTCCTCAGGGCCCTGGGAAGAGCCTGGAGGGCTGTTCCGTTATCCTGGTCTCTAATCCCAGTTTGTTCCCCGTTATCCTGGTCCCTAATCCCAGTTTGTTCCCAGTTATCCCTATCCCTCATCCCAGTTTGTTCCCCATTATCCTGGTCCCTAATCCCAGTTTGTTCCCAGTTATCCCTATCCCTAATCCCAGTTTGTTCCCCATTATCCTGGTCCCTAATCCCAGTTTGTTCCTCATTATCCTTGTCTCTAATCCCAGATTTGCTCCTTGATATCCCAGTCCCTGATCCTGGTCCCCATTACCAGTCGTCCCATTCCCAGTTATCCCAGTCCCCATTCCCAGTTATCCCTGTCCCTGATCCCAGTTTGCTCCTGGTTGCCCCAGTCCCCATTCCCAGTTTACTCCCAGTTACCGCAATCCCCATTCCCATTCCCTGATCCCAGTTTGCTCCCAGTTACCCCAGTCCCCATTCCCAGTTACCCAGTCCCTTTCTCAGTTTGCTCCCAGTTCCCGAGTCCCGTTCCCAGTTTGCTCCCAGTTGCCCAGCCCCATTCCCAGTTTGCTCCCAGTTGTCCAGCCCCATTCCCAGTTACCCAGCCCCATTCCCAGTTACCCCAGTCCCCATTCCCAGTTTGCTCCCAGTTACCCCAGTCCCATTCCCAGTTTGCTCCCAGTGACCCCAGTCCCCATTCCCAATGACCCAGCCCCATTCCCAGTTTGCTCCCAGTTACCCCAGTCCCCATTCCCAGTTTGCTCCCAGTGACCCCAGTCCCCATTCCCAGTTGCCCAGCCCCGTTCCCAGTTTGCTCCCAGTGACCCCAGTCCCCATTCCCAGTTGCCCAGCCCCATTCCCAGTTTGCTCCCAGTGACCCCAGTCCCCATTCCCAGTGACCCAGCCCCGTTCCCAGTTTGCTCCCAGTGACCCCAGTCCCCATTCCCAGTCGCTCCCAGTTTGCTCCCAGTGACCCCAGTCCCCATTCCCAGTTGCCCAGCCCCGTTCCCAGTTTGCTCCCAGTGACCCCAGTCCCCATTCCCAGTTACCCAGCCCCCTTCCCAGTTTGCTCCCAGTTACTCAGCCCCCTTCCCAGTTTGCTCCCAGTTACCCCAGTCCCCATTCCCAGTGACCCCAGTCCCCATTCCCAGTTGCCCAGCCCCATTCCCAGTTTGCTCCCAGTGACCCCAGTCCCCATTCCCAGTTGCCCAGCCCCGTTCCCAGTTTGCTCCCAGTGACCCCCGTGGCTCAGCCCGCCCTCTGCTGTTGCAGCCACGCCTCGGACGTGATGGAGACGTCGGGCTGGAAGTCCATGGTGGTGTCCCACCCCCACCTGGTGGCCGAGGCCTATCGCTCGCTGGCCTCGGCGCAGTGCCCGTTCCTGGGCCCGCCCCGCAAGCGGCTGAAGCAATCCTAAACCCGCGGACCCTCATCCCGAGCTTTTCTGGAAGCGGCCCCAGCTGCTGCTGCCGCTGCTGCCCAGCCCTTGACCAGCGGGGAGCCGGCGAGGCCCGCGGAGCTTGGACTCTGTTGTTGGGGGGAAGAGGCTGCTCCGTGTGACATCCAGACTTTGTCCAACAGCACCGAGAAACTTTGGGAAAAGGGGGGAGGGTGGGCTCTGGGGCTGTTCCTGCGATTCCCTGTGTCTGTGTGTTCCCTTGCACCCGCCTGAGGCCCTCCAGGATGCGGCTGTGCCCCCGGGACCCCCGGCCTGGGGCTCTGTGTGTGTGGGATGCCCGGGGCAGAGGGCTCTGCTCGCTCGGGAGAGTGAAGGCACAAGTTCCACCGAGCTTTTGGGGAGGAAACCTCCAGGAGGATTCATGGCCAACGTTCCCGAAGTCCTGGCGGCCGAGCTGAGCTGGACGTGCGTGTGCCCCGCTGCCCTCGGCCAGGAGATGAATTTGCTGTTTTAGCACTTGTGTGTCCACTGCAAACAGAAAAAATGGTTCAAAAGCCCCTTTTTCTATGAAATGTCAGCTCGGAGCACGAGGGGCCGGGAAAGCTGTGCTGGGAGAGGACTGCAGGCCCCTCGAGCCGAGAGCAGCACCGACGGTTTCTGTTTTAAACATTGTGGGAAATGCTCTGGGCATTTCCCCCTGCTTTATTTCCCCTTTCCTGCCTCTTTTTTTAATGAAAGAAAAAAAAACCAAACCCAAACCCCCCCCAGGATGAATTTCACTCTTGCTGACGGCCGCGTGCCACGTCCCTGAGTTGCTCCGTGATTCTTACACTGTTTGTACCTGGTCTGGCTGTCTGGGGCCAGCCCTGTCCCTTTCTATTTAGTCACTTCTTACAGCAGAGATGTTTCAATAGCTGGGAACTCTTTTTGTTTTTCTTTTGGAAAATATAAATAATTCCTATTTTGTACCCTGTGGTATCTCTGGCCTTTTCTTTCCGTTGTTATTTTTTAATTCTGTTCCGTTTTCTGTTCCTTCTCCTCACTCTGCTGTGTCCTGCTGGTGCCCTGAGCCTTCCTGGAAACCAGGGGAGGTTTTTTGGGAATGTTGCACAGGGAATTTCAATACAAATCTGTTGTTTCTCCTTGCAGGTGAGGCCAAAATCCCAGAGTTTTTAATGATTCCTGCAGGATTCCAGCCCTGGGTCCTTCCCTTCACCTGCACCTGTTGGGAGGTGAGGAGGGAGAGCAGGACAATCCTGATGGGATTCAGGATGGCCGGGACCAGGGAATGTTGGCACGAGCCCCAAATCCCCTGGGAGCAGTTCCAGAGGGATCTGAGCAGGGGATGGATCCCAGGGAATGGATCAGGGATCTCCTGTCCTGCGTTTTCCATCCCTGGAGGAAGGAGAGCTCCTCTCCCTCCTTTTCCCAACCCCAGGGGCTTCAGGGGATGTTTAATAATCAGCATTCCAGAGCTGGGAATTCCACAGGGAATATTTAACAATCAGCATTCCAGAGCTGGGAATTCCACAGGGAATATTTACTGGTCAGCTTTCCAGAGCTGGGAATTCCTCAGGCACAGGGAATATTTAACAATCAGCATTCCAGAGCGGATGGCACAGGGAAATTACGATCAGCTTTCAGAGCGGGAATTCCACAGGGAATATTTAACAATCAGATTTCCAGAGCTGGGAATTCCACAGGGAATATTTACTGATCAGCTTTCCAGAGCTGGGAATTCCACAGGGAATGTTTAACAATCAGCATTCCAAAGCAGGGAATATTTACTGATCAGCTTTCCAGAGCTGGGAATTCCACAGGGAATTTTAACAATCAGCATTCCAGAGCGTCACAGGATTTAAAAATTTCGGGGGGGGGGAATTCCACAGGGAATATTTACTGGTCAGCTTTCCAGAGCTGGGAATTCCTCAGGCACAGGGAATATTTAACAATCAGATTTCCAGAGCTGGGAATTCCACAGGGAATATTTAACAATCAGCATTCCAGAGCTGGGAATTCCTCAGGCACAGGGAATTTTTACCCACCAGCTTTCCAGAGGAGCCACGCTGAGCCTGGACCTGGTGCTGCTGCTTTGAATTCCGGCTTTGAATTCCTGCTCTTGCCTTTGCTCAGGGATCAGACAGGGACCTCTCATCCCCTGGGCCACCTTTGATGTGCCTCCTTCTCCCTGTTCACCCCTGGAGCAGCTCCAGGGATCCCTGAATCCCCCAGGAATGGATCCCTGGATCCCTGGAATGGACCCCTTGATCCTGAATGGATCCCTGAATCCCCCTGGAATGAATCCCTGAATCCCCCAGGAATGGATCCCTGAATCCCCCTGGAATGAATCCCTGAATCCCCAGGAATTAATCCCTGAATCCCCCTGGAATGGATCCCTGAATCCCCCAGGAATGGATCCCTGAATCCCCCAGAATTAATCCCTGAATCCCCCTGGAATGGATCCCTGAATCCCTGGAATGGATCCCTGGAATTGATCCCTGAATCCCCCAGGAATTGATCCCTGAATCCCCAGGAATGGATCCCTGAATCCCCCAGGAATGGATCCCTGAATCCCCCAGGAATTGATCCCTGAATCCCCCTGGAATGAATCCCTGAATCCCCCGGAATGGATCCCTGAATCCCCAGGAATGGATCCCTGAATCCCCCTGGAATGAATCCCTGAATCCCCAGGAATTGATCCCTGAATCCCCCAGGAATTAATCCCTGAATCCCCCTGGAATTGATCCCTGAATCCCTGGAATGAATCCCTGAATCCCCCTGGAATTAATCCCCGAATCCCCCAGGAACAGCTCCCAGGATCCCTGGAATGGATCCCTGGATCCCTGAATCCCTGGAATGGATCCCTGGATCCCTGCCTTGTCCCTACTCCCAGCTCCAGCCCCTCAGAGCATCCAGACCCTTTTCCCTGTCCCTGTTTGTCCCTGGATTTGTCCCCGTTTGTCCCTGGCTGTCCCAGGTGTTTTCTGCAGGATTTTCCTGGCTGTGGGAGCTCTCCCAGAAAAGGGAATGAAACAATTTTTTAAAATTTAATTTCATTTTTTGGACTCCATTGCTGAAGCTTTCTCCACTTCCTGGGATTTATTCTCTGAAATTCTCCCTCCATTTTCCTTCATCTCCATCCTGGTGTCCCGAATTCCCCCCCCCCACCCCTTGTTCCCAATGACTTTTTTTGGAGTTAATTTAATATGAAGACATTTAATTAGAGAGGGTTTGGTTGGGTTTATTTGTTCTTTCCTGACCTGCTGCCCACTTTGCTCCTTGGCTGCAGTTCCAGGCTCAGGCTGCAGGAAATTTGGCAATCCCAGATTCTTGGGTGTGTTTGATTTAAATTTAATTGAAATATAAATATAAATTTAATTTAATTTAAAGCTGGGGGTGCTGTGGATGCACAAAAAAGGGGGAGAGACTTCCCTGAGTGGGGCAGGAAAAAGAAAAATCAGGGAAAAATAAAAGAGCAGCACATGAAATAATTGGGGAAATGAATGGCCTGGGAGGCTTTTGGAAAAAATAAACTGGATAAATAAAGCAGGAGCAGCTCTGTAGGGTTTGGCTTTTTGAAGTTTCCTGGGCAAAGCGTGGGCAGGGAAATCCAGCCCGGTTTTGGTTCAAGTGGAATTGGGATTTTTGCTGCTCCTTCCATCGGGTTCCATCCCTGGGACTGAATTATTCAAATCCCTGGAGGAGCTGTGTTAATTGAGGGAGTGAACGGGGAAGGGCTGGGGAGAAGAGGGGAATTGTGGCATGGAGTGAGGAGGGATCCTGGCAAGGAGAGGATGGCACTGAGGGCTCCTCTTGGAAATATTATTATTATTATTATTATTATTATTATTATTATTATTATTATTATTATTATTATTATTATCATCATCATCATCATCATCATCATCATCATCATTATCATTATTATCATCATTATCATTATTATTATCATCATCATCATTATCATAATTATTATTCGTTTTATTTTTATATTTATTTTATTTTTATTATTATATTGACGTGTTTCAATATAATTTTTTCTTATTTTTCTTATTTTATTGTTTTATTCTTTTTATGTTATTTTTATGCTATTTTATGTTATTTTTATGTTATTTTAACGTTATTTTTATGTTATTTTAACGTTATTTTTACGTTATTTTTATCATTTTATTGTTTTATTATTTTTATGTTATTTATTTATTTTTTATTATCCCCTTGCTCCCAGCAGCAGCTCCCTGGATCCCTGATTCCCCCAGGAACAGCAGGACAGGCAAGGATTTCATGGATCTCACGCAGCTGGTGGGGGATCAACTGGGCAAACTGGGAGAACTGGGACAGCCCCAGCCCTCGGAGCAGGGATGGGGTCCTGGGGGTCCCTCTGGAATTTTTGCCTGCGTTCCTTGGCAATTTCTGATCCCTGAAGCACAAAAATCCCGGGATGTTGCTCCCTCCAGGCTCAGCCATTCCCCCTGCTGAGGAGTTTGGATGGAGTTTCCCAATGGATTTGGTTGGGTGTGGCCAAAATTCCTCGGAATGTTGATCAAATCCAGCCAATTTTGGGAAAGCGGTGCCCAGCGTTCCCTGCATCCCATGGGCAGCTCCAGGGTGAAATTGGGGCTGATCCCAAAACCTCTCGCTCCTGTCCGCGGTTTGGAAATCCTGCTATTGTGGGTAATTAAAATCTCCTAATTAAATTAAGCTCCATCTGGCTGAGCCCGGCGAGCCAAGGAGGGCGTTAATTAAAGATCCCAAGGTTTGCTGTGACCCAGGGCTGGGATGAGCAAATCCCTGGCCGTGGAAAGTGCTGGAGCATCCCAAAATCCAGGAAAATCCAAGGGGAGGGAAAATCCAGGAATGGCTCTGATTGCCCCCAGGGAAAAAAACAGCTGGAGATGGGAGCAGGTGGGAATGGGAATGGGAAAGGGAATGGGAATGGGATGGGAAAGAAACGGAATGGGAATAGGATGGAATGGAATGGAATGGAATGGAATGGAATGGAATGGAATGGAATGGAATGGGGATGGGAATGGAATGGGAATGGGAAAGAAACAGAATGGGAATGTGATGGAATGGGATGGGAATGGGGAATGGAATGGAATAGGAATGGAATGGGAATGGGATGGGAATAAGATGGGAATGGGAATGGAATGGGAACTGGGAATAGGAATGGAATGGGAATGGGAATAAAATGGGAATGGAATGGAAAGGGGAATGGAATGGAAATGGAATGGGAATGGGAATGGAATGGAATGGGAATGGAGGAATGGAATGGGAATGGGAATGGGATGGGAATGGGAACTGGGAATGGAATGGAATGGAATGGAATGGAATGGAATGGGATGGGAAAGGAATGGAATGGAATGGGAATGGGAATGGGATGGGAAAGAAATGGAATGGGAATGGGATGGGAATAAAATGGGAATGGGAATGGAATGGGAACTGGGAATGGGAATGGGAATGGAATGGAATGGAATGGAATGGAATGGGGATGGGAATGGGATGGAAATGGGAATAGAATGGGAATGGGAAAGGGAAGGGAATGGGAATGGAATGGGAATGGGAATATTCCAGGCTGGATTTCAGCATCCAGGGGGATGTGTCAGGTCCTAGAGGTGAGGAGATGGAGCAGAGTTAAGAGCAGGCTGCAATTCCAAAGGTTTGGAAAACACCGGCTGCTCCAGCACTGCCTCACCCCTCGTTTATCCATCATTCCCTGCACAGAATCCATCAGGAATCTCCTTCAGCGCCCTCTCTTCCCTGGGTTTGCCGTTGGGATTGTGTTTTCCTGAGCAGGACACGACATTCCAGAGCCCCCGCGCCTGGAGCTCGGGGTTCCCTCCCGCTTGGGGCTGTTCTCCCACAGCAGTGGGATTTTCCCTCCTGTGGGGAATCCCCCGGGTGGAAGCGGCCGTGCTGGATGCAGTTTGGAACAGAGACATTGGAAAAGCCTGGGAATGTGGGAGCCCTCCCTCCTCCCTGCTTCATCCTCGGAGGCATTCCCGGATCTCCACAGCCACCACAGTTCCATGGGAAGTGGGAGCAGCAGCTCCCAAACCCGGGAGCCCCCCTTGGAATGGGGTGGGGGCTGCTCCCTCCCAGCCTCCCTGAGCCATTCCCGAGGGAGCCGGGAGCCTTCCAGGGCTCCGGAGCCCATCCTGAATCATTGACGGCGTTTCCACTGCAGGCAGGGGCTGGGATCTGAGCTGGGAATTCTCTGCTCAGGCCTTGGAGTCTGAAAGGGATTTGGGCTGGGGCTGGATGAGTTTTCCATCCCTGTCCTTGACAGCTTTCCCTGTTTTATTCCAGGTCTGTGTTTTCCATCCTCCCAAACTTCCCTCTCCCTTTATCCCGCTGCTTCTCCTGCCTGTAGATCCAGGAATGCTGGGTTCCAGCATTCCCAGGAGCTGCTCCCTGATCCCAGGGGATCCAGGCACCTCCTGCAGCCCTCGGAGGAGCCGCTGGAGCTGGAAAAGCCCCCGCAGCCATGGAAAACCTGGCAGGAGCCAGGCTGGCACTGGAGCCGTCCAGCCTCTTCTTTTGGGATTGCATCCCAATCCCTTTGGGAATGCGGCCGTGTGGGAGCGGCTGGGATCCTTCTCTCCTTCCTTCCCTCCCTAAAATTCCCCCTCTGGATGCTGGGAGAGGGTTTGGGATGGGATTCCCGAGGTTTTCCCTCCCTCTTGGCACAGGACAATCCGTGGATGGGGAGAGGTTGGTGGTGGCAACTCCTTCCCGGCAGAGCTTTGTCCTGACCCGTGGATGGGAGGGAAAACAATCCCAGAACCTGCTGGAAAACCGGGAATGTTTGACATCGCTGTTTGTGGGGCAGGGCCGGCCTTTGGGGTCTGGCTGTGATGGGGAAAACCGGGATAACCCCTGGATCAAAGGCAGGAACAGCCCCCAGCGCCGCGAATCCCAGGGATGCTCGGCCCCGCTCGGCTGCCGCGATGGGTTTGGGATTTTTCCTCGGGCGCTGCTGCTCCCGCAGCTCCTCCCCGGCTCCCGCGCGGGCCGCGGCTCCTGGAGCAGGAATTCTCCTCTCCACGCTGGAATAATGGCCCGTCCTGGTCTCCTTAGAAACCGCGGCTCCGCATCCCCTCGGCAGCCGCGCGTCCTTGGAGCCTCCTCCTGCTCCCGCCGCCGATTCTCTGCAATTTCTCCACATTTCTCCACAACTTTTGTGCCGGGATTTTTTTTCGGTTTTGGTTTGTTTTTTAATGAGAGAATTTTAACGATTTTTGTGTCTCCTTCCTCCCGCAAACCTGAGTCCTGTTTTTAGTTCCCCCTCCCTCCCCTCCTCAACCCAAACCTCGCTCCCGTTATTTCCTGCAAAGGAGAAATTTCCCGGAGCTTTTCCCAACTTTCGGGGGCTCTGTGAGGAAAAGTCTCCTCATGGATTCTGAGGCTCCGCGGGTTTTGGGGAGCAGCTCCTGGCTGGATGTGTGAGCTCATCCTGAAATTCTGCCAGCAGCCGGCAAAGAGCTCTGGAGAAGGGATTTATTTTGGGAATAAATAAATTTTGGGAAGTACAAACCCAGCTCCGGGGGCAGGACCTGTCCTGTGAGGGTGGGAAGGAATTTTTGGAGTTGGCCTGGTGCTCTGGATTCAGGGAATTCAGGGGGGAAAGGGAAGGGAAGCGGCTTTTTTTGGTCTTTTCTGGAGGAGGGAAGGTGCCAGTGGGAGACGGAAGTTTGGATGTCTGCGAAGGGGAGGAGGTTGGGAATGCCCCAAAAATAGGAGCCTGAAATTCGGATGTCTGGGAAGGGGAGGAGATGGGAACACCTGGGAGCTGGGAATGCCCAGATAGGTGAGAGACTGAAATTCGGATGTCTGGGGAAAGGGAGGCAATTTGGAACATCACAAAAATGGGAGCCTGAGGTTTGGATTCCTGGGGAAGGGGAGGAAATTGGGAATACCCACACAAAGGGAGTCTGGCAGCCCAAAGCTGGAGCTGGACTCGGGCCTGGATCGCGGCCATCATTCCCAACCCCACACGTTTGTTTTCCCTCTCCATCCACAAAAAACTCCGGCCCTGCCTCGGTGCCACCGTGAGCGCTTTATTCCCTCCCCGGGGCGGCGCGGGGGAGTTCCCGTTCCTCGTTCCTTCCCTGGGGATGAAATCCCGGCCCTGAGCTCCCGTTCCCATCCCTCTGCCCGGGAACGGCGGCGCCGGGCAGCGGGCAGGGATCGGGACTGGGGCAGGAATCCGGGCAGGATCAGGGCAGGGATGGGGACAGGGATCCGGGCAAGAATCCAGGCAGGGATCAGGGGATGGAGGGGAAGCCGGGGTGAATCAGCCCCCGCGGCGATCCCTCGCTGTTCCCGCACACCGGGCCCGCTCCGCCGGGATTGCCCCACCCGGGAATGCAGCTCCGGGTCCCCGAGCCCCCCGCGGCACCGGCCTGGCGTGGGGAGAGCCCCCCTGCCCACCCCGGCAGCCTTTGGGATGGGAGATCCCCCCCCAGTTCCTGCAGAGCCGGGATGTGGGGCAGCCGGGGGGTGCCCGGGGGCAGTGGCACCGTCAGGCGGCTTTTCCCCCCTTTCCCGAGCTCCTCCCGCTCTCCAGGGGTTGTGACCCTTCCTCCGGAGCCCTTTTAACCTGGAATCCCCGATCCCAACCAGGCCGAGCCATTATTGCACTGAGGAACTCGAGTCCCGACCGTGGCTCTGTCCTGATCGCACATCCCAAACCCGGCCCTCGCTCCACATCCCGGGGCCGCCGCTGCCGCTCTTCCCACCGGGGAAAATGGGAAATTCTCCTCTTCCTTCCACGCCTGCGGTTTTCCCAGGGAGCATCCCGTGCTCCAAAACCACCGCCATCCCTCCCTCCCTCCCTCCCACCCACCCCTGCTGCCCCCGGGATCTCGGGAATCGCAGCCCCAGAATCCCGGCCCGGGAATTGCAGCCTGGGAATCGCTGTCCGGGAATGGTGGGCCGGGAATCCCGGGAATCTCTGCCCCGGGAATCGCGGGAATCTCTGCCCCAGGCATCCCGGGAATCGCTGCCCCGGGAATCGCTGCCCCGGGGATAGCGGGAATCGCTGCCCGGGAATGGTGGCCCAGGAATCCCGGGAATCGCTGTCCCGGGGATCCCGGGAATCTCTGCCCCGGGAATCCCGGGAATCGGTATCGCTGCCCCGGGAATCGCGGGAATCCCGGGAATCGCTGCCCGGGAATGGTGCCCCGGGAATCGCGGGAATCCCGGGAATCGCTGCCCCGGGGCTCACCCCGAGGGGAAGTAGGGCCGCTGGCTGTGCTTGCTGTAGTCGGGACACACCTTCTGCACCAGGCGGTAGTCGCTGCTGTAGAAGGTGATGTACACGCACACGGCGCGGAAGGGCTGCGAGCACAGCCAGGCTGCGCGGCTCTGCGTGTGCTCCTGCGAGCACGTCTTGGCCGGGTCGAAGGTGCACAGCGAGGTCTTCCTGGCCCGGGCCACCTGCTCCGACTCCACGCGGCAGTTGAACACCTTGGACTCCTTGGCCTCGATGAAGATTTGCTGCTCCAGGTCGAACTGCACGGCCTTGGTGGGGGGCACGAGGCTCACGGAGATGTTGCCGTGGCCCGTGGAGTTGTGCTGGAAGAAGACGTTGACGCTGCCGTTGCCGTGATCCACGACCTTGCCCGTGATCAGCAGGTTCAGCTTCACCGTCTTGATGTTGGAGTAAAAGTCTCCCCAGCCGAAAAGCTTCTGCAGCCTGCCCGGGGCGGGCCGCGGGTCCCGCTGTGCCCGGGGGCCGAGCTCCGGCCCGGCCCGTTCACCGGGGCTGCCCCGGGATCCCACCCGGGCCGGTTCACCGGGGCTGCCCCGGGATCCCACCCGGGCCGGTTCACCGGGGCTGCCCCGAGCTCCCGGGAGCCGCTGCCCGGCCCCGGCAGGGTCCGGTTCTGCTGCGGGGCCGGGCTCAGGCCCGGGAGGGGCTTTGGGGAGAGCAGCTCCCGCAGCTTCGGGGCTCTCCCGCGGGCCCGGGGCTCGCCTGGATCCGCTCCTTTCTCGGGTTCCTCTGGAGCGCAGAACACCTGGATGGGGGGATGGAGGAGCTGCTGGTGGCACCGAGCCCTGCCAGCCCCTTCCCCAGTGCCCCCCACCCCTGGAGCCCCTTCCCCATGATCACCGAGCCCTTCCAGCCCCTTCCCCATGGTCACCGACCCCTGCCAGCGCCTTCCCCATTGTCACCCACCCCTGGAACCCCTTCCCCATGGTCACCCAGCCCTGCCAGCCCCTTCCCCAGTGTCACCGACCCCTCCCAGCCCCTTCCCCATGGTCACCCACCCCTGCCAGCCCCTTCCCCAGTGTCACCCAGCCCTTCCAGCCCCTTCCCCATGATCACCGAGCCCTTCCAGCCCCTTCCCCATGGTCACCCACCCCTGCCAGCCCCTTCCCCATGCCCACCGACCCCTGCCAGCCCCTTCCCCATGGTCACCCACCCCTGCCAGCCCCTTCCCGAGCCTCGCAGCCCCGATTTCCCCTTTATTCTGTTCTCTTTCCCCTCCGGCAGCGGCCCCTCGAGCTCTCCTCCCTCCCGGCTGCTCCGGGAATGGGTGCGAGCAGCCAGAATGGCTCCGGTTCTCTCTCTGCCCGCTCAGGGCGCAGCTCCTGCACCCCCTGTGCCCTCACCGCCACCCCTGCGCCCCCTCCATCCCCGCCATGGCCTGGGGACCCCCGGGGCAGGGGGACAGCGCAGGACAGGGGACAGCGGAGCGGAGCTGTCACCCGAGGAGCTGCCCCGGGCTCCTCCGCCAGCTCCGCTCCCGGAACCCCCAAATCCCACATCCAGGGGGGCTGGGGGCACCGGGGGGGCTGGAACCGCATCGCCCGGGGCTGGGGGACCCAGAAAAGCCGCGGGTGCCCGGGGCTGACCCGGCCGAGGAGGCGGCGGGAAGCGGAGGGAGCTCCGGGAAGCGGAGCCCGGAGCCGGCCCCGGCTCTGCCCCAGCCCTCCCCGGGCTGCCGAGCGGGGCTGCGGGGTGCGGATTTCTGGGGCGATCCGGAGCCTTCTCCTCGGCAGCCCTGCCCGCTCCCCGCGGCCGAATAACAGAAGTTTTGGGACGCGTTTTTCCCCCGGGGGGCGGGCAGAGATGCGGGCTCGGCTTCGGGGGTCGCTGCCGCTCCCCGCACGCCCCATCCCCGAGGCTGCGCGACCCCCGGTGGCCGCAGCCCCCGTCCCCCCCTGCCCTGCCCGCCCGGCGCTCACCAGCAGCGCGATGCTGCCCTGGAGGAGGAGGAGGAGGACGCAGCTCCGAGGAAGATGCATTTTCCAGCCGGCGCCGCCGCCTTCTCCGCGGCTCCGCTTCGGGGAGGGTTTCGCCGGGATTTTCCTCCTTTTCCCGTCTTTCCCTCCCTTCTCCTCCAGCGTCAGCGAGGGGAAGGGGGGGTTCCCCTGCGGAGCGGCTCCCTACGGCCCCCCCCGGCCCATGGTGGCCCCGGCAGCTCCCGCCCCGCGGGGCCGCTCCGGGTCCGGGCGAGGCGCGGCGGCTTCACCGGCGGCCGCCGCCGTGCCCGCGTCCCCTGGGCTGTCCCCTCCCCTGTCCCCCTGCCCGCCCCGCCGCCTCCCGGCCCCCCCGGCCGCCCCTGCGCTGCCCCGAGTCTCAGGGAAACTCCGCTCCATGCCCGGCTCGCTCCATCCCTGCTCGCTCCGGCTCCGCTCCCGCCTCCCCCGCCAGGTGCCGGGGCCGAGCGGCACCTCCGGAGTAACCCTTTGGTGCCCGCGGCCCAGCAGAGCCCCCCGAGGGGGTCCCTGGGGGATGGGGGAGCCCTGGGGGGCTCTGGGGGGGCTCTGGCAAAATCCCCATCGCTCCCTCGGGAGGGGCAGCACTGGGAGAACTGGAGCCGACTGGGATGGGGGGACAAGGGGCACCCGCGGGGATGCCCGGCTCTGTCCTTGTCCCCGGCATCGCCCTCTGGGATCGGCCCCGTTCCCCCTCCAGGGAAAGGCAAAAGCCCTCGGTGACCTCGGTTTCCAGTTTATCCACAAAGGAACGGCAGGGATCCCCTAGCAAGCAGCCGGAGGCCGCTGCTTTGGGATCTGTGGTGGCTTTTAGCCCGTGGAGGGCAGCAGTTCTCCTTTCCCCACCTTCCCGGAGAAGTTGGAATACCGGGAATTAACTTCCCATGGGCAGGACTGGGATCAAACCCGGGATTCTCCCGGCCTGAGGAGAAAAATCCCTTTTCTTTGCATCCCTTTGTGCTCCTCTCCACATCCCTCCCTCATCCCCCCTTTCCCTGAGCTGCTTTGGGAAGCAAAACCGGAGCGAATTCCCGGGATGATCCCGGTGTGGAGCGGGATCGCTGCCCGCCCCCATCTGCTCTGGACGGGGATTTTTGGGAAGGGGAGCCAGGCTGGGCTCCTGCAGCGCTGCTCGGCTCCTCCTGGAATCCTCGGAAAGCCGAGCCCTGCTGCAAATCCGACCTTGGGCAGGGATTTCCTGGGAGCTGGGTCGGGGTTTATCCCCCGAGCAGCTTCCCTGGGGACGCGGGAGGGCAGGGGGATGCGGCGGGAACGGATTCCTCAGGGAAAAGTGGGATTTGGTGGCCTCGGAGCCTCTCCCAACATTTCCGATCCTGCCCTTCTCAGACTCCTCCTGAATCCCAGAGGAGATCCCGGCTCCTGCGCCAGAGGGAGCAAAAAAGTGACGGATCCCCCCAGAAAGCCTCCCTGGCACCCCGGGCCGGTAAATCCCGGGATCCAGGAGCGCCTGGAGGGGTTTTGGTGCCTCGGAGGTGGGAGCCGAGGCTCATCAGGCCCTTCCCGGAGCTTCTTTGCCGGGTTTCTGTTGCCCTCTAGCGGGACCCGGCGCTGGGAAGAGCGGTCGGGACTGGGGGAGCCGAGGAAATTCAGGAAATTCAGGAAATTCAGGAAATTCAGGAAATTCAGGAAATTCAGGAAAGGAAAGGAAAGGAAAGGAAAGGAAAGGAAAGGAAAGGAAAGGAAAGGAAAGGAAAGGAAAGGAAAGGAAAGGAAAGGAAAGGAAAGGAAAGGAAAGGAAAGGAAAGGAAAGGAAAGGAAAGGAAAGGAAAGGAAAGGGAAGGAAAGGGAAGGAAAGGGAAGGAAAGGGAAGGAAAGGGAAGGAAAGGGAAGGAAAGGGAAGGAAAGGGAAGGAAAGGGAAGGAAAGGGAAGGAAAGGGAAGGAAAGGAAAGGAAAGGGAAGGAAAGGAAAGGAAAGGAAAGGAAAGGAAAGGAAAGGAAAGGAAAGGAAAGGAAAGGAAAGGAAAGGAAAGGAAAGGAAAGGAAAGGAAAGGAAAGGAAAGGAAAGGAAAGGAAAGGAAAGGAAAGGGAAAGGAAAGGAAAGGGAAAGGAAAGGAAAGGAAAGGAAAGGAAAGGAAAGGAAAGGAAGGAAGGAAGGAAGGAAGGAAGGAAGGAAGGAAGGAAGGAAGGAAGGAAGGAAGGAAGGAAGGAAGGAAGGAAGGAAGGAAGGAAGGAAGGAAGGAAGGAAGGAAGGAAGGAAGGAAGGAAGGAAGGAAGGAAGGAAGGAAGGAAGGAAGGAAGGAAAAGGGCAGGATTGGCTCCTGCGGCTCCCCCAGCCGCTCTTGTTGTGGCTTTTGAGGTTTTAACCAATTAAAGGAACAAATTGTCCATTTGAGTGAAACCCACGCTGCGAATCCCAGTCCCGGGGGATCCCGATCCCGAGCCAAAATCCCAGCCAGCAGCAGGAGAAAAATCAATTTTTATCTGAGAAAATCGAGCGAACCCTGAAGCTTCCTCCCTTCTGTCGACAAAACCCTTTCCCCCCCTGCCTTTTTAATTTTTTTTGGCTCAGATATTCCTGTTCTTTTTTATCTAAAGGGTTGGGATGAGAAGGCTGAACTGAGGTTTAGCGAGACAGGGATGGGGACACGCTCCCAGCCAGGCTTTCTCTGGAAAAAGGGAGGAATTTGGGGCTAAAATCTGTTATTTTGATACAGAGCTGATTAAAGCGCAGCCCTTTTCCAAGAGAATTTCTCCAGCCTAATTGGATTTGCTTTCCCCGTTCCCGTGCACTCCTTGTTTGGTTATTTATGGAAAACATCTGTCCGAGGCCTGGCAGCTCCCTGAGCTGGGAATTCAGGGAAAATCTTGGGGATTTTTTTTGGGGAAAAACATCAAAATATTGGGGGGGACAGGGGGGCGGCCAGCAGGGCAGGGAAAAGCCCCAATTCCATGGGAAAAATGGAATTTTCCTGGCTGGAAAAATCACGTTTCCTCCCCCCAGTTGTGCTGGGATGAAGCCAGGGATGGTTTTTCCAGGTAAAAATCGGGATTGGTGTCCCAGAGCTGACCCAGCCGTGATTAACCCGGGGTAATTAATCCAATTAATCCCGGGGTGGGACACGGCAGAGGCCGAGCTGGTCCGGGCTGATCACTCTGGAGATGTCCGTCCTTCCCCGGGGATTTTATGGATTTTGGGAATTTTTCCCTCATTTTCCCACTCCCAGGAGGGCTGGGGCTGAGGGAATTGGTGCCACTGGAGCCAAATTCCAGTGGGAGTCTCCCAATTCCAGAGGGAATATCCTCATTCCATCAGGAATCTCCCCAATTCCAGCAGGAATCTCCTCATTCCATCAGGAATCTCCTAGTTCCAGCAGGAATTTCCAAATTCCAGTGGGAATCTCCCAATTCCAGCAGGAATCTCCTCATTCCATCAGGAATCTCCTAGTTCCAGCAGGAATTTCCAAATTCCAGTGGGAATCTCCCAATTCCAACAGGAATTTCCCTAATTCCATCAGGAATCTCCCAATTCCAGCAGGAATTTCACTGGATTTCCCAGTTTCAGTGGGAATTTCACTGGATTTTCCCCCCATTTCAGAGGGAATTTCAGTGCATTTCCCCCCCCTCATTGTAGCTGGATTTTCACTGGATTTTTCCCCCATTTCAGTGGGAATTTCACTGGATTTCTCAGTTGCAGTGGGAATTCCACTGAATTTCCCAGTTTCAGTGGGAATTCCACTGGATTTCCCCCCAATTTCAGCAGGAATTTCGCTGGATTTCCCCCCATTTCAGTGGGAATTTCACTGAATTTCCTCCCCCACTTGAGAGGGAATTTCTGTGGATTTTCCCCCATTTCAGTGGGAATTTCACTGGATCCCCCCCCCTCTCATTTTAGTGGGATTTTCGCTGGATTTCCCCCCCATTTCAGCAGGAATTTCACTGGATTTCCCCCCAATTTCAGCAGGAATTTCGCTGGATTTCCCCCCATTTCAGTGGGAATTTCACTGAATTTCCTCCCCCACTTGAGAGGGAATTTCTGTGGATTTTCCCCCATTTCAGTGGGAATTTCACTGGATCCCCCCCCCTCTCATTTTAGTGGGATTTTCGCTGGATTTCCCCCCCATTTCAGCAGGAATTTCACTGGATTCCCCCAATTTCAGTGGGAATTTCACTGGATTTCCCCCAATTTCAGTGGGCATTTCACTGAATTTCCTCCCCCACTTGAGAGGGAATTTCTGTGGATTTTCCCCCATTTCAGTGGGAATTTCGGTGAATTTCCCCCCATTTCAGTGGGAATTTCACTGGATTTCTCAGTTGCAGTGGGAATTCCACTGAATTTCCCCCCATTTCAGTGGGAATTTCACTGGATTTTCCCCCATTTCAGCGGGAATCTCTCTCTCTCTCGCATTCCCGGCTTGGATCCGTGTGAGCTTCCCGAGCTCCCCCCGCTGGGAACGCGCGGAGGGTGAAACCCGAGCCGAGCCCGGCTGATGCCAGAGCCCGGCTGGGAGAGAGCGAAGGGAGGGAAAAACATCCCGGACCTCCCCGGGAAAGCGGGAATGTCCGCGGGAATTCATCCCAGAACCGCCTGGCTGCGTCCCAGCCTGGCGCTGGGACAGGGGCGCGTTCCTAAGGAGGGAGCGGGTCCCAAATCCGGGCTGCGAACGGAGGGGCTGCAACCCCAAAATCTGGGCTGGAACCCCCAAAATCTGGGTGGGTACCCCAAAATCTGAGCTGGAACTCCCAAAATCTGGGCTAGAATCCCAAAATCTGGGCTAGAACCCCCAAAATCTGTGCGGACACCCCAAAATCTGGGCTAGAATCCCAAAAATCTGGACGGGTATCCCAAAATCTGTGCGGGCACCCCAAAGTCTGGGCTAGAATCCCAAAATCTGGGCGGGCACACCAAAATCAGGGTGAGCACCCGAAAATCAGAGCTGGAACCCCCAAAATCTGTGCGGACACCCCAAAATCTGGGCTAGAATATCAAAATCTGGGCTAGAATCCCAAAAATCTGGACGGGTATCCCAAAATCTGTGCGGGCACCCCAAAGTCTGGGCTAGAATCCCAAAAATCTGGACGGGTATCCCAAAATCTGTGCGGGCACCCCAAAGTCTGGGCTAGAATCCCAAAATCTGGGCGGGCACACCAAAATCAGGGTGAGCACCCGAAAATCAGAGCTGGAACCCCCAAAATCTGTGCGGACACCCCAAAATCTGGGCTAGAATATCAAAATCTGGGCTAGAATCCCAAAAATCTGGACGGGTATCCCAAAATCTGTGCGGGCACCCCAAAAACTGGGCTAGAATCCCAAAATCTGGGTGGGTACCCCAAAATCTGGGTGGGTACCCCAAAATCTGAGCTGGAACTCCCAAAATCTGGGCTAGAATCCCAAAATCTGGGCTAGAACCCCAAAAATCTGTGCGGACACCCCAAAATCTGGGCTAGAATACCAAAATCTGGACGGGTATCCCAAAATCTGTGCGGGCACCCCAAAGTCTGGGCTAGAATCCCAAAATCTGGGCGGGCACACCAAAATCAGGGTGAGCACCCGAAAATCAGAGCTGGAACCCCCAAAATCTGTGCGGACACCCCAAAATCTGGGCTAGAATATCAAAATCTGGGCTAGAATCCCAAAAATCTGGACGGGTATCCCAAAATCTGTGCGGGCACCCCAAAATCTGGGCTAGAATTCCAAAATCTGGGTGGGTACCCCAAAATCTGAGCTGGAACTCCCAAAATCTGGGCTAGAATCCCAAAATCTGGGCTAGAATACCAAAATCTGGGCTGGAACCCCAAAATCTGATCTGGAACCCTCAAAATCTGGGCTAGAATCCCAAAATTTGCGCTCGAACACCAAAATCTGAGCTGGAACCCCAAAACCTGGGCGAGTGTCCCAAAATCTGGGCTAGAATCCCGAAATCTGTACGGGCATCCCAAAATCGGGTCTGGCACCCCAAAATCGGGGCTGGCACCCCAAAATCCGGGCTCTCAGCGCAGTTCTGGGCCCGGGAGCGGCTCCGGGGGGATTTGGGACCCTCGGGGGGCCCGGCCGAGCCCCCCCGGCCCCTCCGGGCTCCTCCGCAGCGCTCGGGGCGCCCCCGAGGCCGGGATGGGGACAGAGGGACAGAGGGACAGAGGGACAGAGGGACAAAGGGACCTTTCAGGGCCGGGATGTGACTCAGGGCGCCGTCCCCGCAGCCGGGGGTTGAGCTTTGTCCTTTGTCCTGCTGCGGCCGGGGCTTCCCGCCGGGACACAGAGCCAATTCCCGATGTTTCACCAGAGAATTCCCGATTTTTTCACCAGAGAATTCCCGATTTTTTCACCAGAGAATTCCTGATTTTTCTCCCAGTGAATTCCCGATGTTTTACCAGCCAATTCCTGAAGTTTCACCAGTGAATTTCTGATTTTTCCACCAGAGAATTCCTGATGCTTCACCAGAGAATTCCTGATTTTTTCACCAGAGAATTCCTGATGTTTCTACCAGAAAATTCCCCATGTTTCACCAGAGAATTCCTGATTTTTCTCCCAGTGAATTCCCGATGTTTTACCAGCCAATTCCTGAAGTTTCACCAGTGAATTCCTGATTTTTTCGCCAGAGAATTCCTGATGCTTCACCAGAGAATTCCCCACGTTTTTACCAGAGTATTCCCGATTTTTTTCCAGCAAATTCCTGATTTTTCCACCACTGAATTCCCAATGTTTTCACTAAGGAATTCCCTATGTTTTACCAGAGAATTCCTGATGTTCTCACCAGAGAATCCCTGATTTTTCCACCAGCCAATTCCCAATGTTTTCACCAAGGGATTCCCGATGTTTTACCAGCCAGTTCCCAATGTTTCACCAGAGAATTCCCAACGTTTTCACCAGCCAATTCCAGATGTTCTCACCACTGAATTCCCAATGTTTCCACCAGAGAATTCCTGATGTTTCCACCAGCCAATTCCCAGTGTTTTCACCAGAGAATTCCCGATATTTTACCAGCAAATTCCTGATTTTTCCACCACTGAATTCCCAATGTTTTCACCAAGGAATTCCCGATGTTTTACCAGAGAATTCCCCATGTTTCACCAGGGAATTCCTGATTTTTCCACCACTGAATTCCCAATGTTTTCACCAAGGGATTCCTGATGTTTTACCAGCTAGTTCCTGAAGTTTCCACCAGAGAATTCCCAACGTTTCCACCAGCCAGTTGCTGACATTCTCACCACTGAATTCCCAATGTTTTCACCAAGGGATTCCCGATGTTTTCACCAGAGAATTTCTGATTTTTCCACCAGAGAATTCCCAATGTTTCACCAGAGAATTCTCCATGTTTCACCAACCAATTCCCGATGTTTCCACCAGAGAATTCCTGATGTTTTGCCAGACAATTCCTGAAGTTTCCACCAGTGAACTCCCAATGTTTTCACCAAGGAATTCTGGATGTTTTACCAGAGAATTCCTGATTTTTCCACCAGTGAATTCCCAATGTTTCACCAGCCAATTCCAGACGTTCTCACCACTGAATTCCCAATGTTTTCACCAAGGGATTCCCGATGTTTTCACCAGAGAATTCCCGATTTTTCCATCAGAGAATTCCCGATGATTCACCAAGGAATTCCCGAATTTTTTCCTCCAGCAGGAGCTGCGGGCCAGAATCCCCTCCTGGCTCACACAGGCCCCCAAAATTGTCCCCAGGTGTCCCCAGGTGTCCCCAGGTGGGGCTGGACGGGCGCCTTGGCTCAGCCAGGACGGTCCTGGGGCTCATCCCAAAGATTCCCAGCTGGATCTGGGGTTCCCAGCCAGTCCTGCCCGTGGGAAGGGGATCCAGGGGGATTTGGGTCCCTTACGGGGGATTTGGGTCCCTCCAGGGGTATTTGGGTTTCCAGGGAGGATTTGGGTCCCTCAAATGGGATTTGGGTCCCTCCAGGGGAATTTGGGTCCTTCCAGGGAGGATTTGGGTCTCTCAAGGGGGGTTTTGGGTCCTTGCAGGGGAATTTGTGTCCCTCTAGGGGGATTTGGGTTTCCAGGAGGGATTTGGGTCCTTCCAGGGTGATTTGGGTCCCTCCAGGTGGATTTTGGTCCCTCCAAGGGGGGATTTGGGTCCTTCCAGGGAGGATTTGGGTCCCTCAAATGGGATTTGGGTCCGTCCAGGGGGATTTGGGTTTCCAGGAGGGATTTGAGTCCCTCCAGGGGGTTTGGGGTCCTTCCAGGGGAATTTGGGATTTGGGTCCCTCCAGTGAGGATTTGGGTACCTCCAGGGGGGTTTGGGGTCCTTCCAGGGATAATTTGGGTCCTTCCAAGGGGAATTTTTGTCCCTCCAGGGAGGATTTGGGATTTGGGTCCCTCCAGGGGGATTCGGGTCCTTCCAGTGAGGATTTGGGTCCTTCCAGGGAGGATTTGGGTTTCCAGGAGGGATTTGGGTCCCTTAAGGGGGATTTGGGTCCATCCAGGGGGGATTTGGGTCCCTCAAGGGGGGATTTGGGTCCTTCCAGGGATAATTTGTGTCCCTCCAGGGAGGATTTGGGATTTGAATCCCCAGGAATAACACTCAGGGCGGCCGAATGCTCCGAACCCCTTTGGATGCGGGAGCAGGATCTGGGAGGTCGGGACTGGGAAGGAAAAACAACCCCGGGGCTGGGAAATCAGCAGGAAACCATCCGGGGATAATCAGGGATATTTTTAGGATCCCGGCCCGGGGTTGGACTGGGAACGGAATCGGCGTCCAAGGCGGAATGTGCAGCAAAATCCCACAAAAACAAACGGGGAAAATCCCCCGGGAGCCGAGAGCTCATCCCAAACCTTGGCCGCGCTGCCCGGGAGCGGCCGCGCTCCCTAATTAACGCCGGGTTAATTAAGGATGGGATGACATTTGGACGGCCTGGCTCGGCCTGGCTCTGGGCTGGGATATTTTGGGATGTTTTTGGGATGTTCTGAGATGTTTTTGGGATGTTCTGAGATTTTTTGGGTCGTTTTTGGGATGTTTTTGGGATGTTTTTGTGGTGTCTTCGGATGTCTTAGGGGTGTCTTTGGATGTCTTAGGATGTTTTTAGGATATTTTTGGGATGTTCTGGGATGTCTTAGGATGTATTGGGGATGGTTTTGGGATGTTTTGTGGTGGTTTTGGGATATCTTTGGATGTCTTAGGAAATTTTCGGGATGTTTCGAGACATTTCTGGGATGGTTTTGAGATATTTTTTGGAGGTTCCGGGATGTTTTGGGGATGATCTGGGGATGGTTTTGGGGATGGTTTTGGGATGGTTTTGGGATTTTTTGGGATGGTTTTGGGATGTTTTGGGATGGTTTTGGGATGAGCTGGAATGGAACTGGGATGAACTGGGACGGAGCTGGGATGGAGCTGGGATGAGCTGGGATGAACTGGGATGAACTGGGATGAACTGGGACGGAGCTGGGATGGACTGGGATGAACTGGGACAGAGCTGGGATGAACTGGGATGAACTGGGATGAGCTGGGATGAACTGGGTTGAACTGGGACGGAGCTGGGATGGACTGGGATGAACTGGGACAGAGCTGGGATGAACTGGGATGAACTGGGATGAACTGGGATGAACTGGGATGAACAGGGATGAACTGGGATGAGCTGGGATGGAGCTGGGATGGAGCTGGGATGAACTGGGATGAACAGGGATGAACTGGGATGAACAGGGATGAATTGGGACGGAGCTGGGATGAACTGGGATGAACAGGGATGAATTGGGACGGAGCTGGGATGAACTGGGATGGAGCTGGGATGAACTGGGATGGAGCTGGGATGAACAGGGATGAACTGGGATGAACAGGGATGAATTGGGACGGAGCTGGGACGGAGCTGAGCGCTTTCCCAGACTCCAGGCCCGGCTGGGATATCCATGTCCTGGCACAGGGATCTGCTCCTCCTCCTCCTCCTCCTCCTCCTCGGGCTCCTTCCAGGACCTCCGGGGCCGTGTCCAGCTGCCTTTCCCATCCACCCCGCGCTGCCGCCCCCGGGCTGGGAGCTCTGCCTGCAGGGAAGGCGATACCACAGCAGGGAAGGACAGATGGACGGAGCAGAGCCTCTGGAATCTTCTCCAGGAGCCGCCGGAGCCTCCTCCGGCTCCTGGCGGGATCACGGAACGCTTTGGGGTGGGAAGGTGAATCCCAAACCCCGCTGCCGCCCCAAATCCGGGATCCATCCCCGCGAACCCCCGGGGATCCAGGCCCAGGAGTCGGGCAGGGTTAATTAGCGGGAATTCGGGATTGGGCAGGGTTAATTAGCAGGGATTCGGGATTAATGAGCGGCTGCTCCGGTCCTGCTGAGGGCAGCAGAATTCCCGGGCAGCGCTCGGGGGCATCCATCGATCCCGCAGGATTTATCCCCCAGGCATTGCCAGGAAATGGCTCCAATCAATCCAGAGCCAATTACGGCCCCGGGAGCGGGGAAAGGGAGAATTCCCTGTCTGGGAAAAGGAGAATTCCCTCTCTGGGAAAGGGAGAATTCCCTCCCTGGGAAAGGGAGAATTCCCTCCCTGAGAAAAGGAGAATTCCTTGCCTTGGAAAAGGAGAATTCCCTGCCTGGGAAAAGGAGAATTCCCTGCCTGGGAAAAGGAAAATTCCCTGCCTGGAAAAGGGAGAATTTCCTCCTTGGGAAAAGGAGAATTCCCTGCCTGGGAATGGGAGAATTCCCTGCCTGGAAAAGGAGAATTCCCTGCCTGGGAATGGGAGAATTCCCTGCCTGGAAAAGGAGAATTCCCTCCCTGGGAAAAGGAGAATTCCTGTCTGGAAAAGGAGAATTCCCTTCCTGGGAATGGGAGAATTCCCTGCCTGGAAAAGGAGAATTCCCTCCCTGGGAAAAGGAGAATTCCCTGCCTGGGAAAAGGAGAATTCCCTGCCTGGGAAACGGAGAATTCCCTCCCTGCGAATTCTCAGCAGAGCTCCGGGGAAGCGGGACCGGGCTCCGAGGACATTCCCAGGAATGGGCCAGGAGGGATCCCAAGGAATGGGGGAAAGGGGACACCCCAAAACTCCAGGATCCCGCGGCGTTCCCCGCTCCCAGCCCCGTTCATCCCCTCCCAGTTTTCCCTCTCCTCTCCCCCCAGAGCCGGGATCCGAGCCCAGGCAGCCCCTGGAGCTGCTCTTCTCCCTCCTTTCCCCCTGTCCCGGGTGTTTTTTTGGCGATGCCGGGTTTCCGTTTCAGCCCCGATCTCGGCGGAGCAGGGCCGGGTTTCATGGAGCTGTAATTCCTTTGTCTCTCCCTTTCCCTGGGAATCCGAGCCCCCGCAGCTGACAGAGAGCAGGGAAGTGTCAGCTGCTGGAAACTCCGATTCTGGGAATATTTCCCCCAAAAACTCCCCCGGGGAGGGAAATCGGGGTAAGGTTTCCCGTGGTGCCGGTGCTGGGCTTTGTCTGGGAGGAGGCGATGATTTCCCGGGATGATCCCGGGCTGCGGGGGATTTATGGAGCACTAAAACCCAGCAGCTTTTCCCTCAGCCTCAGCCGGGATATTTTTTCCTGCCGAAAAGCTCCGGGATTTTTCCTTCCTTCCGGCACAAATCCAGGGAAAGCCCTCCCAGCTCCTTCCAGCCTCGGAATTCCCACAAAAATCCCGTCCCGAGCCCTGATTCCCACACAGATCCAGCCAGGGTCTCACCATCCATCTGCAGATCCCTGGGGTCCCATTCCAGGGAATTGGGGGGTCAGGACCCTTCCCAAAGGAAAACGGATCCCAGTCCCGACCCTGGATCCCCCCAAATTCCCACATTTCCCCAAATTCCCACATCCCTCAAATTCCTACATTTCCCCCAGAATTCCCACATCCTTCTGGAATTCCCACATCCCCTGGAATTCCCACATCCCTCAGAATTCCCACATCCTTCCCAAATTCCCACATCCCCCCAAATTCCCACATCCCCCCAATTCCCACATTTCCCCAAATCCCCACATCCTCCCAAATTCCCACATCCCCCCCCAACTCCCACATCCCCCCAAATTCCCACATTTCCCCCAAATTCTCACATCCCCCCCAAATTCCCACATCTCCCCCAGAATTCCCACATTCCCCCCTAAAATTCCCACATCCTTCTGTAATTCCCACATCTCCCCAAAATTCCCACATCTCCCCAAATCCCCACATTTCCCCAAATCCCCACATTTCCCCAAATTCCCACATCCCCCAAATTCCCACATCCCCCAAATTCCCACATCTCCCCTAAAATTCCCACATCCTTCTGTAATTCCCACATCCCCCAAATTCCTGCATCCCCCAAATTCCCACATCCTCCAAATTCCCACATCTCCCAGAATTCCCACATCTCCCCAAATTCCCACATCCTCCAAATTCCCACATCCTCCCAGAATTCCCACATCTCCCCAAAATTCCCACATCTCCCCAAATCCCCACATCCCCCCAAATTCCCACATCCCCCAAATTCCTGCATCCCCCAAATTCCCACATCCTCCAAATTCCCACATCTCCCAGAATTCCCACATCTCCCCAAATTCCCACATCCCCCAAATTCTCACATCCCCCAAATTCCCACATTTCCCCAAATTCCCACATCCCTCAGAATTCCCACATCCCCCCCAGATTCCCACATCCCCCAAATTCCCACATTTACCCCAATTCCCAAATCTCCCCAAATTCCCACATTTCCCCAAATTCCCACATCCCTCAGAATTCCCACATTTCCCCAAATTCCCACATCTCCCCTCCATCCCTCCCTGCCAGGTGCAGCCGGAGCTCCCTGGGCTCTCGCCGAGCGTGGGAGGTGCGGGGAAAGCTGGAGCAGGGAATTTTTCCCTGGGAAAATTCTCCTTTTCCAGGTGGCTCCGGGAGCGCCGGGCCCGTCCCCACCCCAGAGGAGCCCACCTGGATTTCCTGGGGTTCTGCGGGGTGCAGCCTGGAGGTTCCTAAACCTCCTGGGGTTCCTAAACCGGGATTGGGGTTTGGGAACCCTGAGGGGGACAATCCAAGGGAATTCCCTGGAGTTTCACCCCTCACACCCCGAAGGGTGACTTGGGGAAACAAAGCAGGACAAATCCCTCTGGATCCCAAATCCCCCCGGATCCCAAATCCCTCTGGATTCTGGGAGGTTTAGGAACCTAAAAATCCCAAATGCCTTCAGACCCCAAATCCCTCTGGATGCCAAATCCCTCTGGATGCCAAATCCCTCTGGATCCCAAATCCCTCCAGATCCCAAATCCCTTCAGACCCCAAATCCTTCCGGACCCCAAATCCCTCCCAATCCCAAATCCCTCCAGACCCCAAATCCTTCTGGACCCCAAATCCCTCCCAATCCCAAATCCTTCCAGACCCCAAATCCTTCTGGACCCCAAATCCCTCCGGACCCCAAATCCTTCCAGACCCCAAATCTCTCCCAATCCCAAATCCCTTCAGACCCCAAATCCCTCCCAATCCCAAATCCCTCCGGACCCCAAATCCCTTCAGACCCCAAATCCCTCTGGATCCCAAATTCCTTCAGACCACAAATCCCTCCGTGCCCTTTTTGGGTTTCCCCCCAATCCCGGGGGGATCCCAGGGGATCCGGGCTGGGCTGGGGCAGGGTCCCCTCCCCGGGGGAACCCCAGGACCCCGAACCGAGCCCGGCCCGGCCCAGTCGCTCCCAGTCCGGACTGGGAAGGGGCCGGGATGGGGAATTGGGAGCGGGGGGCGGTGCCGGGGGGGATTAAAGGCTCAACTCCAACCTCGGAGAGGAAATTGGAATTAAATCCCCTTCCAGGGGGGGCATTCCCGGCTCTCCCGAGGGTCCTGGAAGGGTTAAAGGGCGTCCCGCGTGCCCGGGATGCGTTTCCCGCGGGATATTTTGGAAAATCCTGGAGCAGCGCCCTTTGCTCCAACTGCTTCCCATTACCGGGGAATGCGGCTCCATCTGGGAGGCAGATCGAGCTTTGGGGGCACCGGGAACGGCTCCAAACCCCCCCCCGTCCCTGCGGGCGCTGCGCCCCAAAACCCGGCATGGAAACCGGGAGAAACCAGCGGGAAACGGGGGAGGCAGCCGGGGATGGGGAGGAAATTCCGGGGGGATTTGGGATCGTCGGCTGCAGCGGGGCCGGGAGCTGCTGCTGCTCCCTGGGAAGTCCAAATGTCCCTTCCCGCTTTTCCCTTCCCTTTTTTCTTTCTCACTTTTCCCTTTCCAGATTTCCTTTCCCACTTTTCCCTTCCCGCTTTTCTTTCTCATATTTCCCTTCCCGCTTTTCCCTTCCCGATTTTCCCTTCCCGATTTTCCCTTCCCTGTTTTCCCTTCCCGATTTTCCTGTCCCGCTTTTCCCTTCCCAATTTTCCCTTCCCAGATTTCCCTTCCCACTTTTCCCGTCCCGCTTTTCCCTTCCCTGTTTTCCCTTCCCGCTTTTCCCTTCCCACTTTTCCCTTCCCACGTTTCCTTTCCCGCTTTCCTTTCTCAGATTTCCCTTCCTGCTTTTCTTTCCCACTTTTCCCTTCCCAGATTTCCCTTCCCGATTTTCCCTTCCCGCTTTTCTTTCCCACTTTTCCCTTCCCAGTTTTCCTTTCCCACTTTCCTTTCTCAATTTCCCTTCCCAATTTTCCCTTCCCAATTTTCCCTTCCCGATTTTCCCTTCCCAGTTCTCCCTTCCCATCTCGATCCTGCTCCAAGGAAAGCTCCTGGCTCCCCGCGGGGATTTGAATGAAAAGCGCCTCCGTGGAGTTTAATTTGGAATTTTTCCCATTTTTTTTCCCCAGCGATTGCTGCTTTTTCCCAGGGCCTGGGGCTGGGTTTGGGATTTTTCCCGGTGCATCCAGCAGGGATCTGGCCCTGTCGCCGCCCTGGCAGCAGATGTGGGATTCAGCAGCTCTGGGCCTCCCCAGAGTCCCATTAAAAAGGGGAAGGAGCTTTTCCAGGGATTTCCCCCAGCCCACGAGAACATCAGGCCCCTTTCCAGATTTATTCCAAATTTTCCCTTTTTTTTGTTTTTCCTCCTCTCTCCCCATAAATCTGCTGTCCCTGATCCCACACACGAAGCCCAACTCGTTTCCTGCTTCTCCTGCTCCGCGAACTCAGGGATTCGGGATCAGAATGGGAATGGTGAAAATCCCATCAGGAAGGCGTTGAGGGCTTTTTCCCACCCTGGATTCCCAGGATATTTATTTTTTTTGGGGGGAGAGCAGGAAGAAGCGAGCGCGACGACGACAACGATGCTCTTTATTGGCATCCCAAGGATACACACGGACAAATTCCACCCCCTTGGGCCTCCCCCGTGCATCCCCCCCAGCTCATGCTGCCCCCAGACCCCCCCAAATCCTTCTATTCCTACGAAATCGGCCCTGGAATTACAGAGTGGGGAGTGGAGCAACACACGGGCTTGGTACAACACGAAACGAGCTCTGACTTTGGCTTGGGTTGCCCTCCTGGCTTTGGGTTTGTTTGGGGTTTTTTTTTGGTGTTTTTTGAGTTTTATTTCCATTTTTTCCCCCCGCAGCCAGGGGGGGGTTTGAGGCAGCCCCCGGCTCCTCTTTGGATGCTGAGTTTGTCCTCATTCCCTCGGCCCTGAAAATCCGATTTTTGGGATTGGGGGTGCTGAAATCCCTTCCCGTGGCAATGAAAACCTGAGGGTGAGGCAGGGATGTCCTGAGGAACAGAATTCCCAGCGGGAGAGGCTGGGCTGGGCTGGCTCTGCCAGGAAATTCAGTTTGGGTCCGGGCACCTCGATCCAGGCCCTCAGCTTGTCCTGGAGTCGCTTTTCCAAAAATCCCAGACCGACGGGAGCTACCTGAAGGTGGCCAGTGGTGGAATTCATCCTAAATCCATCCCAAATTCATGCAGAATTCATGCCAAATCCACCCCAAATTCATCCAAAATTCATCTCAAATCCATCCCAAATTGATGCCAAATTCATGCAAAATCCATCCCGAATCCACCTCAAATTCATCCAGAATTCATCCCAAGTCCATCCCAAGTTCATTCCCCAAATCCATCCCAGATTCATCCCAAATCCATCCCAAATCCATCCCGAATCCATCCAAAATTCATCCCAGATTCATCCCAAATCCACCCAAAATTCATGCCAAGTCCATTCCAAATTAATCCAAAATACATCCCAAATCCATGCCAAATTCACCCCAAAACCATTCTAGAGTCATCCCAAATCCATCCCAAATCCATCCCATGGTGTGGCTCGCTCTGGCAGGAGCTGGAGTTTCCAGCCCACTGTGAGTGGGGTTGGAAATTTGGGGCAAATTTCCTTGGATTTGGTCAATAGGAGGAGTTTGGGACACGGATTTGGGGTTTTCAGCCCTTCCAGCCAGGGGTGGCTCTTCCCAAGGGATTTTGGCTGCAATCCCCCAGATCCCAGCCTGGGTTCTCCATCACCCAGAGCGCAATGGGAGGGAAATTTCCGGAAGATTCTGGAGGATCTGGGTGCTAGAATCCCCCAAATCCCAGCCCGAGCTTCTCCATCACCCAGAGCGCAGTGGGAGGGAAATTTCCAGAAGATTCTGGGGGATCTGGGTGCTTGAATCCCCCAAATCCCAGCCCGAGCTTCTCCATCATCCAGAGTGCAATGGGAGGGAAATTTCCAGAAGATTCTGGGGGATCTGGGTGCTGGAATCCCCCAGATCCCAGCCTGGGTTCTCCATCATCCAGAGTGCAATGGGAGGGAAATTTCCAGAAGATTCTGGAAGATCTGGGTGCTGGAATCCCCCAAATCCCAGCCCGAGCTTCTCCATCATCCAGAGTGCAATGGGAGGGAAATTTCCGGAAGATTCTGGAAGATCTGGGTGCTGGAATCCCCCAAATCCCAGCCTGGGTTCTCCATCATCCAGAGTGCAATGGGAGGGAAATTTCCAGAAGATTCTGGGGGATCTGGAATCCCATGGAAGCTGCTCCAGCCCCTGGAGCTGTGCTGGGATCATCCCAACCCTGCTGTGGGATTTTGGGGCTTCCCCGTGGAGTCTTTAAGGCCAGAAACGAGGTGGGACCAAAGGGTTGGGATGGGAATTCCCAGCTGGAAGTGGGGAGGGGACAGGGCTGTCCCCAGGGGGGTCACACGGAGCACTGGGTCAAACACCAAATTCCTATTTACAGATCTCTCCTCTGAGAGGGCCCAAAAATCCCGTTCTGGAAAAATCCCGTTCTGGGAAAATCCCGTTCTGGGAGAATCCCGTTCTGGGAGAATCCTGTTCTGCCTTCAAGGAGGAATTTTGGGATCAATCCAGAGGGGAGGTGAGCGGCCACACCTGGCCCGGGGCTGTGCCCGCACCTGGCATTGGGGACATTGGTTGGGGACATTGCTGGGAGCTTGGTGGCAGCTCAAGGGACATCCCCCAGGCCAGTGACAGCCCAGGGGACATCCTGAGGCTGGTGGCATCTCAAGGGACATTCCCCAGGCTGGTGGCAGCTCCAGCTCACCCAGCCGGGGCCAAAACGCCCCCAAAATGCCACCAAAACTCCCTTGGAGTGATGTCACGATGTCCCCTCCCCTGGGAGGTGCCAATGTCACCCCTGGGGGCAGAGGGACATTCCCGAGCCGCCCTTCACAGTGCTGGCGCAGCAGGAGCCCTTTCAGCGGGGTGGGGACAGTGGGGACAGTGCAATGGTGGCAGGGTGGCCTTGGTGGTCCCTGCAGCTCGGGGACACCAGGGACAGGGTGGGAGGGAGGAGAGGAACCCTGGGGGTGTCCCTGTGGGGCAGGCACTTGGTCAGCACTTTCCACCTTCAGTGTCCCTTTGGTGTCCCCTCAGTGCCCCCTCGGTGTCCCCTCGGTGTCCCCTGCAGCCCCCACGGCAGGGTCGTGGCCCCCCAAAATCTGCTCCTCAGTGTCCGGGGTGGTCCGGCTGCTCCCCCAAATCCCTGCAGAGCTCTGGGGAGCTGCACCCCGAATTTCACAGGGTAGGGAGCCGGGGGGTCCCCTCCCCCAGCCCCCCTGAGCCCCCAAACCCCGGGGCAGCGGCTCCGGGGCGCCCCAACCCCGCCCTTCCCCCGTTTTGGGGTAAAAGCAGCCGGATTTGGGGGCGTTGGAGGGGAGCAGGAGGAAGAGGAGCCTCGGGGGGAGAAGGAGCTGGAAGGCAGGAGAGGAGAGGGCTGAGAGCACGGCGGTCTCTCCCGTGTCCATCTGTCCATCTGTCCATCCATCCCGCAGCCGGGATTGGCCATCAGGGCGGGGCCGAACCCCTTCCAACACCATCAGGGGCCGGTACCGGTACCGGGAGCTGCTCGGGGCTGAGCCCACCGGCTCCCCCCGCTGCCGGGCGGGCTCGGCGCCCCCCGGGGCCGCCCCTCACACGGGGGAGGTGGCGGTGGAGTCGCTGGCCAGGCTGTCGGCGATGTCGCCGCGCTGCAGGCGCCGCAGGGCGGCCAGGAGCGCGTCCAGCGTGGCCGACTCGCGGCCGGCCCAGTGCGCCAGCAGCGCCCGCGCCGGCGCCTCCTCGCGCGTGAAGGACTCGATGAGCTCCTCCTTGTAGCCCAGCTCGCCCGCCAGCTGCCGCCACGCGTCCTCCGCTGAGCTGCCCAGCAGCTTCTCCACCTCCTCCTGCTTGCTGGCCGGCAGGGCCGAGTACGGGCTGCCGTCCGCCTTGGGAGCTGCTGGGAGCCGGGGGGGGAATGGGCTGAGCCCGGCCCGGGGGTGTGCCCGTCCTCCCTGCCCTTACCCTGGGGTCTGTGCCCATCCCAGGGTGTCCCTGCCCATCCCAGGGTGTCCCTGCCCGTCCTACCTGCCCTTACCCGGGGGTCTGTGCCCATCCCTGGGTGTCCCTGCCCATCCCAGGGTGTCCTTGTCCATCCTCCCTGCCCTTCCTGGGTGTCCCTGCCCATCCCAGATTGTCCCCATCCATCCCCTGATGTCCCTGCCCATCCTTCCTGTTCATCCCCTGTCCATCCCTGGGTGTCCCTGCCCATCCCTGAGTGTCCCTGCCCATCCCTGAGTGTCTCTGCCCATCCCTGGGTGTCCCTGCCCATCCCTGAGTGTCCCTGCCCATCCCAGGGTGTCCCTGCCCGTCCTACCTGCCCTTACCTGGGTGTCCCTGCCCATCCCAGATTGTCCCCATCCATCCCCTGATGTCCCTGCCCATCCTTCCTGTTCATCCCCTGCCACCTGGGTGTTTCCCATCCTGAGTGTCTCTGTCCATCCCTGGGTGTCCCTGCCCATCCTGGGGGGCCCCCCCCATCCCTGAGTGTCCCTGCCCATCCCAGGGTGTCCCTGCCCTTACCCGGGTGTCCCTGCCCATCCTCCCTGCCCTTACCTGAGGGTCTGTGCCCATCCCCGGATGTCCTTGTCCATCCCTGGGTGCCCCTGCCCATCCCAGATTGTCCCTGCCCATCCCAGGGATGTCCCTGCCCATCCTTAGCTGTCCCTGCCCACCCCAGATTGTCCCTGCCCATCCCAGGGTGTCCCAGTGGTCCCACCCTGCCCCTGGGTGCCCCTTGCCCAATCCAGGGTGCCCCCTGCCCACCCCAGCAGCCCCACCTGGCCCCTGGGTGCCCTGCCCGGGCGGCTGCTGCTCGTGCAGGCTCTGGCTGTCCACGGAGATGCCGCTGTCGCTGTGCAGCTTCTCGCCCTCGGGGGACGGCGTCTGGTTCACCGGGCGGTTGTTGGCCCCTTGCTTGTTCTGCTTGCAGCTGTTCCACCTGCGGGGACAGCGACACACCGGTGACATCCCCGGGGCTGCCAGGGCTGTGTCGCCTCCCCTGGGACTTGTCCCCTTGCCTGGGGTTTGTCCCAGTTTCTGGTTTCTGTCCTGGTGCCAGGACAGGGACAGGGACAGGCACACGGTCAGGGGATGGGACAGGGACACAGACAAGGAGACAAGGACAGGGACAGGGACACAGGGACAGGGAATGGGACAGGGGATGGGACAGGGGATGGGACACAGGGACAGGGGATGGGACATGGACAGGGACACAGACAAGGAGACATGGACAGGGACACAGAGACAGGGAATGGGACAGGGGATGGGACAGGGACACAGACAAGGAGACAAGGACAGGGACAGGGACAGAGGAACAGGGAATGGGACAGGGGATGGGACAGGGACACAGGGACAGGAACAGGGACACAGGGACAGGGGATGGGACAGGGACACAGACAAGGAGACATGGACAGGGACAGAGGGACAGGGGATGGGACACAGGGACAGGGACAGGGACAGGGACAGGGACAGGGACAGGGGGGATGGGACAGGGACACAGACAAGGAGACATGGACAGGGACACAGGGACAGTGGATGGGACAGGGACAGGGGTGCAGTGTGTCCCCCACCCTGCTGCCTCCTCCCTCCTCGCCCCTCAGCCGCCTCGCCCCCCACACAATTCTGGAAATCCGCCCATCCTGGTGCCCTCGGTGGTGGCAGCTGTGGCTGTGGGACATCCAGAGCGGGGGTCCCACTGTCCCCCCTCCCCAAATCCCCGTCCCTGTGCCGGTACCTCTTGAAGGCGATGTAGGCCACCAGCCCCACCACCACAGCGGCCAGGATGGAGCAGTAGACGGGGATGAGGTTGTCGCTGCTGCCGTGGGTCACCACGGGCTGCGAGCTGCCCATGACGGTGGTGGCCGTGTCCGCCGCGGTGCTGGGCCCCCCCTCGGTGCTCAGCGGCTCCCCGGTGGCCGCCGCGGGGCTCTCAGAGCCCGCCAGGGACGGGGCGGGTGTTGTCCAGCGAGGGTGGAGCCCTGCCAGGGTGGAGGGAAGGGAAATCGGGGTCAGGACGAGCCGCGGTTGTGCCTGCCCCGGGCTGTGTCAGCGCTGTCCCAGCACAGCCCCCTTGGGCACAGCTCCTGCTGCCACCCCCAAATCCGGGGAAACCGCCCCAGCTGACCCCAAACCCACGCTGAGGCAGCCCAGGTGCCCCAGGCCCCGCACGGAGCCGCTCCCGCAGCGTCAGGGCCTGGGTTTGATCCTTTCCCGGCCCCTGCGGCTCCGCCCGGGAGTGACCCCGCTCCTGCCACAGCCGGGCGTGGCCCGGGAGCAGCGGAGCCGTCTGGGCTTGTCCCAGGGAAACACCTGGGTGCCCCATGCCATCCCATGCCATCCCATGCCATCCCATGCCATCCCATGCCATGCCATCCCATGCCATCCCATCCCATCCACCCCATCCCACCCCATCCCATCCCATCCATCCCATCCACCCATCCCATCCCATCCCATCCCATCCCATCCCATCCCAAATTCCCTGTGCCCTCTCGGGGCCTTTGCCCAGTGCCAGGGTCAGGCCACGTCCCCCAGCCCATCCCGGAGTGAGGCTGAGCTGGGAATCGCGGCAGGAGCCGGGACCATGCGCTGCCACCCCCCTGCCACCCCCTGGGATCAGTGCCAGGCTGGGATTGTGACAAACTGGGATTGTGCCAAGCTGGGATTGTGCCAGGCTGGGATTGTGACAAACTGGGATTGTGCCAAGCTGGGATTGTGCCAGGCTGGGATTGTGCCAGGCTGGGATCAGGATTGAGCTGGGATAGTGACAAACTCGGATTGTGCCGAGCTGGGATTGTGCCAGGCTGGGATTGTGGCCTGCCAGCCCCGGGGCCGCAGTGGTGTCACTGTCACTGTCACAGGGGGTCGCTGGGGGTTGGTGCCATCCTGCCCTGCCCTGTCCTGCTGCCATCCTGCCCTGTCCCAGCGCCATCCTGCCCTGCCCTGTCCTGCTGCCATCCTGCCCTGCCCTGTCCCAGCGCCATCCTGCCCTGTCCTTTTCCGGGTGCCATCCTGCCCTGTCCCAGCGCCATCCTGCCCTGTCCTGGTGCCATCCTGCCCTGTCCCAGTGCCATCCTGCCCTGTCCTGCCCTGCCCTGTCCCAGTGCCATCCTGCCCTGTCCTTTTCCTGCTGCCATCCTGCCTGTCAGCCATCCTGCCCTGCCTGTCTGCTGCCATCTGCCCTGCCCTGTCCCAGCGCCCCTGCCCTGTCCTGGTGCCATCCTGCCCTTTCCGGAGCCACCTGCCCTGTCCTTTTCCTGCTGCCATCCTGCCCTGTCACAAAGCCATCCCTGCTGTCCTCTGATCTTGTGCGCTCCATTTACCGACCTGGTGCCATCCGGCCCTGCCCAGTGCCGCCTGCCCGGGCCGGGACACAGCCCGCTTTTGCCCTGCCCTGCTTTCGGGGCGGCCGCGCCTGGGCCTGGGAGCCCGGAGGCCTGGCTGGAGCAGCTCCCACCGGAGCAGCCCCGCTTCCTCCAGGAGCTCAGCACGGCTCTGACTTTTGCTCTGCCCCTTTTTTCTCTCCTTTTTTTTCGACGTTTTCCTCCCCTTTTCCCCTTCCTCGCAGGACTGGAGCTGTGTTTGGGATGCTGATGGGGACAGGGGGACAAGCACACAACCCCAGCTCCTTTCCCTTTCCCAGCAATGCCAGATCCCGGCACTGCCAGATCCCAGCAATGCCAGATCCCGGTCCCGACACCGCGATCCCAGCAGTGCCAGATCCCAGCAATGCCAGATCCCGCACTGCCAGATCCCAGCACTGCCAGATCCCAGCAATGCCAGATCCCGGCACCGCCGGATCCCAGCAGTGCCAGATCCCAGCAATGCCAGATCCCGGCACTGCCAGATCCCAGCAATGCCAGATCCCGGCACTGCCAGATCCCAGCAATGCCAGATCCCAGCACCGCTGGATCCCAGCAGTGCCAGATCCCGGCACCACTCCCTAAACCCAGGCCCAGCCATGCCTCAGCAGCTGCACCGGGAATGTCCCAGTGGTGGCAGCAGAGCGGTGACAATGACACACACACCGTGACAATGGCACACATGGTGACAATGGCACACACCGGGAACGTCCCAGTGGTGGCACCAGAGCAGTGACAGTGACACACACCATTGGCACACACCGGGAACATCCCTGTAGTGGCACCAGAGCAGTGACAGTGACACACACTGGGCACGTCCCAACTGTGACAATGGCACACACCGGGAATGTCCCAGCAGTGGCAGCAGAGCCGTGACAATGACACAGCCACACCGGGCACATCCCAGCGGTGACAACAGAACGATGACAATGACACAGCCACACCGGGCACATCCCAGCAGTGACACCAGAGCAGTGACAATGACACAGCCACACCGGGCACATCCCAGCAGTGACACCAGAGCAGTGACAATGACACAGGCACACCGGGCACATCCCAGCAGTGACACCAGAGCAGTGACAATGACACACACCAGGCACATCCCAGCAGTGACACCAGAGCGGTGACAATGACACAGCCACACCGTGCACGGCTGGTGTCTTACCCCGGCACTCGGCGTCCGCCACGGCCGTGCACTCCCGCACCAGCACCTCGTTGTCCTCGCAGGTGGTGCAGGGCAGGCAGGGGTCCACGAAGTTGGCCTCGCTGGAGAAGGTGCCCTCGGGGCACTCCTCGCACACCGTGTCCTGCGAGTCCTTGCAGGGGAACATGAGGCCGAAGCCCACCTCGCAGACGCGGCACGCGCGGCAGCTCCCGCTGGCCTCGTCCTGGAAGTAGCCGTAGGCGCAGCGGCACACGGCGTCGTCGGTCTCCACGCAGGGCGCCGACATGCTCTGCAGCCCCTCGCACTGCGTGCACGGCTTGCACGGCTCCGTGGCGCTCGCCGTGTCCGAGAAGGTGACGCCTGATGGGGATGGCGGGGATCAAAGCTCTGCTTCGGGTTCCGGCGTTCCCCTCTGGGGTCACAGGGATGGGGGTCTCCCCTCTGCGGGCCCCCCCAGGCTCAGCTTCCCGTTAGTGCCTTCCCCATTCTGCAGAAATTCCCAGCTCCTCATCTCCCGAGCTCTTCAGCTCATTCGCACCTTCCCTGTTCCCCAGCAATTCCCAGTTTGGAGCATCCTTCCAGGCTCAGCTTCGCAGTAACGTCATCCCCATTCCCACCTCCTCATCCCATTCCTCTGCAACTCCCGGTTTGGAGCATCCTTCCAGGCTCCCATTCCCATTGACATCTGCACCATTCCCACCTCCTCATCCCATTCCTGCCTTCCCCATTCCCCAGCAATTCCCAGTTTGGAGCATCATTCCAGGCTCAGCTTCCCAGTAACATCTTCCCCATTCACTCCTCCTCATTCTATTCCCATCTCCTCATCCCATTCCCCAGCAATTCCTGGTTTGGAGCATCATTCCAGGCTGAATTTCTCTCCCCATTCCCGTCTCCTTATCCTCATTCCCTCCTCCTCATCCCCATTCCCGCCTCCTCATCCTCATTCCCGCCTCCTCATCCCCATTCCCGCCTCCTCATCCCCATTCCCTCTTCCTCATCCCCATTCCCTCCTCCTCATCCCCATTCCCGCCTCCTCATCCTCATTCCCTCCTCCTCATCCCCATTCCCTCCTCCTCATTCCCTCCTCCTCATCCCCATTCCCACCTCCTCATCCCCATTCCCACCTCCTCATCCCCATTCCCTCCTCCTCACCCCATTCCCTCTTCCTCATCCCATTCCTGCCTTCCCCATTCCCCAGCAATTCCCAGTTTGGAGCATCATTCCAGGCTGAATTTTCTGTCCCCATTCCCGCCTCCTCATACTCATTCCCTCCTCCTCATCCCCATTCCCTCTTCCTCATCCCCATTCCCTCCTCCTCGTCCCCATTCCCTCCCCAATTCCCGTTTCCCCCGGGGGCCCATCCCGGCTGCGCTGCCCCCAGCGCCCATCCCAGCTCTCTCTACCCGCATCCCCGCGCTAATTCCCGATTTTATTCCCCTTTCTGACCTCTCGGGGCCATCCCCTGCCCTCCCACCCCATCGCTCTGCCCTGCACATCCTGCCGGGGTCCCCGGGGTGCCGCTGTCCCCGCTGCGGGCGCGGCGGTGACAGCGCTGACTCTGCCTGACCCCGCGGCTCCTGCGCTCCGGTTTCAGCCCGCAGGACGCGCTGCGGGGGAAATCGATGCCCGCTCCGAGCTGTGCCCGCTCCCGGAGGAGCTCGGGGATATTTTTAGCCCCGGAAGAGGCAGCGCAGCCCGTCCTGGAGGGCGCAGCTGCTGCCGCTGCCCCCGCGCCGGCCATCCCACCGGAGCTCCTGCCCCATCCCGGGGAAATTCCAGCCCCAGGGGTGGAGAAGGGGCCGGGGATCCCTGAGACCCCCGGTCAGCCCCAGGGATGGTGCTGGGAATGGGTTCCTGCTCCCAGCAGCTTCCCTGGGGACACCGAGCTGCTCGGGACAGGAATTTCGGGCTGCTCCGGGGGGGGATGAAGCCCCAAAGCCCCTGGGAGGGATGGAGGTTCCATCCCAGCCTCGGTGGCAGATTTTCACCATCCCAAACACCTTCCCTCACCCTGTGCCCGGCTGTCCTGCCCCTGCCCCGAGGCTTTCCCTGGACCTGCGGAGGATGCGGAGCCACAAAATCCCGGAATGGTTTGGACCAGGAGGGACCCCAAAACCCCCCGATTCCCTGGACAGGGTCACCTCCCGCTCTCCCAGGCTGCTCCCAGCCCCATCCTCGGCCACTGCCGGGCTCGGGGCAGCCGCGGCTGCCCTGGTCCCTCCGTCCCCGTGCCCGAGCAGCGCCGGAGCCGCCCCGGGGCGGCACACGCGGCTCCCATTAACCTGGGCTCATGCCTCGCATTATCCTGAATTATTGATGGGCGCCATTAGAGCGGGGAAGTGGCCAGGAAAGGCTTTCGGCTGAGTGGGCACATTTGCAGCGGGATCTGAGCTGAGCAATTACAGCCCCGCTGCAAACGGGGCCCGAGCCGGGGGATAAATAAATAAATCACGAGGCAGCCCCCGGGCTCTGGGGGGGCTGCGATGGGGGGAAAAGGGGGGATCAGAGCAATCCCCCCCTCTTTGGGGGTGGTTTCTGGCAGCCCCCCGGGCTTTGGCAGGGGCCGGGCTTTGCTTGCTGAGGATTTTTTCCGGAACGATTCCCCCGGAGGGTCGGGAACGCGTCCAAGGGAGTGCTCGGAGGAGGCAGCCCCGGGCGCAGGTGGGGACCCTGGGCCCTGGGCCGTGCCCGCATTCCTGGGGCGCAGTCTGGAGGCTGTGCCAGCAGCGGGGCTGCCTCCACCTGCCCGGCCCGCGGCAGCGGGATCCGGGGGGATCCGGGGGGATCCGGGGGGTTCTGGGCGTGTCCAGCAGCATCTGGGGGGACCCAGACATGTCCAGGGGGATCTGGGTGCGTCCAGTGGGATCCAGCAGGATCCAGGGGGATCCGGGGTGTTCCAGGGTCACAGGGGTCCTCTCCCCATCCCAGCAAGGGACGGCTGTGGGGTTTGCAGGTTTCCTTCCCTCCACACCCCAAAATCCCTCTCAGGGAAGAGCTGAGGGTGGGGAGGAGCTTTTCTCTTGGTGGGATCCATCCCTCGCTGGGATCTCTCACTGGGATCCATCCCCCACTGGGATCCCTCCCTCACTGGGATCAATGTCTCACTGGGATCTCTCACTGGGATCCATCCCCCACTGGGATCCATCCCTCACTGGGATCAATGTCTCACTGGGATCTCTCACTGGGATCCATCCCCCATAGGGATCCCTCCCTCACTGGGATCCATCCCCCACTGGGATCCATCCCCCACTGGGATCCATCCCTCACAGGGATCCATCCCTCTCTGGGATCGATCTCTCACCGGGATCCCTCTCTGGGATCCATCCCCTCATCCAGGAGGGATCCAGCCCCGTTTCCCGGCCGGGCTCAGGGAGGCAGAGCCGTCCATCGATTTCTCAGGACGCTGAGGTATTTTTAGCCCTGCCCTGGCTCTGCTCTGTGCCTGCTCTCGGCTCCTCCAGCCTCCTCTGCCTCCTGTCCGCTCCCTCCCCATCCCAAACCCCCCCTGTGCCTGAGAGCACCGCCCACACCCCAAACTCCCATTTTGGGGGGAGAATCTCCCATTTGAACCCATCCCTTCCCCAGAATCCAGCCCGAGCCCCTCCTGGCTCAGCACAGGGGTGACCCGGGGGACGCTGTGACACTTCCAGGGGGGGTGTTTGGGGGTACTCACTGTCCAGGCAGGGCTCGCAGACGGTCTGGTTGAGCCCGCAGGGCTGCACCACGCCCTCGCCCACGTTGCAGAGGCGGCAGCACTCCCCGCCGGCCGTGAACAGCTTGGAGACGCAGTCGTCCTTGGAGGCGCCGGGGCCCTGGCGGGAGAGCAGAGCCCGGAGGTCACCCCTGTCACCCACGGGGGATGTGGCAGCCGGGGAAGGGCCCGCTCTGGGGACACCCCGCTGGTGCTGAATGCAGATTTGGGGGGGAAAAAAGCGCCTTTCCAGGCAAAATTCACTCCTCGGGAAAGGCCCTGCTGAGTTCTGTGCTGGAGGGCGCCAGGGGGGTTTTGGGGTGGCCTCTGTCGCTGTCCCTCCCTCAGCCACCTCCCCTAAGGGCACTGAGCCACCCGGGGGGCTCAGCCCTTCCCAGGCCGGGGAATGGCAGCGGAGAGGAGGAATTCCTGTCCCCACGGACGGTCTGGAGAGCCTGGGTGCCTCCTCTGCCCCCCGAAACCCCCTGGGAAACGAGAGGGAAACGGGGAACTGAGGGAGCAGCGGGAGCTCGGGTGACATCCCCGCCTGGTGACAACCTGACAGGTCCAACCTGTCACCGCACCTGAACGCCACCAGCGTCCCACGGGGCTCTGCAGCCCGAGGTGGCCGAGCTGCCCCCAAACCCCCGTGGGGCGCGGGAGCCCCGTCCCGCAGCAGGTCCCAGCCCTGCCAGGCCCCCTTTGCTCGCTGCCTCCCTCTGCCACCCACCCACGGCTGATTTTGGGCAAGGGAGCGGGGAGGGGGGAGAGGCCCGGGGGAGCATCTGGCGGCCTCGTCAGCGCCTTGGCCGCGTCCCCGCGCTCGGTGCGGCGCTCGGAGCTCCGCATCCGGCGGGGCCGAGACAATGGAGCGCCGGTTCCAGGCAGCTGAATGACAAAGTGCTCCAATTACCCCGCGCTGCGAGGCGGCCGCTCCCCCTCCCCGCCGCGCCTCCGCCAGCCCGCCCTGGCAGCCCCTTCTTGCAGACCCTTTCTCCAGAACCCTTCTCCCAGCCCCCTTTTCCAGACCCTTTCCCAGAACATTTTCCCAGATCCTTTTCCCAGGCCCTTTTTTTACAAACCCTTTTTTCCAGACCCTTTTCCTGAACCTTTTCCCAGCCCCGTTCTCCAGACCCTTTCCCAGAACATTTTCCCAGATTTTTTCCCAGACCTTTTTCCCAGACCCTTTTCCTGAACCTTTTCCCAGCCCCTTTCTCCAGACCTTTTTCTCAGCCCTTTTTCCAAACCCTTTTTCCAGACCCTTTTCCAGAACATTTTCCCAAATCCTTTATCCAACTTCTTTTCCCAGACCCTTTCCCAGAACACTTTTCCAGATCCCTTTCTCAGACCCTTTTCTCACCCCCTTTTCCCAGTCCCTTTTCCCAGATCCTTTCCCAGATAATTTTCCCGGATCCTTTTCCCAGTCCCTTTTCCCAAATTCCTTTCCCAGAACATTTTCCCAGATCCTTTTTCCAACCCCTTTTCCCAAATTCCTTTCCCAGAACATTTTCCTGGATCCTTTTCCCAGTCCCTTTCCCCAGATTCTTTCCCAGAACATTCCCAGATCCTTTTTCCCAGATCCTTTCCCAGAACAATTTTTCCAAATCCTTTTTCCAGCTCCTTTTCCCAGACCCTTTTCTCACCCCTTTTTCCCAGCCCCTTTTTCCAGATCCTTTTCCCAGAACATTCCCAGATCCTTTTCCCAACCCCTTTTCCCAGATTCCTTTTCCAACCCATTTTTCCAGCTCCTTTTCCCAGTCTCTTTACCCACTCCAGGCGAGCGGGAGGGACTGGAATATTGGGAACCCTCCCAGCACCCCAAATGTCCCCTGGGAAGGGCTTTGGGGTGAGGCTGTGCCCTCACGCCGCCCGTGGGGGGCACATTTGGGGTTTTGGAGCCCAGCTGGGCGCAGCCCACCCCGAGCTCCTCTGGGGCAGCGTTTGGCACTCGCAGATCCCCGGGATGCGCTTGCAGCACTGGGAATGGGGCTGGCTGTGAGCGGTGATGGGGCTGGCCACGAGGCGTCCAGAGCATCCCATGATCCCAGAGATCCCAGAGCTTCCAGAGATCCCAGAGATCCCAGAGCTTTCCCTGATCCCAGAGCATCCAGTGATCCCAGAGCTTCTAGAGATCCCAGAGCATCCCACAGTTCCAGAGATCCCAGAGCATCACACAGTTCCAGAGATCCCAGAGCTTCCACAGATCCCAGAGCTTCCCTGGATCCCAGAGCATCCCATGATCCCAGAGCTTCCAGAAATCCCAGAGCTTCCAGAGATCCCAGAGCTTCCAGAGATCCCACAGCATCCCACGATTCCAGACATCCCAGAGATCTCACAGCTTTCCCTGATCCCAGAGCATCCAGTAATCCCAGAGCTTCCAGAGATCCCAGACCATCCCACGATTCGAGACCCCAGAGCTTCCCCTGATCCCAGAGCTTCCCCTGATCCCAGAGCTTCTATGGACCCCAGAGCATCCCACAGTTGCAGAGATCCCAGAGCTTCCGTGGATCCCACAGCATCCCATGATCCCAGAGCTTCCAGAAATCCCAGAGCATCCAGAGATCCCAGAGCATCCCACAATTCGAGATCCCAGAGCTTCCCATGATCCCAGAGCTTCCCCTGATTCCAGAGATCCCAGAGATCCCAGAGCGTCCCCTGATCCCACAGCACCCCATATCCCAGATCTTCCCCTGATCCCAAAGCATCCAGAGATCCCAGACCACCCTGCAATCCCCGAGTTTCCAGGGATCCCAAATCTTCCCCCGATCCCAGCTCTACCTCCCATCCCAGACTTTTCCCCGATCCCAAATCCTCCCCCGACCCCAAACCTTCCATCTCCCCGACAGCTGCGAGCTGCCCGTGTGGGACGGGCCTGGCTGGGCCACCCGGTTCCTCTCCCGGGCCACCCGGACCCCCACCCGGGCCACCTGTCCCCTCGCCGCCGGCTCCCCCGCCCACGCTCCCGGAGCGCTGCGGAAAAGGCGATTCCCCGCTCCAGGTGCCGCGGGCCCCCTCGTTCCGGGGCTTTCCCTTCGGGGCTGGGGGCTCCGAGCCGCCCCCCCGAGCCTGGGCAGGGGCACCTGGTCCGCGTTAGGCCGCGGAAACGCGCGCGTTATTAGCGCGGCTCCCGGTGACAAAGGCGCGGAATTAACGCCATAAAGCATCCTGACAGCTGGCCCGGCCCGGCCGCGGGCGGAGGGCGCGGGCGACACCTCTGGAAGCTCTCAATTGCTTTTGGAGCCGCCTCGGGGGTTTGGAGGCCGGGCAGGCGCTGCTGGGTGAGGACGGAGCCGCTCCGAGCGGGATTTGGGAGCTCTGGAGCGCGGAGCGGCCGCACAGGGCAGGGGATGCTCCAGCTGGAGCCGAGCCCGGCTGAGATCCGAGCCCGGCGAGATCCGGGCGCGCTCTGCCTCTCTTGGCCGAGCCCCGCGCCGGGGAGAGGCCAAATCCCGGCTCCCGGCCATTCCCGAACTTTGGGCAGCTCCGGGAGCCGCGTCCGAGCCCCGCGGCTCCGGCCGGCCCTGGGAGGCACCGAGCGGTGGGTGCGGGGTCTTGGGGGGTCCCGGGAGGTCCTGGGGGGGCCCGGGGTGCGGGCACAGCTGGGGGGGCACAGCCGGGTCCCCGTTGTCCCCCCCGGGACATTCCCAGCCCCGCAGGTGCAGCCCCGGAGGGCAGAGGCAGCCCCGGAGGTGACCCCGGAGCCGGGCGGTGGCGATTTGGGGACATCTGCAGCAGCCGGGGGGCAGAGGGCGATGCCCGGAGGGGGGAATGGTTGGGATGCATCCGGCTGGGACAGCTCCTGTCCCCGCCCCTGTCCCGGCGGCTCCGGGGGGGTTTGGCCGCCCCGATCCCGAGGGGGTGATGGGGAAAGGACCCCCCCGGCCCGGCGGTGCCAGCCCCGCTCCGCTCCTCAGCCCTGAGCTCCGCCTTTAATATCCTGCCCGAGGGGTGTCCGGCTGCCTGACAGCCCCCCTGGGACCCCCGGCAAACCCTGGCCCCAAAAAAGCCCCGTTCCTGCCCCAGCTGCGGGCCTGGACCCCCCCCGGCCCCACTCCCTTCTCTGCTGCCCCCCCCTGCCCCTGCCCTGGAGTTTTTTTTTGTCTGCGGCGCACAGGGAGAGCTCTGCCAGGAGGAAAAGGGTCTCAGCCTCAGCTCTGGGGCAGTTCGGAGCCGGGAAACTCTGGGAGGGGTTCGGGGGGTGCGTGGGGGGCACTGGGGGGGGTTCTGCCCCCGCTCCCCTCGGGCTGGGGCTCCGTCACCCTTTGCGGTGGCAGAGCTGGGGACAGCGGCACCGGAGGGGCTGCGGGACCCCCATCCCCACCCAGCTTCCCACTCCCCTCCCTCCGCACCCCCAGAGCTCAGCCCGTCCTCCCCGGGGCTCTCCGGTGTCCCCGGGACCGTCCAGCCCCGCACGGCGGTGACCCCGCTCCTGCCCGCGCTGTCCCTGCCCCTCACCCGCGGGGGTCCCACCCCGGTGGCCCCGGGACCCTCCGAACCCCCCCGTGTGAAGCCCCCGGGCCCCTCCATCCCTTCCCCTCCCGGTGCCGCGGAGATTCTCCGTGCCCCGCTGCCTCCGGGGCCGCTCCCGGTGCCCCCGGGACGCCGCATCCCCTCCCCGCGGGGCTCCGGGGCTGCCCCGGGCGCTGCTCCCGCACTCACCGCCGGCAGCAGGAGCAGCAGCAGCAGCGGCAGGAGCCCGGCCATGGCGGGGGGAGCGGCGCCGGTGACACCCCCGGGACCGGAGCGCGGCCGGGCTGCCCGAGCTCTGCCGCTCTCCGCCGCGGCGGCGGCCAGAAAAGGGCTGCAAGTCCCTCCTCCTCCTCCCTCCTCCTCCTCCTCCTCCCCGCCCCCGGAGCATCACGGAGCGGCCGAGCCCGCACCCTCCGCCGCCGCCACACAAAGCCCGAGCCCCTCCGAGCCCCCCCGAGCCCTCCCCGGTCCCCCGGTTCCCCCGGTGCCCCCGGTGCCCGCCCCGGAGCGCCTTCGGGGTGCGCTCGCCCCGAGCTCTTCAGCCCCTCCATCGCTTTTCCTCCTGCGCTGTCTGTCCGTCCGTCTGCCCCTCTGCATCCCCTCGTTTCCCTGTCCGTCCGTCTGTCTGTCCTGGTCCTTGTGTCCCCAGCGGGGTGGGGTCACCGATGGCGCCGGCATGGGGTGACCAGCTCTGCTCCGGCCGCAGGGGACAAGGGACAACATCCCCACCCTGGGGACACCCCAGGCCTGTCCCCGCTCTGCGGGTGACACCGAGAGGCCCCAGAGGGGGACACGGGCTGGGGCTGAATTAAATCTTTGTATTTCTGCCCTCCACAGCAAAGAAATCCTGTCTGGTCCCTGAAAGGTCCCCGCGTGCCACCTCCTTTGTCCTGGCGCTCCAGGGTGACTCTGCCCGATCCCACAGCGCCGGCAGCTGGAAATGCCAGGGCTGTTCCCTGTCCCGCAGCTCTGTGTCACCCCTGGCTCTGAAATGCCAGGGCTGGTTCCCTGCCACCCCTGGCACGGCTCTGAAATGCCAGGGCTGGTTCCCTGTCCCGCAGCTCTGTGTCACCCCTGGCTCTGAAATGCCAGGGCTGGTTCCCTGCCACCCCTGGCACGGCTCTGTGGCGTCACCCAGCAGTGCCATGGGGGTCACTGGTGCCACCTGGAGCGGCCCCGACCCGCTGGCGCTGCCCCAGGGTGGCTCCTGTGGCCACGGCCCGGCGGATTTGTCCGGCTCCAGGTGTTTCCTCCAGCTCCGGGCTCTGCAGGTGCTTCTGGGGCTCCCAAAATCCAGCAGTTCCCAGCCCCGCAGCCCCAGAATGCCGCTGGATTTCCTCTGCAAAAGCCAATTCTGGAGCCTCCGAGGCGCTCGGGGCCGGCTGCTCCGGGAAGGGCCGCGCGGAATTCCCTCTCTCGCAGCTCCTCCGCGCGATTAAAGCCGAGCCAAAGCTGCCGTTTGTTCTCCGTCACGGGCGGAACATCTGCGAGCCACATGGAGCCGAGTTCACAGCCAAGAACGCCACGCTGGGGCCAGGTGGGAACGGGCTGGCAGCTGCCCGGGGCTGCGGTGCCCACCCAGGGCTGCGGTGCCCACCCGGGGCTGGGGTGCCCACCCGGGTTTGGGTTTCCCACCCTGGATTGGGGTTCCCACCCGGGATTGGGGTGCCCACCCAGGTTTGGGGTGCACTCCCGGTATTGAGATGCCCACCCGGGATTGGGGTGCCCACCCGAGATTGGGGATGCCTACCCGGGGGTTGTCTGGGGTGCCCACCCGGGTTTTTTGGGATGCCCACCCAAGGTTTGGTCGGGATGCCCACACAGGGTTTGGTCGGGATGCCCACACAGGTTTTTTTGGGATGCCCACCCGGTTTTGGGGTGCCCACCCAGGGCTAGGGTGCCCACCCGGGATTGGTCGGGATGCCCACTCAGGTTTTTTTGGGATGCCCACCCGTGATTGGTTGGCATGCCAGCCATAATCCCAGCATTTTAAGGGGTTTTTATGGGATCACCGACGGCACCACAGCCCCAGTGGGACGGGAGGGGGTGACAGGACTTGCTGCGGCTGCAGGGGACAAGGGCCACCATCCCTGGGGACAAGGGCCACCATCCCTGGGGACAAGGGCCGCCATCCCTGGGGACAAGGGCCACCATCCCTGGGGACATGGGCCGCCATCCCTGGGGACAAGGGCCACGATCCCTGGGGACAAGGGCCGCCATCCCTGGGGACAAGGGCCACCATCCCTGGGGACATGGGCCGCCATCCCTGGGGACAAGGGCCACCATCCCTGGGGACAAGGGCCGCCATCCCTGGGGACATGGGCCACCATCCCTGGGGACAAGGGCCACCATCCCTGGGGACAAGGGCCGCCATCCCTGGGGACAAGGGCCGCCATCCCTGGGGACATGGGCCGCCATCCCTGGGGACAAGGGCTGCCATCCCTGGGGGGGACATGCCGGGAGCAGACGGGAGGCAGGGCTGGCACAGCGGGGGAGCAGCCGCGGGATCCCGCAATTAATTCACCGCAGCAAGTGGCAAATCCAGATGTTCTCCTCCGACCTTCGGATAAATCCCTCCTCCCCCTCCTCCCCCTCCTCCTCCTCCTCCTCCTCCTCCTCCTCCCTCCGTGCTGGCCACACCGAGCCCGTGGCCCGCTGTCCCCGAGCCCCGTGCCTGCCACCCCCGTGTCCCGGTGCCAGCCCGGGAACCATCCCGGGAAATTCCCCGGCCCTGGAAGAGCCCGTCCCGGGCTGCTCCGGGCTCCCGGTGCTCCCGGCGCTCCCGGCAGGCAGGACCGGCAGCAGCGCTGGAGCTGCGGCTCCAAGGGGAGCCCCGGGAGCTCTCAGGAGCCGTTTTGCATTCGGGGGAAAAACCCTTCCCTGGATTCGGGCAGCCGGGATCCTCTCCCCTCTCCCTGAGTCCAGTCTTGCTCATCCCATCCCATCCCATCCCATCCCATCCCATCCCATCCCATCCCATCCCATCCCATCCCATCCCATCCCATCCCATCCCATCCCATCCCATCCCTGCCCTCGATGCAGCCTGGGGAGAGTGGGGAATGCTCTGGGAAGTCGGCTCCGAGGGGAGATTTTCCCGTTGGGATGGGGTTGTGATTCCTGCAGGGATGGGGTCAATTATTCCATGGAATTGGGACTGTGATTCCCATGGAAATGGGGCTGTGATTCCTGCAGGGATGGGGTCAGTTATTCCATGGAAATGGGGCCGTTATTCCATGGGAATGGGACTGTGATTCCTGTAGGAATTGGGGCTGTGATTCCTGTAGGAATTGGGGCTGTGATTCCCATGGAATTGGGGCTGTGATTCCTGTAGGAATGGGTGCAGTTATTCCATGGAAATGGGGCTGTGATTCCCACAGGGATGGGGTCAGTTATCCCATGGAATTGGGGCTGCTATTCCATGGAAATGGGGCTGTGATTCCCATGGAATTGGGGCTGTGATTCCATGGAATTGGGGCTGTGATTCCTGTAGGAACGGGTGCAGTTATCCCATGGAAACGGGGCTGTGATTCCCACAGGGATGGGGTCAGTTATCCCATGGAATTGGGGCCCAGTTGTTCTGTTCCTACCGGGATTGGGCAATGCCAGCGCAGGTGGAGCAGGGGAGGTGAATTCCCATTGGGATGGACTGCAGGGCTTGGGACACGGGGGACACGGGGGGACACGGGGGGGGGACATGGGGGACATGGGGGACATGGAGGACACGGGGGACATGGGGGACACGGAGGACATGGGGGACACGGGGGACATGGGGGACATGGGGGAACATGGGGGACACGGGGGACATGGGGGGACATGGAGGACATGGGGGGACATGGGGGACATGGGGGGACATGGGGACATGGAGGACATGGGGGGACATGGGGGACATGGGGGACATGGGGGGACATGGAGGACATGGGGGCACACCTGGGGACATGGGGGGGACACAGGATTGGCCCCCCAGTGCTGCCCGGGGGCTCCGAGCTCCCGCTGGGGCTGGGATGTGACCCCAAAGCTCAGCACACCCCAAAAACCCCAGGGCAGGAGGGACCCCGCGCTCCCCAAACCCCCCAATCCCCACTGCCATCCCCTCGGGGTGCCCCCCTGTGCCCTGCATTTCTCTCCCTGCTTTCCAGGCCTGCAATTCCTCCCTCCGTCCCCCGCCCCCTTCCCTTTTTCCCGTTCTTCCCGTGTTTTCCAGCGCCATCCATCACCCTGCCGGCAGCAGGGGGCTCGGGATGGATCCTCGGGCCCTTATAAGGCCGGCCTGGAGGAACCTCCGGGAAAAACCAACCGCGCAGAGAAACCAGGGCCGGGCAGCTCGGAAAATCGCGGCGACGGGGAACGGGCCCACAGCCGGCAGCGTTATCGATCGTTATCGGTGATTGATCGATCCCCCGGGCGGGGCCGGCTCCTTCTTTGGGAACCGATTGATGCCGGGGCTGCGGCTGCTGCTGCATCAGGAATTTCGCTGCCCGGAGGAAACGAGTGTCAATGGGGATGAGCCGGCCCAGAGGAGATTTTTTTTTTTTATTTTCCTTGGCTCAGGGCTGCGCTTTTCCCTGCGTTTGTCTCTCGTTTGGGGGTGGGGAATTTATTTTAATTGACTCAGAGCTCGGCTGGAGGAGAACGAGATAAAGGAGGAATGGAAGACGCATGAGTAGGATGGAATAGAAATGAAATAAAGATGAAAGAGAAATAAACCAGGAAAAAAATAGAAATAAAATAGGAAAAAAACAGAAATAAAATAGGGAAAAAAAATAGAAATAAAATAGGAAAAACCAGAAATAAAATAGGAAAAAACAGAAATAAAATAGGAAAAAAATAGAAATAAAATAGAAATAATTGAGAAATAAAATAGAGGTAAGTAGAATAGAGATGAATAGAATAGAATAGCATAGAATTGAATATTCCTACTGGAAGGACCCCAAAACAACCCTCCAATCCCACTGCGCAGCCCAGGGGAGATCCAGTGGAATTTTGGGCTCTTCCCAGCCCACTCCAGGCCGGGATGTTCTCCGTGGCTGGGCCGGCAATTCCAGCTGCCCGCTCAGCCGTGCCTCAGTTTCCCCTGAGCAGGTGGGGGTGGGAATTTCACCTCGGGGTGGGAATTTCGCCTCGGGGTGGGAATTTCGCCTCCGGGTGGGAATTTCACCTCGGGGTGGGAATTTCGCCTCGGGGTGGGAATTTCACCTCGGGGTGGGAATTTCGCCTCCGGGTGGGAATTTCGCCTCGGGGTGGGAATTTCACCTCGGGGTGGGAATTTCGCCTCGGGGTGGGAATTTCGCCTCCGGGTGGGAATTTCGCCTCTCCAGAGCCCCTTCCCAGCAGCGCCTGCCGCGGGAGGAGGGAGCTCTTTTCCCAGCCCGCCGAGATGATGAGGGAACTTAATTGCCGCCTTCATTACTCATGCAAATGAGCCGCCAGCATCTGCGGGAGCGGAGCCCGGAGCCGGCCCCGTGTCCCCGCACACCCAGAGGGATCCGCGGGGCCGCTCCCGCAGCTTCCATCCCCTCAGTTATCCCGCCATTTGGTTTTATTTGAATTAACGCTTTCCCGGTGGGACGGGGCAGCTTTGAGGGAATCCGTGGTGCGGGAGGGGGCGGCGGGCGCGGGGGAGGCAGGTGAGAGTTTGCCAAGGGTCGGGAGCCGGCATCGATCGGGGCGGGATAATCGGATTGGGACGGGCAGCGCTGGCGCGGCCCCGCTGGAATTCTCCGAGCCAGGAGGAAATTGGGTAAAAGCAATTTTATCCTGGCGTGTGGGGTGGATTTAATGAGGGCCAGGACGTGACAGCGACAGGGAACGTGCCCAGGGGGGCAGCGCATCCAGCCGGGAGCAGGGACAGGCTCCTGGGAGCGCTCGGGGCTGCCTGGGGGGATTTAGGGAGGAATGCCAGAGCTGGATGTATGGGGAGATGGATCCCGACAGCCCTCAGGGTGTGCACAGAGGTTTGGGGACAGGGAGAGGTCCCGTGCTGGGCTGGGGGGGCTCTGCCAGCCCCATGGAATTCTCTGTCAGTGCCACGGAATTCCCTGCGAGCCCCATGGGATCCTCTCCCAATGCCGTGGACTGCTCTCCCATCCATACCTCCATGGATCCAACCATCCATGGATCCATCCATCCATCCATCCATCCATCCATCCATCCATCCATCCATCCATCCATCCATCCATCCATCCATCCATCATCCATCCATCCATCCATCCATCCATCCATCCATCCATCCATCCATCCATCCATCCATCCATCCATCCATCCCATCCCCATTCTCTGCCCCGTTCTTTCCCGGGTTTTTCCCTCTCCCTGTCCCTCCCCACCTGGGCTGTTCCAGGACAGACCCGGGGTCCCTTCCGGGGGCTGTGACCCCCAGATCCCCCAGCCCAAGGGGTCAGGGGGTCTCTCCCGCCCCGGTTTCTCTCCCGGGCCCTCCCGGCAGCCCCGGTGAAACCCGAGCCGCTCCCTGGCAGTGACGGATGGGCCGGGGGCGCTGCCCTGGCGGATCCGCCGCTCCTAAAGCCGCTCCTAAAGCCGCTCCTGAAAGCATTTCAGCTCCCAGGCCCCCAGCGCCGGGGATTTGCTGAAGCCGCTCGAGGTCCCATTTTCCCTGGAACCCATTTCCACGGCATGAATCACCGAGCGGAATGAACTCAATTAGTCCAGACAGAGGCAGGAGATAAATCAGGGTCCCATTAGGAAACCTGCAGGGTAATTTATGGCC